>NC_143014.1:175317071-175636237 GCF_055824585.1 Amblyomma mixtum
TCTCGCCCAGGTAAGAATATAGAGAGATGCAGACCTCCGGAGAATTTCGAATCTGTCAGCGAGTCGAATGGCAGCACAGTGATCGACCCCGTTGGCGGAGGAGGCTCCGTCGTGCCCCTCGCCGGCATGTACACGATGTGCGTCACGTTGGGTAGCCTCGGCGCCAGCGGCTGCGTGGTCGAAAGCAAAGCAAAACAGGAAATGAGAACAAGACACTGTAGCGTCTCCGATAAAACAGCATTGCCCTTAGTAATTTCCTTTTCAATTGGATCGTTATGTCCGATGGATGTTTGTCTCGCTCGAAACTTCTATCCCTTCATCACATGACTTATGTTATCGCCATCCTGTCCCCATCCTGAATGCAGTTCAAAAGACGGAGCCAAACTATGAATCGAGCGGCTGAATCAAACATACCGGTTCGGAAGTACCGAACTGTTACACACAAGTTGTCGGTCTCGCCAAGCTGCTATTCCACAGAACTAGCATCAGTTGAGCACAAAACCTTCGGCGAACTCGCGAACAGTGATCGAATTACGCCTCACGTGCAGGCGAGTGTTTGCTGGCTATGAATTAAACTTGAGTAATCAACACCTAGCCAGCTAAACAAAAACTGTGAGC
The DNA here is from genome assembly GCF_055824585.1 of Amblyomma mixtum. Lineage (NCBI taxonomy): Eukaryota > Metazoa > Arthropoda > Arachnida > Ixodida > Ixodidae > Amblyomma > Amblyomma mixtum. The sequence goes on from NC_143014.1 coordinate 175,317,690, forward strand.
CTAAACAACCAGTTACCTCCAGCAACTTTAGGGCAGGACAAAACGCACTTATCTAAAGCCACAGTGACCTTCGTTATCGGCTCTCTAAGTGGACAGCTTCGTTCGGGTGTCATTCACGGGTTCGGGTGTCATTCACGGGTTCGAACTGGAGACGAAATTCCTAAAATTGCTCTCCCGTACAGCTGGGTGGCTGGCCAGTACGTTAAAGCTGTCAGACCGCGTTGCATGGTAGCGAACGAGAAGGGTTCCGGTCAGTGACGAAATGCACTCATGTAGCAGGATGCTTATGAATTTAACCCTAGGGCCCATGGGTACCATTGACGACGGCGACATAAGGCGTGGTAAAAAGGGGCGCAGGCGCACGCTCAGACACAGGGGTGATTTGAGGTATGCGGATTAGTTTGGTTGCCTCGTCGCATGCCTCGATTGAGTATTGGGAAATATGCGAGCTCACGTTAAGCCGAGTTGTTATTGCAAACTAAAAGCGTAACGACTTCGTCAGCCAGGGCATCTGCGGCGCTAGCGGTCTACTTTTCCTCGAGTGGATGTCGGGTTCGAAGTGTGCTGGCGGGAGTGATTAACAGGACAGTGCTTTCAGAAATGCTGTTCAATGCTGAGTAGTATGGCACCAGTTGAGTTTTAGCGGCGCAGTGTAAACTCGAATCATAATTGTCGAAGACAAGGTAGCAACCGAGGATAATCCCTCGACACGGCGATTATTAACATGATTTGATTCGAAAGCATGAAGGCACAGGCAGGAAAAGAGAAAAGCGACAAGCTGTTAACTGCCATCTAGCTGAAGGGGCACGTAGTACGCCTTGAGTGTTCCGCAACGGAGAGTAAGGATACAGAATGAGAGCAGTGAGCCGTGGAAGTGAGACTCAACGCGACGGTGTTCACTGCACGAAAAAGTTTGGGGGACATTTAAGCTCCGTCTTTAAGGGTATGACGCGACAGCGGTTCCTCTTGCCCACGCAGACACAGTTTCCATTCTCACAATCACAATCATTATGTGAAAGACCATACGACATACATGTAAAGCCCTGCTTTAACCACGCAAGCCGTACGAACGTGTCTGCGTGGCATAGCGGTAGAGTGTCTGACTCGCAACCCGAGGGTCAGGGGTTCGATTCCTGCATATGCTACGTAGGTGCGGTTACTAGGAATACAGCGATGGGCCTCCTGCGTGGCAGCTTGAGAGACGAAGTTGTAACTTGAGCCATCTGCTCCGTGTTTATATGAAGGTGAAAAGGAAGACGGCGGCTTATGGCCGGTGCGCTTGGCGCGTTGCTCGCGGTTTGCTCCGATGTCTGAATATCCGATGCGTCGCTGTAGAACCGTGACTCTACGTCGCTGGTGTGGCAGGCGCCATCTATGGGAGCCTCTTGTAACAACCAACTTTTGCGACCAATCCGAAATTTTCAATCACGCCAACGGCAACGACGACGCCGGATTTCTGAGACAGGGGGCCCTTGATCTGCCGCGTAAAATACATAAAAATAAGCCGCATAGAGCCTTCACTTGAAGGGGACAAAACTTCATAATGTAAATGAATTACCGAAAGAAAGCAACAAAAAAAACTGACAGGATGGTTACCACTGTGTAACGCGAGGGTAACAGGGGTAATTGCTTGTCTGAAAAACGCGCCCTCTTTAAACAAGAAATGTTCTGGGGCTAAATCGCAGTGTTGCCAGAAGAAAATGCGTAGCCTTCCAGACATACCCGCATTTCGACTACCTCTCCTCTCCAGTCCGCCGCTCTAGGCGCGTGGCGCCACCCATGACCCTCTCTTCGGGCGGTGCGTTTCACAAGCACTTGCTGCAGATGAACCATGCTAAATTCCTCCGTTCTTGCATACTCTCCCTCCTCCTCCCACTGTAACCAAATCCGGATGGTTCCCGTGTTAACCACCCTACCCTTAAGCATTCGTACGCTCTCGCCCCATCCTTCTCCTTCCACGGGAACCTTCCTCCTCCTTCCAAGGTAACTACCCTCCGAGTGGTTCCCGTGGCATTCACGTATCGGTTGCTCCTTCTTACGCTCACGATACACGCTCCTATTTCCACGATAATCATCATTCAGCCGGGGATTCCTCCGCTGTCGCCACACCCTCCTCCTTCCACGGCAATCACCTACCGGGCGATTCCTGTGGTAACAACCCTCCAGTCCCCCCTTCCTACGCTCTCACCACACTCTCCCCCTTCCAGGGTGGTTCCCGTGGCGACCACCCACTGGTTTGCGCACTGCGCTCTTGAGTACTGCTACCGCTATAACTATTCTCCAATTTGGGGATTCCTCCATTCTCGCCATGCCCTCCTCCTTCAACGGTAGCTATTCTGCGTGTGCTTCTCATGGCAACGCACCGTGGAAGGAGGAGGGTATGGCGAGAGCGTAGCAAAGCGTTACCGGAGGGTGGTTACCACGGGAACCATCCGAAAGGTGGTTACCGTGGAAGGAGGGGAGGGCTTCCATGGAGAGTTACACTGTCAGCATGCCCTCCTACCACAGTAACCTTCTTCCTCCTTCCAGGGTAACTAACCTCCTTATATGACTCCTGTGGCAGCCACTCACCGCTTGCACCTTTTACTGCGATAGCATTAGGAGCGCCATGAAGGCGAAAACTGTCCGGCGTCGTCGCCGTCTGTGTGAAATTTCCACCTGCTAGGCGGCGTTTAGGTGGATTTACCACTCTCCACCTGCCACCTGTCAATCGTCCCCCTCTCCTCCAGCACTTATCCCACTCCACTTCTCCCCTTGTAGGAGAGAGGAGGGAGAGTCCAGACGAAGAATGACTCAGAAAAAAAGAAAATAACTTAGAAGAAAATTACTCAGACAACAGCAGACCTACGGGCAAAATATACAGCCTCCCGAAGAACCATGTGTGCAAAAATGGAGCTTGCGGTATCTATTCCTCCTCGCATTGCTCGGGAAGAGATAACCTGGGTCTCACAAGCCCAATCAGCGGCCGTGTTCGAGACAGCCGCCTGCCAGTGCAATGGAACATCGCTTAACAGCTGCGCCACTGCACTGGCAGTGGTACAAGGACTCGCAGCGATCTAGACTGTGACACATTTTGAGTAGCTGCGTAGTCAGAATTGGAATATAATCAGAAATGCAATAGATTGGGGAATGAAAGACAACGAGCTCAGAAATCGAATAGAATCAGAACTGGAGAAGATCGGCGACGAAGAAAGCAAGCCATCACATTTCCTCCGCATCAATCCAACTCGACGCCCCTTATTATTTTAACACGATAGCGTTAGTGCCCCCATGTCGAAAAAATGATTGTCTGGCCTTCGCGGCGTCGACCTTTTGAAGCTTCGCATCCGGAGCAACCGGCCGCTCCGGCAACCTAGGTACCTTGTGGCGCAGTCACAACCTACCCACCGGATTGTGAGCAAACTGACCATCTCGGCAGGTGGCACTTACATTAGACTGCTCGCGAGAGGTTACTCGTGAAGAGCGACCTGGGTCTCACAAGCCCCACCGGTGGCAGCACCTGCCATCGAAGGGCAGTGGCGGATCGCTTAAAGGGATACTGAGGCGGTTTTCAAATCAGCTAATTTTTAGGATTTTGAAGTAGTGTCATTGCTGATCACGTCTATGAAATTATTTTTTCGATGTTGGCTAAAACAGTGGCGCAATCACCAATTAAAAACGCGATGTTTAAATCTCCCGCGCCCCACGCGAGCGCTGGGGAGGAAAACACCGGAGAGAGAAACGTCGTCCATGTCGGCCAACGTGACGTCACGTTGAGGAGCCGGGGATACTTCGGCGCACCCGAGCGAGCTTTCAGCGCGCGTTGTTTCTCGTGCTGCATGCGTTGTTCCTCGTACTGCGTGCGTTGTGACGTACAAAGCGTGTCAGCCAACCTTGAGAATCAGATTCAACACGAGGTATTACCCTGCGGTCGTGTCCACGAACAACTACGGCCGCGACTGTGTCGTCTTTCACTGTTTTCCGCAAGATCATAAGCTCGCAGCGCAAGCGCTCGCTGCTGCGACGATGAATTCAAGCCGACCAAAGCAAGCCTACTCTGCTCGAAGCACTTTCGTAAGAGCGGCTACATACAGAGCTTGTCGCTAATGTGATCTCTGGAGATTTGTCGAAAAGGCGCGGCTGAACCATGACACAGTTCCTTGAATTTCTCGCGCATGAGAGGCGTGTCAGCATTCCCAAGAAGTGCCTCTTCTAAAAGTAGAAACATGCTCACTTAGCCACTGCAGAAACCTTATAGAGGCTCAAGCATGTGTCGCTCTCCTCAGCTTAGGTGCGGCCAGACCACCTGAGGCGTGCTCAGCAAGGCTTGGTTAGTGATTTTATACTCGGTTCGACGTGTCCAAGCAAGCAAGCAATGAAAAGCACAATAAAGCAAAACAAGCAAGCACCGAAGTTCTTCATATGCGGCATCTCGTTTAATCGTAGCTAAGCGATTAAAATGAAAGCGTTGTACGTTCTGATTTCTGATGCAAATTTAAGAGAGAAATGAATGCCAACCAAGTTTTTGCCAAAAAAAAAACGATGTTTCCCAACCTTACTCGGTTTCTTCATCAAGTTGTGGCAGCGGGCAAGTTGCAGCTAGCTTGGCTTTTAAACACACATGTAGTTGGCCACTACTTCCCTGAACCTAAACTGCAAATCTAGGAAGGGCGAACGTTTCCGAGGCAGCGATTAATATTTTCTGGCATCTGCTGAACGCGCCACGAGTGAAGCAGCAGCCTTGTGCGCGTATTTGGCTTGGTTTCCAGCGCACAATGATTGCGTCACTATCCTGTGGTCACATTCCTCGCAGCGCTTGGCCACTGCGCTTCGCTCATTTTGACATCAACTTTGTGCTGCTTCATCCTTTCCTTGAAATACTTTCTTGCCCCAACCTACAACGCCTGGTATTGAGAACAGGATTTTTTGTACACAGCGCTTTGGGCCTTTTCTTTAGGATGGCGCTCTTTCGGGCGAGCCAGGAGGCGTCCGGTGGTGGTAATTGACTTGAGTATTGTTCGCACCCCTTTCTTTCCGAGAATACGAGCCGAGGTCGTGCTGGCACCCTTTACGCATGGTCTGCATACGCGTCTTTCACGCTGGCGTACGCTTGTGCTAGACGTAGAATTTTTTGCTTGTGTCTTTTTTGCTTTCAGGTGATACGTGGAATGAACAAACTATAGTAGCCTTTTCTTTGGAGGTCAGTAAAAAAATAGTCGCCATATTTGCTTTTACAACACCACGGAAAGCTGCGATCTGCACTCAACGCAGCGCCGGATCCGCATCGGCAGCTTCTCCAGTCCTCAAAGTGACGTCACGACCTCACTTGACCAATCACGGCCGGCGGCGCGCCGCACGGCGTGCCCCGCGGCACAGGCCACATATTTCTGCTAAAAAAGGCAATTCGCGCTTGTTTTTACCTTATTTGGATGCGATATTCCAGTATACTGCATGAAAAACTATAGGACGACGCTTCCAGCCTGATTTTCAAAAAAAGTGCTTCAGTCTCCCTTTAACGGCTGCACCAGGAGAGGTATGAGGACACCCAGCAATATGGTGACTGTAATATCGAGGATAACCAATTCCGCATATATGGGCATCGACCCGTTAACAATATCGTGTCATACTCTTTAAGGCAACGCTTAAGTGTCCATTCCAGTTATTTTACGCACTCGCCATACCCTCCTCCTTCCACGATAACCTCCCTCCGAGTAGTATTCGTGGCAACGCACCCACCGGTTACGCCGACGACTAGCACGACATACGGCTACTACTACGACGACGCGAAGACAAGGAACGGGCGCTTAACAGCTGTCGCTGTGAAAAAGGAAAACAAAGCGCACTGGGTATGGAAAGCTGAACAAGACTGCGTGGAACTTAACACAAATAAAAGGTGTAAAGCGTAAAAAGAAACCGAATGACGCGCAGTACGAAGCATGCTGGCTGTAGAGAAAGCACGGCAGCGGTCCGGCACTCCAAAGCACATGTCTCGAGAAAGGACTAAAGAGGACTACCTGCTTAGTCATGCCTAGGCGCACGGTCATGCCGAAAGAACGATCAGGCAGAGCATGCCTCGAGTCAGCCCAATCGAAAGCCGAACGCCCGGTACGGCACAACAGTGCTTCAGGCACAGCTCTGCCCAGCGTTTCAGGAGCGAGAAAAAGGGCGTGCAGTGCCGCTTTTTTTATTGCGAAGCAATACTACTTTCGCTACCACCTCAGCCCGTGCCGTGCCGCGGCCGCATAGCCACTCTTGACCTTTCGCGTGACCTCGCTGCGTGACGTCATACCATCTGTATAAAAACGGGGCCCTATCTCACGCCGTCGCCTTGCGTGGCGCATAGCCACGGCCTGACTCCCGCTCCTCTCACCAGGGGCGCTGCGTGCTATGTGACGTCATACCATCTGTGTAAAAACGGGGCCCCATCTCACACCGTCGCCTTGCGCGGCGCATAGCCACGGCCGTGGCCTGACTCCCGCTCCTCTCACCAGGGGCGCTGCGCGCTATGTGACGTCATACCATCTTACGGGGCCCCATCTCACGCCGTTGCCTTGCGCGGCGCATAGCTACGGCCGCGGCCTGACTGCGTTCTTCTCGCCAAGCCCATGAGATGCCGCCTCCAGCCTATACGCTTCGGCAGGTTGCAAAGAGAAAGCATCAGCGAGCTACGGAGACAGAAGAACGAGAAGAACGACAGCAGAACCACGTATTGCTTCGCAATTACCAGACTTAACCAAGCTAAGCCACAGCCAATTTTTTCTTCACGTTTGGGTTTTTGCCAATTTTATGCCCATTTTTATGTCTCCGGCTGAGCCCTGTACGGCTCGCTGAAGAGTCTCTATAGACGCGTGACTTTTCTGCCCTTGACAACCCTTTCCCTTTCAAGACGCCTGCGTCGTTCGAACAAAGGTCGGTCGTCAGCGAGCTTCCATTACAGGTCGTTTTCCGAAACCACCACGTCCTGTCTTTGGATCATGTTGCGACGTTTTGCGTGTCGTAACGTAGCCGAAACGCTACACGAGCGAGAAATTTAATAACGCGGCAGTGTAAAATGGACAAAGCATCCAGCGATACATTAATTAGCCGCCACGCACCCGAAAAGACAGGCTCAGATGCGCGAACTTTGCAGCGCAAGCGTAAACCATTTTCTGCGCCAAGTAAGGAAACAGCAATTAAACAAATAAAAGGAATCCGAACGTTTAGCGGGGAAATAATGCCTTACAAGAGTGCTTTGAATGTGGAAAGCCCCGCTCCGTCAGTCGTACGAACCCGCTCTTACGGGTCACCGACAACGTACTCAGCGTTGCGCGCCGGATTTGCCGTTCACGGCGTCTTGCGACAAAAACTGCATGCACGCTGACATCTGTGCTGCGCCCGCTTTCATACGGCTGAGACGCCGCTTGTCGCGTACCCTCGGGCGCGTGTGGTGGGCGATGACGCTAGACGCGCGGGAGTCGACGCCTGGCCGGCCGTTCGCTTCATCTGCCCTTCCGAGAAGCTCCCGGTTCCCCCGATGAATTATCAGCGGACCCCCATACGGAGCAACGGCGACGGCGAAACCGATCGCGCCGAAGCGTCACGAGTACCCAAGGGGCCGCCGTGAGTCAGGCCATTATAGACTGCATCTTGTGGGCGCATTTATTTTTTTGATCCCTTTCTGGCTAAAGTACTTGGCTGCGTATGACAGAGGCGTCAGTCGCATAGAGTTTCTCGAAATTGCCCGGAATGTAAAGAGGAGACATCATATACCAGGTGTTTCAGGGAAGACTTCAAGTAATTTTCAAAATTAGGATTTTTAAGGCAAAAAATATGGTTTTTGCGGCATAGTAATGCCGGGGTTCGCGGACACCAAAAAACCCGAAAATCATATTAACTAGTAAGCTGGTTAACTAATTTATAAAATTTAACTTTTTGACCATTAGAGTTAGGCGCCTGGTTGCAATTAGACAGCCATATTAGTTTTTAGAATTTCGAAAACGTGATTGGCCTCGGCGCGGTGGCCCAACAAACTTTGGCTACATCATGCCAATATACATGAGCATTCCGAAAGGATGCAGCCAAAGCAACCTCTCCAATGCAGTAACTAGTCGAAATAGCCCAATTTTATCGAGCCACAACGAAGAGGGTAATCGCGTTTTCGAAATTCTAAAAACAGATATGGCGGTTACTAACGACCGGCTACAAACCTCTAATCGCAACCAGGCGCTGAGCTCTAATAGTTTAAAAGTTAATTATTGGAAATTAGTTAACCAGCTTACTAGTTAAGGTGATTCACCGGCCTTCTGGTGAAGCCATATTTTTACCTCAAAAATCTTAATTTTGAAAATTACTTAGTCTTCCCTGAAACACCAATATGCGAGGTTCGCAAAGAGCGTTTCGTTCACCAAGATAATATTTCTAAGCTTTAACTCCGCATTGGACTTCGCCGAAAACGTGGATTCGGCTTCAGAAATATGCTTGCGCCTCAATTTTGGACGTACATATTTAAGTTCAGGTGATTATATTGATCATAAACGTATCGATTAAAAAGCAGAATTGTATCCATACGACTAAATAGCTATTCGTGCAGGCTCGAGAATTTGCGGAGAGACAGCGCTGTCACCCCATTGTGTGCGCATTAAATTAATTTAAATCGTACGTTTTTCTCTTCTTCATTATACACACAGGACGTAAACGCTTGTTGTTGAGATTTTTATGAAACGGATAGAACACTTTTAGGAATTTTGAATAGACAGAAAGAGATATTTCTGAACACTAGCATACATTTTCGGGCGAACACTAGCCAAGTGAAATAAGAGCATAAGCTTTCTGGCATACCCGTGGTAGATAAAGGATTGCAGCGCGAGTTTTCCCTCTATAAGTTAACTGCATGGGGATTTATGATTAACCACACGCGTTATTTTAAATCTGCAGTAAAGTACACGCTTGTGTATTAATTACACTTTTTTAACACATGAAAGGAGGGGTGCTTTTCTCTTCTATTTTTCCAGAATGTACTCGGAACATTGCAACCTCTCGTGTGTCATAAGCTCCTAGCGTTTCCTCGGCTGTCTATCGAGCTTAACCGCGCAATTAAGCCATCTTTTCCGCTTCTCATCCGCTGCCCCTTACGAAATGAGACCATCAGCAGCCCCAATAAATGTCTGAAGAAACGGCTGCTATCTGTGGCACGCGAGAAGACCTTCCACAGAGAAAAGATCCACTTTCTTACGGCACAACTACACACTTTTTGCCTTCATTCTTAATGCAACGTTTAAGGTTAATGCAAAAACACATAGCATATCAAGTTTGTTGACACGAAAACTGAAAAGGGTCCTTCGAAGGAGTCTGCAAGGTGGGTTATTCATTTACTTTTGTTATGGGGAAGAATACAAGCGAGACAGTACCGTACCGCCAGCCTCTGGAGCAGTTCTTCCGAGGTGATGACAGTTTTCACCTCCGTTTCGTTTATGCCGTGTACAATCCCTTCATCTCCAAGCGTCGCGTAAATGGTGCAGACTGCGGAGAAAATGACGACAGAAAATGTCACGAATCAAGCGTTCAGCCAAATGCGAAGCTCTTTTTCCTTTTTTACATGATCTCGACGCTTTTGTTCAAAACTCAACGTCATCGTCACGAGCGCCTCCAGTCAGCCCTTTCTGTGCTGATGCTCGTCACATCTTCGGACCTGAACTTAATTTTTAGCAAACTGAACGTATTCGCATCGTCGCCGACTCAATCTAGATCATTCAAGTAGGCAATTTCTGAAATCAGAATTGTGCCCCAAAATACTCTTTTTAATGCACTTTTAATACCAGTTTGCTAAAACATTTAACCAACTCGGAGAATTACATTCTCGGGAATCATGCATAGCATTTCTTATAGTTAGGCCAAATGAAGGTCATCAGTCTACTGACGGCGACGACCGAGCGCTCGAGATACAAGATGATAGATGTTTTCAAAGCACTACGGAAGCTTTCGAATACGAGCACCCATAGACAAAGTTGACTGCGTCACTGCCCATGGCCCACGGTCCACGGCACACACTAGCGCTGCCGTTGGCTGCCATTTTTAAGTAAGAATTTATGGCCGAATGCTGGCCACTTTGGTCACGGGCGAGTCGCTTATCGCTAAGAAACTCAGCAAGAATCACAGAGTGCACGAGCTTGACAGCGGACGTCCGAGGCGTGGATAAGGGTGACGTCTAAGGATATCAGAAGAGCATGGTAAAAGGCTGCTAACATAGGCGTATCGCTTGGCACATTGCGTTCTAAGCCAGTCGCAGGCACGTTTCTATGTCACGCGTAGCAAAGCCTCCGCACTAATGTCGTTCCTATGCTTCGCAGGCTATTTGGCCGAGAGGCGAGCATGCTGTACATGACATATGTCGCAATCACTGTGTAAGATATAGTATAGGTGGTGACACACTGGCCTGTGTCGTTTGCAGATAAAAATTCATGGTTTCTCTATGCGCCACGAGATGACTCTTCGCTAAGTGGCCCATTTTCGCGCGATATTTGAGCGTGTTACATTAGTAAAGTGGTGTTCTCTCTTCATTTAGCTCGTACACTCGATCGCTTGCTTGTTCATTCGTCGCCGCCCCTTCTGTCCGTCACTGCGCGCCCGGTCTACGGCCACGTTTACATGAATGCGACAGAACGCGTCTTGAGTCGAATTTTAAAGAGCAGGTTGTGAGAAGGAAAGGAGTGACTCGTCTTCTACTCTCTTCCTCGACGTTTTTACACTTTCCCTCGAAAAGTGGAGTGCAGTCGACTTCAGTCGCATTCATGTAAAAGCGACTTACAGTCGGATACGACTCAAGAACGAAGTGTCAAATGCTTCCCATAGGAGGTCATCCAGTCAATGGCGTCGACATATTCTCATGACGTCGGAGTTAATTAGGATGGTAGGGAATTAACCTAGTGTGACATGGGATTAACCGCTGATTAAGCGCGACGTCATGAAAATCACTAGACGCCAATAACTGGAGGACCTCCTTTGATGGGCATTTGCAGCTTCGTCCTTGAGTTGCACCCAAGTGTAGTGGCCGCAATCCAAAAAAAAAACAAGAACGCTTACCGCACATGTATGGCGTGATTGCGCTGAACGGAAGCTGGCTGGCTATACGCCAAGAAAGTAGCGCCGCGCGATATAATCCGGTCTCTGTGGCAACGAGATAGTTAATGTATATTTTTGTTTCTGCCGGCAAAGTTTCGCCAGTCGGCCAATAGGTGAAGCTGCGATCACAGGCCTAGTTTGTAGGTGCGTGAGTGTTTCATCATCTAGCTACTGGCGTCTAGTGCGTTCCACGTGCCGTCAAGTCTTGTCGAAATGTTGGCAGGAACCTTGAGGCTTTCCCCTCCCTTGTTAACTTTATGTGTCTCCCCTATATCGAGTGTTTCAGCAAACACTCGAAAATCCCCCAAAATAGACAGTTTGATTAGGCGGAAAATGTATTTAGGAACAAATTGCCAACCATGACGGATGTCCGTTACTATGAAAACTATATTAATTACGTAACTACCTAACGAGAATTCACTAATTACCTTGTTAATTAGCGCCGCCTGGTGGTCAGTGCCAGCGGGGAGTTCGAAGCCATGGTCAAGACAATTTTTGGAATCTAAATTTTTTAATTTTTTTCTAAAGCCTTACAGCGAGAGGAAATCACGCGCCTCTTCCGCGCGAAACCGGAACTGAGCTTACGAGGCAAAGATGACGCCTTCTGATGACGCGTTGCAATTCGAACTGCCCGCGCCATCGTACCATAGCATGCACATTTTTTGCTTTCGCGCTGTCAGAAGTGAAGGCCGCGCCGTCAGCAGTCGATTATTATCATTTTCCTTTAATGAAACGGCGAAGCGAACGGATATGCATGACAGGCTACAATAGCGTCAGCAGTTTGAACTGGGCGCCGTAGGCAGTGCAACGCGTCATCATCGGACGTTGCATTTTCACCGAGCTTCCTGCACATCTCACGCGCGCTAAGTTCCGGTTTTGAGCGAAAAAATGAGCCTGCTTTTCTCGTGCTGCACAGCTTTGAAGCATGCCTCTTTCTTTTCAAAGACAGATATGGCAGAGTCTTGTCTTTGGCTTCGAACTCCTCATTTACATTAACCAGCAGCCGCGGTGGAACAATGGTCTTGGTGCTCGGCTACTGACACAGACGCGGGTTCGGCCCCGGTGGTCACATTTCGATGGAGGTGAAATTCTAGAGGCTCGTGTACTGTGCGATGTCAGTGCATGTTAAAGAACCCCAGGTGGTCGAAATTATCCGGAGCCCTCCACTACGGCGTCCCTCATAGCTTCAGTCGCTCTGCGACAGTAAACCCCATGAAATAAAAACCATCATTGGCGTTAACCACCGTACTGTGTTACATTAAAACTAAATCAGTGAATTTTAGCTCATTAGTTGCATAGATAAGATGATGTTTATTGTAACTGACGTCCCCCGCGGTAGTCGTTTGTTCCTGCATAGATATTCTTCCCATATCGAATTCCCAATCTTTAGGCGTTCGGCTGAAATACCCGGTATATATTACACCGTGATCGCAAAGCATCGGCTCGAGAAAGATGTTCTCGGGCGTAAGTGAAAGCGTGACAGGGCAGAGCGGCAGCATTGGAGTAAAATTGAGGAAAGGTGGAAGTTGCTTTGAGGAAAGTTTGACAGGCGAAATGCAATAAGACAGCTCGCGAAACAGGCGAAGAGTGGCAGCTTCGGCTGTAAAAGGGTTAGAATTCCGTTCCCTTCATTTCCGTTCACTTGCAACGCTTGCTAAGAAGAAGAAAAAAAAGCACTGGCTGTGGAACGCCGCCGCTGCCGCTCTGTATACCTAGATGAGCTGTGGCGAGATGATCTGCCTTCGTCTTTCGGTTTCGGCGTATTGTAAGGCTTTCGGCGGACTTATAAATGTTATAGTCAAATACGTACAACTCTAGAACGAAGTGGAAAATGCTCCTCAAATTAGGCCTTCTAACCAATGGCCCCGCCGATTTTCATGGCACCATGGTTAATCCGTGGTAAATCCCCTGTCACGCTATCGTTACAGGAGATTAAGAAAGGATTGACCGCGACGTTATGAAAATCGGTCGACGCCATAGGCTGCAGGGTCTCCTCTGAGAGGCACTTGTCGCTTTTATCTTGAGTAGTATCCGACTATATCGCCTTTCAATGCTCGCAGCGGTTTTCGCAGTAGTTCCTTGCACATCATATACCTAGGGCCCTTCGTTTTGTTTTTTCCTGTTTTGTGGGGTAAAAATTCGGTGATATTTTCAGATTCAGGTGGAAATCGGGTTATTCAGCGAAAATTTTCATAATTAGCTTTTTTTTTTTTTGGGGGGGGGGGAGGGTAATTTGTTTGTAGGAAAAGACGATTAACTATGCGCTCTCATTCTTGTGCTGGACACAAAATGGCCAATTTGTTTGCTCATAATTTCAAAAACAACATGGAAAAGGCAGGTTTCACTCAAATGCATTTCACAAAATCAAATTTTTTTCTTCATCTACTGTAATTACTTCGTCGAGTAAACTGCCAATACCTTTACGCGGCACTGCCGCGTACGTGCAAGACCTGCCTGCCTTTGTACACAGCGAAAACAATCATTCAACAACGCGACGGTCATTTTAAGCGTTAAAGAGCCTTGGAGCAGGACTTTATTAGAGGGGATAGCGCTTGATACAGTGCTCCCAATAAGACGTCTGGTCAATACCCGTATTTTCGCCCCTCGAATCTGGAATCATTTTTCAAACATATCTTCAAATTAAGCTGCATCATGTACAACAAGAGCTAAATTAGGTGTACGATCACCAGCCGACCGAAAACACTCATCTGGAATAAGCCCAAGAAAACCCGCTAATTATTGTACGGTGTCTTCAGAACATGCATTCTATGGACGGTACATTTTCGGGTGAAAATCTGCTTTAACCAGATTTTTAAGAAATCTAGATTCACCCGAGAACGAAAGTTCCTACATAACATTCGCATTTGCATTGCTTTCGGTATATTGCCATTTAGTATCTTCCTTTTACAACGCACTTAGTAGAGTGGTTTTAGTATACTGCCATTTAGTATACTGCTTTGTACTGCACTGCTGCTATACATGGCCGTTTAGGAGATGTTGTAATTACCGACTCAAGTCCTAAACCTTTCTACTACGCCACAGCCAGAGGTGTAGCAAATGGCGTTCGATGGCGTATATTCAGGACCAGCAAACATCTGGTTGTGATGTGGCTAAAATGGCTGCAGTATAGTGAGGCATTTTATATAATGTCACTTCCAGAGCCGCTTCTCCCGTCGCACTCAAGTTTTCCGGCTAAATTTTTCCCATCTGCGCTCTTTGATGTCTTCAGCGTGACCCACCACATCTATGCACGCGCATCTTCAAACCTCGTTCTCAGTGATTGTCACATAAAACGATCCGCAGGAAAACCGCTGCATCGAGCTCAGCACTAGCCACACCGTTGTCCATTCCGGCGAGAAAATGTGCGTCAAGAGCAGGCGCAAAACAGACCAAACAGATGCGGGCACTTTTTTTATGCACGACGTTCGCAAAGTGGTGGTAAAGATGACCGCAGCTGCACCTTTAGACTTTCGTCAATTCATACACTGGAAGGGCGTCATCTAAGGGCAAAGTGAAGAGAGTTCGGCACGCGTTCTTACCGACTATGGCCCTGCGGAAGCAGGCGAGCGCCGTGAGCATCCACTCCTCGCGGGTCTCGGCAAAGATGACCAGCCGGGAGTAGGGCAGATGGCCCAGCGCTGTCAGGCCCCTGGTGATTTTATCCACGGCGGCATCGGCCTCTTTGTACGTCTTCCACCGGTACTCTCCCAGATCGTACTGCAGCGCCGAGCAGCGTGCGAATCGTTCAGCGCACCTATCAAAACCAATCTTGCTAAGTAGCCAATGGATGTCGCGCATCCTATATATGCCTAAACATGGGGGTATGATTGTCAGCTGTAAGCTCTTCTACCGGCGTGATTCTAGAACTAATTACACTCGCAGACCACACAGGTAAAGAACATTTGTAAGACGTCGTGAGCTTCGTGTTTGTTTTTTTTTTTTTTTGACATTCTAAATCAGGGTGCAACCAACGACGGATAATTCTGAACACATGCTTCAAGACAATGAAATAGCGATACAGAAAACTGTCTCTGTTTATAGGAGGACAGGCAATTCAAAAGCGCTTCATGTTCCCCAAACTGTCTAAACGTTCCCGCACTACATCGTCACATTTGTTCATCATGCAAACATATCGAACTTTGGTAACATTTAAATGAAGCACGAATGAACTGATCCTTCAACTTCGTCAATGTCTGTGCGCAGTGGCACGTAGCCCCACTGGGTGAGGACACGTCAAGAGCAGTAAGTCACAGGGGATAATGTCCCTTTCTATTGCTAGGTACCCACTCCTTGTGTGCATCAGGGGTCGGCGTTTTCCAGAGTAGGTGCGTAAAAGCAATCTCAGAAAAATACTGCGTTATCCCCGCCCGTCTTACGTAATATCGTCGCGTTTTAATGTAAGAAGCAGCCCGTGCTCCAGGGAACGTAAGCACCGTTTTCTTTCAAACGTTTTTACAGTTAGCGCATGTCCAACATTCTTGGACAAAAAATTTGAATATTGAAAGTCTGCAAGGTGCTGCTATAGAAATATTGAAGGCGATGTCCATTCTTCCGATATGTATCAAAATTTTTCTTTTCAAGTCTGTCCATCGCTCACATCGAGCTGTAAAGACTTCCATAGAAAACCAATGGGGAACTCTTTTTGACGATAGTAAAAACGCTAGAAGCAAAAAAAAAAAAAACGCAAGCCTGCTGACGGGAGATCTGCAACGTGAAATCTTGCAATATATGAAAAAATTCCGTTCATACTCTTTCCCGTTCAAAATTGTTTTGTCTAGAATTGTTGGGTATGTTTGCGCATGAGGTTTAAAAAAAAGTTTGGTGCCTCGTGGCACCCATATTTTTTTAGCACGTCAGTACGTTTCGATCGGCTCCTGCTCTGCATACAGAATATCACGCAGGTGCTTACTTGGAAAACCATTTCTATCCAGTGCTCATATTTATGGCTACTGAATGATGCAGCGAAAATCGAAAAATTTTAAAATAGCACGGCGACGCGACTTCGTGAAGAAACCGCGACACTTTGTTGTCGATCCCTTCGAACAATGAGGCTAGAAATCCTGCGATAGCATCACAGAGTATCGTTTACAGGAAAGAACAAAGAAAAAGTCCACGCTGGCCTGTTAGAATGAAGTAACCCGCCATCCACAACTTGTCAGAGAAGGTTTGCCCCATCTGGAACCCCATATTAAGGCAGCAAAAATATGGTGAAAGTTTTGCCCACTAGTGCATGAAAAGAAAAAAAATTTGGGGCCTTTTTCACCTCATTCTTGAAGAAAAAAATGTGATAGCATTTGGAAGTTGGCCCATCCCCAAATATTCCGAAGGAGCCATCCAATGGGTATCACATGGACTCACTATTCCACCTTAATCCACCCACTGGTCCACCTTAATTCATTTTCTGGGGTGGCCTAATTCCAAAACCTGGGGGGTCCTTTGGAATATTTGGGGGAGGGGGGGGGGGCAACTTCTTTAAACATACGGTTAAGAAGGCTCTAAGTTTTTATTTTCACACAATTGTAGGGAAAAGTTGACCGTATTTTTGCCGCATTTAGCCTAAAGTTCGACGGAATACCGTCTGGTCAGGATGAAACATTATAACAAGGCAAAGATTGAATCCCTGACCAAGTCAAAAACAAAACTGTTCACATTTATATGGGGTTCCAGATTGGAGAAAAGCCCGTATGTGTACCGAAGAGTCTTGGCTAAGGGTGCGAGCAAAAGTAACACCCGTGTAAAGCGCGCAAAATAAAGCGCACTTACGAAGAGCGCCATTCTCTAAAAGTGCACTCTAGCACAGCTAAACGGCGTAAACACAAGTGCCCTCGCCGAAGTGCGCACTCAGGTCGGAGTTCGTTCATAGAACATACTTTGAGGGCCGAGTACGTAGCCTCGACGACAGTGATTTTTTGGGGCATAAACTCTAATAAATGGCAAAATCTGCACACAAGTTGATTTTAACTGCAACATAATTTTTTTAATTTTTGCAATGGTTTTATGATGGCAACTAGCAAAACAACATATCACAAAAGCGCGCTGTAGTCCGCAATGTTTGTTGTCCGGATCCTGGATGGGCTAGGAATTTGTCTTGACTTGCTACACTATTAACGTAAAATAAATTTAATGCAGTCGTGGCCGAAAATTCAGTTATGTTCATTTTTGTGTGCTCTAATGCTCCTAACAATCTTAATTGTGAAGGTTACGCTTACAAATCGCCATTTCGAAAATTTTTGTTTTTAGCCAGGCGCCATTTTCGTATCTACGAGCGCAATCTGCTTTCCAGCTTAGCACCGCGTAGTGTAGAGTGCACTCGAGGGGCTGAAGCGCACTACCCGTAAGTGCACCTTATTTTAGAGTTATAAGATGTCCCCCTCTCCCCCTCCCTCCCCCACACTTGCAGCGCGTGCCAAACCATGTTGAACTAGAGTCACTGGAAAAAGTTCTGCTCACGTGCTAGTGTGAACAAGTTTCATAGCATTTCTTATACGTTTTGCTGACGACTCAAAAAGACGCCACGTGGTTTGAAGAACTTTCTCCAAGGCCGTACGGGTTTTTTTTTGCATCGAACAACACATTTCATACGGCTTCTCTATCAGCAATAAATGAAACACGAACAGACAAAACACGAACAGCAAAATGAGATTATCTTGTCGGGGAAGCTCAGTACTAGCATAGATATTTATTTTTTATTTTTATTTAGAACATACTGCAGGCCTACAGTAGGCCCAAGCAGGAGGGGCGAATACATAATATATGCAAAAAAGAACAGGTTTAGCAAAAAATGAAAAATGTTAAATACAAGTTGTAACACAAAATACAGCAATAAATACAAGGCTCAGATGCAAAATACAAAAAGTAAACGTAGAAATAAATGGCTCTCAAATTAAATGCTGTGAGGAAAACATAGAGTCAAAAGAATCAGCTCTGGTTAAGAGATCTGGCGGACACCTGTTCCACTCCTCAATGGTGCGTGGAAAAAATGAGTATTTAAAGGCGTTAATCCTAGCACTGTAAGGGGTTAATGATTGTGTATGATGATTTCGTGTTTGGCGCGTAGTGTTAGGTTTGAGGAAGGGGTCTGCATTCATAGACAGTTTATGGTTTTTTAGTAAGAAAAGTAGTTTCAGTCTTTGAATTTTCCGCCGCAGCTGTAATGTTTCAATACCGTGAGTTCGCATGAGGGTCGTTGGTGAGTCAGTTACACGATACTTTGAAAAAATAAAACGGACGGCTTTGCGTTGAATCATTTCAAGGGCCTCGATGTTACGTTTAGTGTAGGGATCCCAGACGGTGCACGCATATTCTAGTGATGGTCTTATTATCGAAAAGTAGGTTAATTTTTTAAGTTCAGGTGGGGCAAGTTTTAGTTTATGTCTAAGAAAGCAGAGTTTACGAAATGCTGAGGAGCATACGTTTGATACATGTTTATTCCAGCTAAGGTTTTTTGTTATTGTAACTCCTAGATACTTGTACTCGCTCACTTCGGTCAGAAGGTGAGATGAAATATTGTAAGGAAATGAGAAGGAAGCCTTTTTGTTAGTTATCGTCATGTATACTGTTTTCTCTAAATTTAGCTTCATGTCCCATTTATTACACCATGTATGTATGTTCTGAAGATTGGAGTTTAGTAAAACTTGATCATCTTGGCAAGTAATTTGGTGAAATAAAACGCAGTCATCTGCAAATAATCTAATTTCAACAGGGGTAGTTATAACGTTAATAATGTCATTGATATATATTAAAAAGAGGAGAGGTCCGAGGACGCTTCCCTGTGGGACGCCTGAAGTGACCGGCAGGTGGTTTGAATAGCAATCATCAATACAAACAAATTGTGTGCGGTGAGAAAGGTATGAGGAAATCCAACGAATTATGAAATTAGGGAGACCAATAAGTTCAAGTTTGTAAATTAGTTTGGCATGAGAAATAACATCAAAGGCTTTGCTGAAGTCTAAAAATATAACATCCATTTGACCAGCGCTATTTAGTACACTTGCAAAAGCATGAATGACAGAAGTTAGCTGAGTGACAGTGGAAAAGCCTTTTCGAAACCCGTGCTGATGGGAGGTAAGTACCTTGTTATCGTTTAGAAATGTAGTAATGTAGTTAGCTATGATATGCTCAGCAAGTTTGCAACATGTGGAAGTTATCGATATGGGACGATAATTAGCAATCAAGGCAGGATCACCCTTTTTCAGCACAGGCACAATCCGCGCTTTCCTCCAGTCGGAAGGAATGTTTCCTGTTTCAAATGATTTGCGGAAAATAACAACCAGGAACTCTGTGATGGCTTCTGCATAACGGCGCAAAAAAATATTTGGTATCCCGTCAGGTCCAGCGGACGCTTTAGGTTTGAGGTTAAGTAGCATGGAGAATACGCCAGATGAAGAAACAATGTCGGGGGTCGAGTTGGGAGACATGGTACTGGGTTGAACAAATAAACTATGATGGGAAAACACACTCTGAAAATACTTATTGAATGCCTCAGAGATTTGCGATTTATCAGCAAGCTGCACACCTTGACATGAAATGCGCGTAATTGCTTTTTTCTTTTTCGATAAAAATTTCCAGAACTTATCTGGTGAGTCACGAAGAAAATTTGGCAGGCTATGCTGAAAGTAATTTTGTTTAGCCTGGCGCAAAGCGCTTGTGAAGTTAGCCTGATGTATTTTAACTATATTTCGACAGGCACCCCCACGCTTCAGACGTTTGATTTTTCTTTTCAAATGTATTATTTCTCGCGTGATCCAAGGAGTTTTTTTACACGTTTTCTTTGTTCTATTAGGAATGTAGTTATCAATGCAGTACGTACAGATTTCTTTAAATTTATTCCAGAGTTCATCAACATTAGTTCCTCGAAACATGTCAAGGTGTAAGCTGAAGTAGTCTAACACACTTTCATCATTAGCTCTGGAGAAGTTTTTCACGGAAATAATTTTTGCAGGTTCACTGTCGACATATTGTTGAATGGGACAAGTAAAAACCGCCATGCAGTGATCAGATAACCCAGTTTCAACTGAAACAGTAAAACATTCTGTTTCTTGGCTGAGAAAGACGAGGTCGAGAATAGATGCAGCTTCACCGTGTATGCGCGTTGGGTGCTTAACTCCCTGTTGCAAATTATGAGTCAGCATAATATCACACATGTATGAGGCATTTATGTCATTGTTTGTACTAGGGAAGGGACTATTCCAGTCAATATTTGGGAGATTAAAATCACCGACAAGGTATATTTTATCACGGCGAAATTTAGACATGTGATCGGCCAGATCACATAAAAATTGAGGTGGTGAATCAGGTGGTCTGTATACAGCAAAAAGCACGAACGATCTACCCCCGTACGACAGTTTTAAAGTCACACTTTCATGGTTAGCTATTTGCTGCAACGAGTGTGCCTCTGAGTTTTGATTCACCAGGACCGCTACTCCCCCTCCACGTGTTGCTCTATCACGGCGAAAAACTTGATAAGAGCGGGGGAAAACAGTTTCATCATCAATATCATCTCTCAGCCAAGTCTCAGTTATAACTACGGCGTGTGGATTGTGAATCAACAAGATAGCCTCCAAAGCCTCCGATTTATTTACAATACTACGTGCATTGATATTAAGTAAGCGAAATTCCTTAACACGAGGTTGAGAATGTCAGATAAATTCCATTTCGAAGGCGCGAGTACTCTCCTTTAGAAGTGTAAATCAATCTCGCTTGTATTTCCTCTCCAAGAGCTAACATGTATATATGTGCTGGAAAATACGTGCTTGCATTTTATTTCATTTGTTGCTGATAGTGCGCTCAGAGGTAGGTCTGTTACCTCCTCGCCCACCACTGCGGAAGCTCTCGCGTTTCATCGGAATTTTTTGCCCACGAAAACAAGCGCTTTTGCGGCAGAAGGCTCAGGTATGTTCCTGGCACAGTGTACGAAATTATTTATTTTCAAGTAAAAGAAGAAAAGAGAGGAGAGGGGGGGGGGGAGAGGGGCGACATGCAATCTGCATATCAGATGCCAGAACACGTGATGTCCCTGCTTGTAGATAGTACCTGTCAAATCACAAAAACATTGTGCGAATACGGATGTACCGCCGACAGCACGCTTAAAAAATTCAGGGGGGCACTTTGTTGACCTAAAGTGCGGTGAGGCGAAAGCCTTCAGCGCGGTGTTGCTGCTTGTGTCACTGATGTGTGGTTAAGATGTTAATTCAGTACACAACTGTTTGTGAATCTTAAATGCTGGAGACACTGGAGGGCGTTTTGGAGGCGTCCGTCTGATTCGACGCCTTTCTGCAAACACTCTCCAGCGTCCTGGACAAGGAGAACTACATAAGCGTTGGCAAGAAGTAGCGTAGCCATTAGCACGCTCGGCTGCGGAACGGAAGGGTGGTGATTCGAACCTCATCGAGCACAAAGATTTTTTTTTCTGGTCTGACTAGAAAAAGTGTGACACCTCTGCTGACAACCTTCTGTCGACAACGATGAGCCATTAAAGGCCTTCGCCTTAATACGAACACTCGAGTGCGCGTCCTGCACTGATATTAAAGTCGCTGAGCGCTTGGTACGAGACCATGCTGCACGATGTGCTTACTGCTGTTCGAGACAGCTGGTGACCTGCTTCGACTCTAACATTGTTGCAGACCCAGCGGGCGAAGCTCAGCGGCGCTAATGTCAGTGGAAGACACTCGCTCTAATACACTGTCTTCATCAAAGCCATAAAACGCAGCATCATCGATACAAGCTACAGGACACGTGCTTCCGTTCCTTCAAACGAAACCCGTTTATGTGATGTGCTGCCTCTATTTCTTTTTCTTGTTTTGCAGAAAGGTATATCCGAAAATAAAGCAAAAAACTTTTGGCGAAAGATGAATCCTCGACGAGGACCGATTATTTTACCTCAATGCTCTATGAAAATTCTCGGTAGACAACCAACGAAGTTTCAACTTCAATTTAAACTAATATGGTGGCCACAAAACGCACTTCGACGTTTTACCGCCTAAAATAAACACTATGATACACTATATAATAAGATTTTTCCATACCTATTTACGCGATAGCAACGTACGCATATGTACATAAATGTCACAGCATCCTAATACACACCTCTAAGTACGTATTTTAAAGAAATTAACATTTATACCTTATATATTTCCGTAAAAAGATTTTTTTTACATAACCCTGCACGTGCTGAAGGCGGAACACGGCAAAGATGGAATGCGCAGCGCTTACCTTGTATATTCTCTTGCCGTCGACAACTTGGCATTGGTCTTTCCTGCAAACGCGTGTTCCGAAGCAGGGCTTGTCATCAAATTTTTCGACAGCTCGCCGGAAGAACGCGTCGATGGTATCCATCCCCTTGAACACGGATTTCATGGGGTCTGGCGTATATCGAACCAGCAGCGGCGCGTCGCCTTTGTTTGACAGTGGCCCAGCCTGCGCAGATGAACGTATATTGGCTGCATCTTTTCTTAGCCGGCAAACTGCGTGCTAGAAGCTGTGCTTCATTCCCCTCCTGTTGTTGCGTGGAACAGATAAACCCAGCTTTCATAGCGCAAGATCTGTTTGTTACCCGAAGGTCAGTACCTTGAACAACTTCCTCGGACGCATATTCACAAATCTCGGCCATTACTGCGCGCGGCCTTCTGCTTCTCATACTGTGCATACTGAAGCTAACCTACGGTAATAAAGACTTTTGAAACTCCTTAAAGGAGTTGAGTGTCGTAAATCATCACCAAAAAGCGGTAGATACCGACAATGTTGCCAATCAAAAAAATTTAATAACGGCATGCGTAGCCTTGTTCCGATCGCTGACGGCACTGCAGTCGCGTTGCACAGGGCAGCATCTGTAAATAGTTGCCCCGGACCTCCTGCAATTTTTGTGTGTGTGTGTGTGTGGGGGGGGGGGGGGGGGGAGGAGGAGGGAGAGAGCTTCTTCAAACCGGGATCAGAAAATTTTCGCAGCAATAAAAAAAAAGTCGAGGAAGTTCCCCATCGCTTATAAACCTCCCATACTCTTTGCCTTCCTCTGAAGCGCGTCTACACACCGTGACAGCGCCCTCTCCTAGCGCCATATGGGCCAGGCCCACAAGTATCATGCGATTACACAGGACAGACCCTCAAAACCTCCTACTGCCCGGTGCACCTCGCCTGTACTCTGTAAGCGTTAGAGTGCACGCCTAACCTGAAGCCCCAATTGTAGGTGTGACGCACATATTAATAAGGCATGGATGATATTTTTCAGCACCACGCCACCAACAATAGGCATGATTTTCCTCTATCCAAGCCCGAGCAGAGCCCGTTCAGCTGTCATGTGGGCGTCAAATAAGAAGATAAGCGTGAGCAACTCAAAACGCACGCTTAGATCGTTGAGAGCAAGCGCGCCTTTTTTTCTGCATTGCGCATATAGTACATATCCGAATGCGAAAATATGCTGTAGGCGAGCCTGCCACCGACGAATACTTTAGTATTCGAACATGTATATGCGTTATGGGGACTTTTTTTTTTTTTGCTTTTGTTAGCTCCTTCCTCACTTGTGCAGTGAGTGATGGCGTTATTTTTAGCCGGAAGGCGCTTCTATGAATGTTCTAACTACGACGAACGTTGTGCGAGCGAAATTTATTGAAGCTAAGATGACTTATAATGGTTATTCTTGTGAAAACGTCGCAGTGTTGGTGAGCGTCAGTTGTTCTAACAAGGTTTATGTGGCTGCTTATATTAGGCGCCTTCTGTAACTACAGTCTTCATTTGGACTTGTTGGTTGGTCATAATGCGTAATAAAAAGAAGCAGCGCGAATAGACAAGGACGAACACAAGACAACAGGACCGGCGCTGTTCTCTTGTGTTCGTCCTTGTCTATTCGCGCTGTTTCTTTTTATTATGCCTCGTGCAAGCACGACGATGCGTCTGCCCGAACGATTGCATCAGCACACAGGCACTCCGCGTCAGCCCAGGCAATGCTGCCCGCCTGGATGGCGCCTGAAACGTCAAGCTATCCAGACTGTTTGGGACATAAAAGTACTTTTGTTTCTAATTCACTGCTCAGATTAGTTTGTTTAGCCTGGCGTACCTGATTGCTCAGTCGTTGAAGTAAGGCGCCGGTCTCTTGCCGATGAGCGGGCCAATTAATTTTTGTTGACTGTGCTTGAGCGCGAAGCGTGTAGTGTTCTCTGCCATTTTCGGGCTTTTCGGCTGTCACACGAAAGATATTATATCAGCGCTCGCAATATGTCTTTGTTACGTTTGCTCCTCGCGTTTTTCGCGCTGCTTTCATGATAACGGATGCTACATGGTTTTTGTTAAAAAAAAAAAAGATACTCTACCACAAGGCGTCTTGGAGCACCGCGGCTATGTCACATATCGTGCGCTTTCGCCGCGTGAGACATGGCAGCATTATTTGCTTGCTTTCTTTGCAGGGAGTAACCATCTAAAACTTAGTGCATATCTGACCTCTTTGAAGCTACCATAACAATTCTTGGGAAATTTGATCTTGACCTGCACAAACAATACGTCGGACTGCTAGAGTAGCAGCGCGCAGATGCAGGGAATGAAAAAATGTGGTGAGGATACGAAGTTTGCTACAAGGCCACCAAGGATAGCATGCGCAGGAATACTGGATTATGATTGCGTTATGATTGCGGATTACGCGTTATGATTGCGTGTTCAACCTTTCCAACGGCTCTTTCTCGGGACGGCTTCATTAACCAGCCGTATTCACTTCGAAGCCGCGCAGGTATGGTGCTGATTAAGGAGTTATATTTTTTTATGTTGCTTTGCAGAATGGACCTTCTTCATAAAAAGAAACATCGTGTTCTAAAGAAGCCTTTGCATCCCACAGCCCGTCTGCTTCTGGAGAGCCCAACGCTCGCGCTCGGAGGTATCAACGGCATCGCCCGTTTCCGATGCCTGAACGAAATGAACTGGAAGGGGGATGCATATGGCTGTCATGCTTGCCAATTAAGCGTGAAGAAGAACATATCATCACGCTTGCTAAGCGTAAACATTTTAAGAACGCCTAGAAGGCGTGATCTCTAAGCGTGGTAAAACATCACGCCTATAGTAGGATACAGCTTAATAAAACAAAACAACAATTGGTAACAATGGGCCATGTTTTGCGTCGTTCTGTATTACTCCGCTTGCCAATCACAGCAGTAAACGAAATCAGGTTTTTGGTGCTTGACCATACCAAAAAGCCAGAAGCATGAAAATTCCTGACCTTATAATTAAGTCCGGTGGTTAGCTTTTTCTTTAGACAACAAGAAGCGCTTTAACAGAGGACTACTTTTTGCCACGGAGGAATTCTGTGTGGCGGTCACCGCAGACTTATGTTGTATCCGGCTAGGAGTTCCCGCTTGCTATATGCGTAGACTTTTTCAAAGTGTGAATAACGTGTCATCTTCGTCAAAAGAACTGAGCAATGGCATGTGATTCTCAGCAGTGTAGTGGAGCCCTTACAAAACACCTGAAGACCAAAAGGTTTCGGAAGGTGAGGAAAACGGTTCCTTACCTTGCACTGATTTAGAGCTTAAGGGAGGCCATAAGTGCTCCACTACAAGGATAAGAAGCAAATCCCATCACCTGGTTACGTTTGGCAAAGACAGTACGTTCTCATTGGTCAACTAATGAACTTCGGTTCTGACATGCAACTACGATGCCATTTGCTCCAAATAAAGTCCCACATACAGTTGTATCTGGTAAAATTTAATCAGAACGAAAAAATTGCCTTTTTTCTCACATGACTTCTTCACCAACCCAACCAAAATGCTCAAAACCACAATTTTTCTGGGAGACAGCAGCCTTGTTAGCAGCCGCTCAGCCATTGCGACGGGCAAAAATGGAGCTAGTTTAGATGCGCTGACCGTGTCGGGATTCGATACTCTTCTTAAGACCCAGAAGATGGATCCCGTGAGGATCGATGTCCTTGTTACTAATCGCCTTAGTAATGCTTGAAAAAAAAAAAAGCATAATGCGCAGCTTACCCATGTAATGGTCTGTCTGCGGACACGGATCCATGGTTTCTGTATAGTGATGTAAATTGGTAAGGTGATGACGTCATAGACGGTAACAGCAAGCCGAAGGAGGAAGTCAAATATCATCGCTACAGACTCTTGACGACCCTGCATCAGGATGAATGGCGCACAGAGTTAAAAATAATGCGCACAGCACACTTAAGAGAAATAGATAAAGCTTCTAGATGTGTCTTCTCGGCGCTTCTGCAATGTTTATGTTCTTGGTAAGAATCACGAAATGAACGAGCATATCTTCCAGAGAGGGGTGAAAACTGCTAAATACAGTTCATAACAGCTAACACAGGGCATACTATGCTAACTAACTCACTCTTGTGATACAGTTGGGTCTTTATGAAATCTTTCATGAGAGCTCATAATTTCATTTTCAATAATTCCCTTGCATTCCATGTGATTGGCGTCTTCTGAGGCGTATCGCGATTCCAGCCATAAACTACCATTCGAAAGGCACGAGTCATGCATGTGTCATGGCTGATGACGCGCCTACTTTTGGTTGCGTGCACTCATGCCAAAAGCTCGTGTGAGTATGACACACGCTCGCATGAGGAGCGGTTTTCCAGTGATAACCTTGCATCTCTGAGACACCGCTTAGTGAGTCGGCTGGTGATTGTTACACACAAGTGAGTTGACGCAGTTGCCTCAGCGTTTTTCACGCGATTTATGCAGCGTGGTTCGCCGACAGAAAGGCGTATAAAACGCTACTTCCATTTCATACTTCTCCAGAAATTGCATTTGCTAGCTGGACTGAAAAGCACTTGCTCGCCATATTGCTCGCTGGACTGCTGTATGCCCCTGGAGCACGCACGGTAGAAGTGGCAGAGTGAGCTGTCTGCACTTACTCGCAAGAGTCCATAGAACAGGTGTTTGACATCTGCCTCTACCCGATGGAAAGATCCACACCTTTACCTCCTTCCGTTTTTGACGCAAATCTTAAACAACTGTTGGAAACTACGAGCTCTAGGGACGAGATTCACGACTGGCACGGGTATGCTACGCTCACATCCCTGCAGAGCTCACGTCTACACCTGACCTGGCCGCCGTCTAAACACTTGTAGCGACGGCGGCGATATTAGGACTCACTGCTTGCAGACAGAAGCTTCCACGGGGCAGTGGCAGCCACGGGTGTCTATCAGGCCAGGCGCACGCTCAGACTTGTGGCAGCCGTGTCAATTTTGCCGGCATCCCTCAAGGCGCCGTGCGAGAGACCCGGGAAGTGTCGCGACATGCCATCGCAGACTGGAGACAGCCGACGATGCCTTCGTCGTCCTCGTTCGCGTTTGCCCAGCCTGCGCTACCTGGCGCGAAAAGCTGATGATGATAGCGTTGCGACTGACCAACGAAAACGGCCGCGCGCTACCATGCAGTGCCTTCAGGACTGACTGAAGAAGAACGAAGAACTATAGGAGCGAAAGTTAATGTCTGTTGAGGTCAACAGCAACAACAACACTGAAAGAGATTTTCAGGTGGAAGAATTTTTTTTTAGCTTAATGCAGTTCATTGTCCATGCTGGTGCACTTTGGAGTGTGGCTGAATGGAACTGAGCGTCAGCAACTCTTGTCTATGAAACGTGGCTGAAATCTATAGTGCTTAATTGTCGATCGCATGTTTATCCGATGATCCGAAAGAAATGCACAAGGTACACAAGAACTTTTACGTTGCTATAAAAGTTCCGCCACAAAGAGGGAACGCGTGGAGCACTCTTTCTGTTGCCCCAAGACACACATTCTGACCACCAGCTGGTAGAAAACATCTGTGATGCTTCACAACATCCACCATGCATGCATCTCTATTGCTAGTAAAACTTTACTTTTTTTTTCCTTGCTCCCGAAAACTAACGGAGCAACACACATGCTCTATAGTGCATCCCGTGGAGTACACCATGCGCGGGTGAAATGCCGACTTGATAAGTTGCCCTCTGCTTTCGCGACCAATAAGCATTTGAAATACGTCCAGTACACGAAAGAAACACGGAGTTACAACCGAGCGCGCGCCTTATTGGAAAAAATGTCATGCACGTTATCGTACATTCGAACCCCTCGAGGCGATCGCGATATACGACTCGGAGGAAACAAATGTTTACGTACCGGCCTGCCCTAGGTTTTACTGCTCAGTCTTGCCGTATGGTCAGTCTGAGTAAAAAGACGATTCATCCACCACCGTAGCGCATAGATTTCCCAACGCCGCAGCGCAAACAGGAGCAACGACAGTGACGCAGACTGGCTAAGCACTGGGGCACCGGGCCTGCGGGAGAGTAAAGGAGAAAGCCAGTTCTCCCGAAGGCTGCTTTCGAGGAGAGCCAAGCAGTGCATCAATTAGGAATCAGAGACAGGCGACCATGGTCCTCTACGAAACAAAGCCCACTGGCTGGTGCCGACAGTGACAATTGGAGGGCCCATCTTTCAATAGAGAATGGCCAAGTAAATTAGAGCAAAAGCTCGTACCGTGGGCGAAGGCTGAGATGCACCGGCGCTACATAGATGTACTCGCATGATCTAACAGCCCAAAGTTACAAAAGCTTCAGAGAGGAGCCCGGCGGCGAGCACACTCGGCACTTAGAACATATTTCCTCAAAAATGTGGCCTAAACTGTTGGTTGGTTGGTTGGTAGGTTTATGGGTTTAACGTCCCAAAGCGACTCCCGTTATGAGAGACGCTCTGCCTAAACTGTTTGCACACACTACCTTCACTTTTTTGGCTGCTTGTTCACCGCGTTGCTTACCACGTGATTGTGAGCGATGTTCATTCAGTAGTCAATTTGTAATCTTTTACACATTTTTTTTCCTTTTTCTCTTGTGCCTACTGTGTACTGTATTACTAGCATTATTTGTAGCTTCCACGTTGTATTTTGATGCATTCATTTGCCTAAAACTACTATACTATAATAGCTGTGTTTTACTTGTATATTTTTCTTATAGTGCGTACTCGCCTTTGTCATTGTTAACATATCTTTCATTATTTCTGCTGCCTATAATTATGCGACTTTTTTATGCACTTTTATGCACTTCCTGTCCATCTAAACTATTTGACCTACTTCTGTTCTCACCAGGTACCATGTATCATGATTGTAAATAGTAAACTGAAACTGAACTCGGCGAAATTTGCTATTCAGCCAAACTTCTCTGCATCTCACATGCGTCAGGTACGCGAACGAGAGAGCTCCTAACCTACCCTAATCCAAATCTGCAAGCTGGAGAACTGCTGTTGGACGCCTCCACCGTCAGTGCTTTTTGTCACCTCAAGCTGCAGTAGTGCTGTTGGGTTTATTCACACTATTAAAACTCCACAGTCCGCGAGGTTGTAGACTTAATTCATGCACGAAAAAAAAATGAGCCTACATAGATAGTATCAGGCCATCGCTAGTTGTCACCGTGCTATTCGTGCTGAATTCGCTTAGCGGCTAGTGAACCCGTTTGGCGCTTCTTGGTTTTATTTCACTTTGATATATTTACATATACGGCCGCCTCCCATGTGAGACAATGCAGAGTGGGTACTGCACCTGCAAGCCATACAGACACAAACTGAAGAATGCTTAAATCTAGCAAGGTACACAAGGTAAAGTAACAGGAGTGTATGAGGTTAGCATGGAATGTTAAAAGGTAAAGTAACAGGAATGTATGAGGTTAGCATGAAATATTAACTTGCCGCATAATTATGCAGCTCTTGTGCAAACTAATAACCTGGTAGTTTCCTCAGGAACCGTCCAAGTTTCATATTTCAATCGTGTTAAGAAAGAAAAGAAAAGTACTTCACATCTTGTTTCAGCCGCAAGACATTTAGCTAGTTACTAAGGTAATACATGCGAAAAAGTTGATAAACAATATGGGCGCAGTGATGCCAGAATTAGACTTCGTAATATCCAACAGGGTCATAAGACACAGACGTGTGCGCCGGTTTTTTTACCCAAAAAGAGCTTACGTATAAGAAATGAAGCGGGTTGTTACGTCGTAACGTGGCTAATAAAAAGTTCATTTTGCATCTGACACTCACGTACAAGTGAGAATACCCTTGTACGCTTATTGCCAATAAATTACTTGCTTTTTACTTAACTCTTGAACAGCCGAAGATACCTGAGGCGTTCTAGTTCCGAAAATCGTGGGTCAGATAACGTAATAAAGTTACACAGGACGCCGAAATAACTTTCAGCAATCCTACTACTGCAGTCCTTCCCTTTTCCGAGTGCCAAAGAGCAACTAGATAAGGCGAGAAAGTTAAAGAACACAGCAAAATCATAAAATCTCCGCCGTCAACGGTCGATTACTTGTTTGGGTGTTATGGCACATTCACTATCGGGAACAAAAGCCTCCAGGACGCGCTAAAATCGATCTATGCGTGAAGGTACTATGTATGCCAGCGATCGGCTGATTTCGTTCCGACGCATTAGAGTAGGCGAGTCCGACTTTCACCTTCACAGGTGTGGCCTTTAGCCATCGGTCGATATCACAGCTATGAGGTTCGGTTGCCGCTTGAACGCCCTGGGGACTTTTGTCGCCGGTAGTAAATTTGTATAAAATAGCTGTAAAAAATCATGACTATGAGGGGGACTAAGTAAAAGTAAAAAAAGGGGAGGGAATTTAGAGTCAGTCGTATGTTAGCACTGAGGATGAAATTCGAAGGTTGCGATGGTGTGGGCCCATAATACGATGCTGTTAATCTCCGTGAGCTGCCAGGACAGTGTTTGTGTGCATGGTCGCCCGAATGCTGGCTATGGGATGAGCGCTCGTCACGTCCAGAGGCGGTGTCAAACCTCAACTGTGCCCGGTGTGGACAAGCTATACGGGTGCCGTTTCCGGGTGTTGCAGAGGCTGCGGAAAAGTGTTCGAAGGAAGTCCTGTATATTCATCATTGCGAACAGTTAGAAACAATATGAAAGCGAAGGCAAAATTCCTCTCAGCTTCTTCGTAAGGGATTTATGCCTTTCACTTACGCGAACTAGGGTTTCTTTTTTTTTCCCTTTACAAACAGCGCTGTATGCTGTGAAGCCGGCGGAAGAAAATCACATATTTCTGGCGTCCAAACCTACGCTTCCGTGACGTCTGCCGCACAGCACTTCACCGACTCTGCCCACACGTACAGATGAGCCAGACCTTTCGAAGCTGCAGGGAAAGAGTGACCGACAGAATGGCATGCTTTAGTGTTCTCGCGCCGAACGCAGGTTAAAAGTTCAACTACTAGCAACAGCAAATTCAAGAAAAACAAAACAAACGTAAGAAACTGCAGGAATAAACGAGCATTCAGCGAATTAATTTTATTTGCGCCGCTTCTGGTGCTCGCTCCAATGACTCGCCTCCAGAACAAGGCAGTGCTGCCCCTTGTGTCAAAATTAACATTTTTTTTTTTTTTCATATCCGCTCGCCGGAGATTCCTCTGCTTCACAAGTTCCGTCGTCGCGTGAGCGCCCTCGATTGTGCCTAAAAGGTCGTTGAAGCATCAGCACTCGGTCAAGTATTATTTTGTTTTTCTCGTGCTCGGGTCGTCTGCTGACGCTGCAGAAGATTTAGGGTGTAGCAGGACAAGTCAGTGCCTGCCAGCGCTCGGCGCTTTTCCGCATGAGGCACGCTCGATACTGCCGGCCCGTGTCCGTCTTCAAACATGCGCACCCGGTGCGAGCACTCGAGTTTCGCTTCGTTTGGCCCCAGCAGGGGCTTCTAACGGCGCCCTCGCGTTCATCACTCTGCATGACATAGGCGGGTGGAGGCATGTTCTGTGCAATATTCAAAAGGTACGCGTAATGATTTGCCGTTGGCGCCAAGGGCTTGTTATATAGAGGAATATAAAGAGAGGACGCCATTAAAGAAAAGTGAAGAAGTCGCGGTACAAAACGTCCATCTCTGGAGAGTGGATGTTATGAAGGGTGTTAGAGTTAAAGTGAACCAAACGTTACAAAACTTTGAAACCGAAAGAGCATTTTTGGTAGTCACCTGGAACAAGCTGGAATGTAATGAAGGATATCTGTTTTTCGGGTTCTGCAATTTTCAGAATTCATGGAGTGAAAATCACGTGTAAATCAGTCGAAAACACAATGGAAAAAGTCTGTTTCTTTTTTTTTTTTGTTACACAGCTGTTTTTTTTTTCTGCTCATTAGAAGGAAGAAGAATATGCCGTTAGCACTCGTTTTATTGTTGGACGTAAAATATGTTAATTTGTAAAATGTGCGTAATTCGTGATGCAAACTTGCATCAAGGAAACGTTTAGTTTCTCACATGTTTAATTTTTCCTTCTCTCCGATAAATGTTACCCGTTTTTACCATAATTTGCATTCATATAGCATATCGGTACTCTCTAGACATGTCGTGCCTCAGCATGTGCAATAACTGCGAAAACTTGCTTCCAACATCACAGACACCATCCAAGTGCACAACACGTTATGAGCAGCGCAGTCTAGTGAGGAGTAGCTTCGGCGAAATTTCGACAGCTTGTCTTCTGAGCCCGGGCTTTTAATGGGCGCTATTTGATATCCGAAAGTGAATCATCAGTTGGAGTTACGAAGGCTGAATGGGAAATAAAAAAGAAAGCCAATGGTTAAATCCCCAGCAACTAAATATGGAGACCTTTCTGTAATGGGGTTTACGGTAGCTGTTATAAGTTCCCACTCAGTTCTCTGCGCTCGATTGCTTCTAGCAGAAAAGCACATTTACTGAAGGCAATTTGCGGATAGAAATCTGGTCGAGCCCGATGTTTATAAAACATTCGCGGGGTTTAGAGGAACCGGGAAACAATGGTATTACCTCTAAACTGAAAGGTGAGAGAGAGGGAAGGGGGCTTTGAAGTCGCAAGTATATCTAATCTGTGCTAACTTGATTACAGAGAACCGCAGCGGTGGCCTAATGGTTCGAGCATCCGCCACGCAATGTGGAGGAGCTGGGTTAAATCCCCAGAGCCGCCATTTGCCCACCGGTTTTTCAACGGGTACAAGCTTTCCACTGGCCTGGTGCTCGGCTTTTGAGGGGTGAAATTGTTTGACGCAACGAAAGTATTTCCACAAGCTGTTTTAAAACTTGTGCAGACTCGCCCTTGCTCCGTCCCTTTGGGTTTGCTTCACCGCAATGTCGCGCTCTTGTGCCAGAGCTCTTTCAACAACAGGTCTGCTCGCAGGCATCATGCTGAAGCCAGGCGCCGAGCCTACTGGCCCAGCGCAAGCTCGCCTCGCTGTTATGCTATTGGCCCTAGTGCCGCATCTTTGTACTGCCATGTATATTGCCACGTATCATTGTAATATTTGTTCATTCACGCTCAAGGCTGCAGGAAAGGGCTGTTATCATTTTTGTTCGTGACGCGAGAAGCGACCAGTCTAATCTCGATTGATCGCAGCCATGAAAGGCTGCATCTAGGTTTTTCCAGATTACTGTAGATGATCTTGTCCTGCTATCTGGAAGTTTCCTTGCCGGCTTTAAATTGAGCGATGCCGCGAGCAGCGGGCATTCTTAGTTCGACGACCGACGAGCAAGTTTGTTGCTTACGCCGCCGCCGAGTGATTCAGTTCTTTTGCGGGCGCAAGTCAGCCCAAATAAAAAGCTTCGTTCGCAAGTTATGTTGCTGTCTTCTTGACTGCTGGATTGCCGTCACTACAGCGTGACAATATAGTGCATAGGTCGGCGGACTCCCTCATGAGTCGACTCAGTCGGACTCAATCAAGCTCACATTCAGATCATGGTCTGAATCGTGAGTTCGGGCTCAGGCTCAGTTCATTTGCGCGTCGACGGCGTGCGCTTAGTTTTTTTTTTTCCCCTCCTTGTTTGTCGACATGGGAGCGGACAAAAGATTTGCGGCCGTGGCCAAGGACGCAGGAGGGCGAGGCGGCTTGGATTCGGCTGTGGACGACCGAAGGAGGGAATTCAGTGGAAGCGAGAAACATGGCATTTTCGTATTCCCCTTTGCTAATTTACGAGCGCGGATGTGTCCAAAGCTTTTGCCGAGTCCCATCATGTCGCTGCCCGGGCAGAGGGGGGCGGGGAGGTCTTGTCGCGTCTCGGTCGGCTCGGGGACGTGCCCTTTGGGCGCTTCAGTAAGCCCATGTGGGTCTTGAGTCGAAGCTAGTGAGTGAGCCCAAATGAGCAATGAGTCGAAATTAGCAGTCGTGACTCGAAATGAGTGAGTGAGCAAAGCAGGGTCGTGAGTTGTAACCAGTCGCTGGCCCCGGATGAGTCGTCAGTCAGAGTGAGTTCAAAGGAGTTGTAATCCTAAATGAGCGTGAGTTCGAGTGAGCTCGGGCCTGTGTGAGTCTGAGTTTGAGTGAGCCTATAGGTTGACCAAGCTTTTGTGAGTGAGCCTGAGTGAGCACTCATGATTTTGCCGAGGTATGATATAGTGTACATAAACCCTTTTTAGTTTTGTCCTGCCATCGTTTTGGTTTGCCTGGTCTTAACCAGTCGAAGATGCACCAGTCCTAACAGTGGTAAAAGCGGTGGGCATCCCCAGTCGCAAAGGTGGTGGCAGCGGTGGTTTGCCCAGTCCTTACAGTGGAGACAGCATGGGATGCCCAGTCATAACACCCTTAACCTTGAAGGGAGGGCACCCGTGCCGCAGCCAGAGATACTGCTGCGAGCGCGGGGGAAACAGAGCTCTTTCTAAGAACTCGACCACGAACTCCTCCCATTCCCCATCCATTTCCACATCCCCCTACCTCTACCCCTGAACGCCAAAAGTGACCCCACGCACCGGGCAACATAACTAGCGTCCAGTATCTCCCCTGCCCCCTCCAGATGCGTATATATCCCGATGCTACAACCACCAACCACCTCGTAGGACTCCGGAACTCGACGAGTCGAGGCGTTTCGGCGCTGGCTCCGCTCTCCTCCAGCGGAGTGAGGCCTCGTGGAACTGCATCCGGCGAGCCCGTCCCGACCGCCTTGGAGCTGCTTCTCCTCTTCTCTGGCGTGGGCGAACGCTCGCTCGTAGTTCTGCTGGGGAGTTGGACAACCTCTATTCCTTAACGTATTTTAAGGCGAAAGCCTTTAATGCCTCATACAGTCGTGACCAAGACTTGTTAGCAAATGTGTCCGCGTTTCGGATGCATGCCTTATATGGGCATATGCTAATCAATAGCCAATCGATACTTAATCGGGTGCTATCGAGAGACATCGGAACATGATATAAAGGGATTACATGATTATATCATTGTACTTACTGACTAAATGACTAATTGGTAATTAGTAGTAGTTAAGAAGTGGCATGTGGGACTGTGCACTGCGACTGTACCTTAACTAACACTAATTATTCGGGGTATCACTTAAGGTAACGTTAGCTACATCTAACCATACATTAACTAGCATCACGAAATGTGCAAGACATGCTTGACTATCATTAACCACCACTAATAGATGTTTCTAGACATCGTGTAGAACATTCTAGAGAGTTCCATCACTTGATACGTGAGTGATAGGACACGATGTATGGCATTAGAACAATGGTAAAGACTAATTAGCCTAATTAACCTTTCTAGTCAGCCCACATAAATAAATAAAACACAGTCGGAAATTGGCCGAGTTGGGGAATCGAACCACTCTCTCCGGAGTGCGAGACGAGCCCGCTAACCACTCCGCCATGCCAGCTCGATGGTTCGGAATGAACAAAGGCGCGTCTAGCTTCTTCTTCTTCTTCACCATATGAAAATGGCACATACCCAGGCGGGGGGATTGGCCAAGGTACGGTGCTAATACGGCATCTTCGTTCACTCCCATCTTCCTCCCTTCCCTTACGACGAGGTTCAGGTGTCCACAGAGATATGCGAGAGAGATACATTTCCTTTCCTCAAAAACCAATTTACCGACGAGCAAGGCGCACAGCCTAACGGGCGATGGCGTTCTGTGGACTCCCTGGCAGCGTTGCAAGACGCTGTCGCGTTCCTTTCTTAAACGCGAAGCTTAACATAACCACACATCAGTGACACAAGCAGCAACACTGCGCTTAAGGCTTTCGCCTCACTGCACTTTAGGTCAACAAAGTGCCCCCCTGAATTTTTTACTCCTTCTTTATAACTTTCTCTCCCGTTCTCATTATGCCCAATGGCAAATATATCAAATAATAAAAAAAGATATTACACACACAAAACTGCGTGGACATTTCGGCACCTAAAGAGTTGAGGGGCGAAAGACGAGGACACCATGCCATGACGACTTCCGTTGTATCTGACGTCACATCGTTCGGGTGGCTATATCGACGTCCGCGCAATTTCGACGCACTTTCGGCATTTATGCTCATAATTAACTAAAATACAGCCATAAAACCTCGCTTCTAGGTTCATTTTTTCCGCCTCTATCTGAAGTAACCGTTGCTTTTCTATTTTTTTTAGTTCCCGAGTTAAACGCGAATGACACGCTTTATTAACGGACGACAATATGAGCCATTAAAGGCTTTCGCCTTAATATGCAGTGCGATGAGAACCCGTGTCCCGAGGCACTAAGACTTTGCAGAGAGGGAGGCTGCGGTGACCAGCTCGGGCCCCCTAACACACAAAATAGGGCCGTGCTGCTTGCTTTAGAGGTCGCAAGACGCCACTCACGGAGCTTCAACGCCAGGAGTAAACCAGTCTTTAAGAAGACGAAGAAGAAAGGGCTGAAGATGTCCGGGACACCATTCGAACTCTTCTAACAATTTGATTTTGCCCTTAATAAAGTTATTCATTGTTTCATTTCACTTGTCCAGCGAACAGTATAGACATTTCATTCGTTCTGATTTACCTACGAATGGCATTCAACTATACTCGACGCTCGTTGTCTTAGAATTCCCGCGGGACTGCCTTCAGCGCCACGGCGTCCTCCTATCCCAACCGAACCTCCAAAGTGTTCGTCTGGAGTTAATGGACGCGGGCTTCAGCAGCCAGTAGCAAGATGGGCCGCGCTGTCACGGGGAACAACGGCGGCGTTGAATGCTCGGGCCGGCGGGGAAAGCTGAGCTTGCTGGCAAGGTCATCTTTTCCTGCCGGCCCCGATAGGTCGACCACCATCGCTCGGGGGCGTCCAAAAGTCGAGGCCGGTTTCCCTTATCTGCAATCCCAGGAAGACAACTACGGGAGGAGCAGGCCGGCCGGCGCGGTCGCATGCCTCCCACTGTGCCGCCGCAGGGGCACGTCGCGGCGGGACGCCGACGCCACCAGTGTGCAGCTCACCCACAGCACAGCATGCCCAACTTCTCACTGCGAGGCTTCTTTTCGAAAACAACGCTGTGCAGCAGAGCTTGTCCCGGTTGCATTCTTGCGTCAAGTATTTCGCACCAGTAAAGGTAAACCTAACAGGAAAGGCAAGTCAGTTTGTACATAAGAACGAATTGTGTTGTTATTTATTATGATACAAATAATAATGTATTGTAAGGTGGCAGGTCGCCACAGCGGCGGCCGTGCTAGAGGTCTCCGCATTGAGGCAGGTCGCCTTAAACATGACCTCCGCCGTAAGTCGCCTGCTGCTTAAGGTCCAGCGCAGCCGCGGACTGCCGGCTCAGTTTGGCTTTTTCTTGGGCACCCTCTGAAAAGACGTACAATATCTACGAACTCTAGATCTGGGGCCAATTTTCCCGGGGACCGGATAGGCCGCGGCGGGTGCCTTGGTCTTGATCTTCCTCACGCCTGCGATGTTCTTCTTGCGAGCAGTCGCGCACAGAGGTCTCGGGGATTTCTTCTCTGGTGTTTACATTCTCACCCATCTGGCGTCTTTCGAAGCGTTTCTTTTGGGATCGTGTACAGGGAGGTGAGTAGGTCGCTGCTTCACCTGCGCGACTCATATTAGCTGTGGACGCCTAGTTGGTGGTCCTCACGGCGCTGGCAGACGTAGCGGCTTTCCCAGTCCCTGCATTCGGCTGCCGGTTCTTGTTTTTCTTTATCATCTTTACGATGCCGGATGTCAGGCAGCGCTTCCTCAGTATCAAAGTCCCAGAGGAGTTTTGGTCTTGATCTTCCTCACCGCCGCGATGCTCTGCTTCCCAGCGGTTGCGCCTCTGTCTCGCAGTGTCAAGATTACTAAATCCGTGGTAACGGAGGTCTCGGTGCTTTCTTCTCTAGTGTTTCCGCGCTCACCCTTCTGACGTCGTTGGAAGCGTTCCTTCTGGGATCGTGTGCAGGGAGGCGAGTAGGTCGCTACGTAACCGGAGCGACCCATGCCCGCGGTCGTCGCCTAGTTGATGGTCCTCACGCTTTTATCAGACGTAGCGGCGTTCCCAGTCCCTGCATTCGGCTGCCGGATCTTGTGCTTCTTTATCATCCTTACGACGCCGGATGTCGGGCAGCGCTCCGCCACTATCGAAAGCCCCAGAGGAACCTTGGTCTTGACCTTCCTCACGGCTTCGATGGGCTCCTTCCGAGCGGTCGCGCCTCGGTCTCGCAGTGTCAAATTGACTAAATCCGTGAGAAAGGAGGTCTCGGGGCTTTCTTCTCTGGTGTTTCCGTGCTCACCCTTCTGACGTCGTTGGAAGCGTTCATTCTGGCATCGTGTGCAGGGAGGCGAGTAGGTCGCTACGTAACCGGGGCGACCCATGCCAGCGGTGGTCGCCTTGTTGGTGGTCCTCACGCTGCTCTCAGACGTAGCGGCGTCCCCAGTCCCTGCATTCGGATGCCGGATCTTGTGCTTCTTTATAACCTTTACGACGCCAGATGTCGGGCAGCGCTCCGCCACTATCGAAAGCCCCAGAGAAACCTTGGTCTTCACCTTCCTCACGGCTGCGATGGGCTCCTTCCGAGCAGTCGCGCCTCGGTCTCGCAGTGTCAAATTGACTAAATCCGTGAGAACGGAGGTCTGGGGGCTTTCTTCTCTGGTGTTTCCACGCTCACCCTTCTGACGTCGTTGGAAGCGTTCCTTCTGGGATCGTGTGCAGGGAGGCGAGTAGGTCGCTACGTAACCAGGGCGACCCATGCCAGCGGTGGTCGCCTTGTTGGTGGTCCTCACGCTGCTCTCAGACGTAGCGGCGTCCCCAGTCCCTGCATTCGGATGCCGGATCTTGTGCTTCTTTATAATCTTTACGACGCCAGATGTCGGGCAGCGCTCCGCCACTATCGAAAGCCCCAGAGGAACCTTGGTCTTGACCTTCCTCACGGCTGCGATGGGCTCCTTCCGAGCGGTCGCGCCTCGGTCTCGCAGTGTCAAACTGACTAAATCCGTGAGAAAGGAGGTCTCGGGGCTTTCTTCTCTGGTGTTTCCGTGCTCACTCTTCTGAGGTCGTTGGAAGCGTTCATTCTGGCATCGTGTGCAGGGAGGCGAGTAGGTCGCTACGTAACCGGGGCGACCCATGCGAGCGGTGGTCGCCTTGTTGGTGGTCCTCACTCTGCTCTCAGACGTAGCGGCGTCCCCAGTCCCTGCATTCGGATGCCGGATCTTGTGCTTCTTTATAATCTTTACGACGCCAGATGTCGGACAGCGCTCCGCCGCTATCGAAAGCCCCAGAGAAACCTTGGTCTTCACCTTCCTCACGGCTGCGATGGGCTCCTTCCGAGCGGTCGCGCCTCGGAATCGCAGTGTCACGTTGACTAAATCCGCAAGCACGGAGGTCTCAGGGCTTTCTTCTCCGGCGTTTGCGCACTCGCCACGGTGTAAGCTCTCGGAACGTTCCCTTCGGGTCCTAGTGCAGGGAGGTGAACGTACCGTTTCGTCACCGGGGCGACCCATTGCCGCGGCGGTCGCCTTGCTTGTGGTCGTCGCTGCGCTGGCAAGCATAGTGGCTTTCCCGGTTCCCATCAGGGTATTCACCTGCCGGCTGCTGTTATCCTTGGTCGTCTTTAAGGCTCTAAGCGTGAAGAATCGCTTCATGATTTCCGAAAGCTTCGGCTGAACAGCTCGTGAACGTGCTGCGGGTCTCGCGCTATGTGCTGGCGGCGCATCCGCGCATCCAATCTTCCTCTTTACCGCTCTTTTGCCGCTGCAGGCAATCTGCGAACCTCTTTACTATTAATGCTGATACCTCTATTTCTGTCGTAGAATAAACTGGAGTTCGCACTTAAGCTCCGCCTTAAGTGTATGACTCAATATCTTTATTGGGTCCCAGCAAATTTAATTCATTGCTGAGCTATAGTTTATGCGAATTTAAATTTTGATTTTTCTGAATCAAAAATTTACAAGGTACGTACTGATGCTTTCCCGTATTCGATCCGTAGGTGAAACCGGTAATTGAAAACTGTGGATACTATAAAAAAACGTTGCTGGCGGAGTGATAGGTGAGATAGAATGGGTCTACAAGTAGTGTACATTACCTTAGCTGAAAACGTGCCGGTATGTAGATGTTCCTGGAGCAGTTAAACAGGGTGTCCCAGGTGACTTGAACCAAGATTTAAACGAAGCCTAAGCGTTGTTCAGAACTAAAATCGCGTAGATGGTGTTAGGGCTTATCTAAAGTTAGAGCACCGTTTGTTAGGTCGTCCTCTTTGAATATTTAGTCGAAATAAATAAATTAACTTGTTAAATATAGTTTAAAACTTTCAGGCGTCAATAGGAAAGTTGTGGAGCTTCAAAAATATTGTTCAACACAGGCACATCCAACGAGATAGACTAAGCGTGGCCCTTTTTATTCGGGAAAAACGGAAGCCATAGGAGTTTAAAAAATACCACGTGACAGCTCGCTCCGTGCGCCCGAATGCGCCGCGATTACAGCGCTCTCATCCGTGCTTCGTAGAAGAAATCACTCGCTTCGCGCCTTTCGTGCTGCCCAAGACAAAGCTTCGCGTAGCGCTTGGTTCCAATATAAGCGCCAGTGGGTACGGGCGGCCGTTGAAGGAAACGGCGGCTCCCGTTTCTGCGGCGATAATAGCGCTCTCACGTTAGCAGAATGCATGCTGAGGAACGACGACAATCTCATGAGTTCGAATTTGCGAGCAAGATCGCAACAAGTGAAGACGCATACGACAAGCTTGATAACGTCGTGTGAATTACGCTGAAAAACGGGAGCCGCGGTTTCTTTGAAATGCCGCCCGAACCAACTGGCGCTTATCTTGGAACGTGCGAAGCCAACAGCGTGAACTATATGAGGCAAGACGTAAGGAAGAACTCTTTTCCTCCATCACAGTTTCACAAAAGGTCGTCAAAGTCTGAATACATGAGCGTTTTAGCTTATCGCCTCCATCGAATTCTGGCCTCCGCGGCCGCAAACAAAGCGGGAAACGCCTGTTGTGCAGCCGATCCCCATACCCAGTGCGCCAGTCCGTGTTCGAACGGTTATGTTAGGCTGTGTCTTCAAATTAGAAGAGAGATAATGACGTAAAACTACACTTACAATAGTCGCCGTAGAACTTGCAGTTCTTCAGTAAGTCGGGTAAATTTATTAAATGTTTGCTTGTTTCTTAATGAGTCCGCCCATGCTTTACCACGCTGCGAAGTACCAGAACTACTTAGAATGTTTTTAACTTGCGGTCAGATGCTACTTAATCACTTGCGGTATTGGTGATGTTACAAGTGTGTCCGTGGACATATGCTCCGTGCTTGCTATTGTCTGCAAGAGCAAGACATCGGAACATGATATAAAGTGATTTCATGATTATACAATTGTACTTAATGACTAAATGAATAATTGGTAATTAGTAGTAGTTAAGAAGTGGCATGTGTGACTGTGCACTGCACTTGTACCTTGACTAACACTAATAAATCAGTGTACTAGTTAAGGTTACGTTAACTATACTAACCATATGGGAGCATGGGGCTGAGACCCTGAAGGCATTCGTCACACATTTCAATTCATGCCACTCCAGCATTAAATTCACCTTCAACTCCTCGAAAACGCAAATCAATTTCCTTGACACCACTGTCCATTTTGAAAATAGCAAGCTCAAAACCACACTTTACAGGATGCCTACTGACCGACAACAATACTTAGATTTCACTAGCCATCATCCAAGACACTGCAAACAATATTCGTAGGACAGGCAACGAGACTAAGAAGAATATGTAGCGACGACGACGACTACCTGAAACACCTCCACTCGCTAAAAAACACACTAATCACCAGAAACCATCCACAAACAACCCTTAATAATGCGTTCCAACGAGCGACCTTTTTGAAACGAGATGTAGTTCTTAAAAAACGAACAAAAGCTAACAGTCAACGACCTCCTGGACATATAACGAAATACTCAAACGCGCTTCCAAACATAAACAATATCCTGCGG
This sequence comes from Amblyomma mixtum, assembly GCF_055824585.1. NCBI lineage: Eukaryota > Metazoa > Arthropoda > Arachnida > Ixodida > Ixodidae > Amblyomma > Amblyomma mixtum. Next base: position 175,359,842 of record NC_143014.1, read on the forward strand.
AAATACCACCCCATTTTAACTGGTAACGACCGTCTCAAGAAAATATTTCCCGACGCACCAAGGGTAACATACAGACGCAACACAAACCTGAAGGACATCCTGGTGCATTCTAGGCTCGGTAAGAAACCACCACCGACAGTAACTTCATGCTCTCGACCTAGATGCAAGACATGCAATCATTTACAAAGGGACACTACGGTTAAAAGTAAGACAAGCGATTTCAGTTTCGATATAAAGACCAGTTTTGACTGCACGTCGTCCAATATTATCTACATGCTCCAGTGCTCCTTCTGCCAGAAACAATATATCGGAGAAACCGGGCAAACAATGAGTGCCAGATTAAACGGGCACCGGGCTGACACAGCACGGAATGAACAGAAGGCAGTGTCGACCCATTTTAATCAACGCCATCACAAATTCGACGAACTCAAATTGTTCATTCTTCAGTCAGGCTTCAAATCGACTAGGGACAGAAAATACAGAGAAGCATTCCTAATCCACAAATTTAAAACACTGCAACCAACAGGGATTAACATGTCCAGAGGAAACCTGGAATCTCTCAGGTACATTCCAGCGTTAGCATAATTTTAAACTAACAAATGTCTTGCACATGGTCAGACCATTTCCTAGAACCTCGCATAAGTATATTATCGCTCTTTGCACCCTTCCCACGTCATATCTTCCACCACATTTCCGGCCTTCTCACCCTCTCTCTTTGTTCACCTTTTTTTTCTCTCTCTCTTTTTTCTCCTAATCCCCTACTATCAGTTCTCGGAAACCATGACATTCCTGTTATCCCTCCGCCCCCACCTTTTGGCTTTCTCTGAACTCGAGCCATTCCCCCCCCCCCTGCCTTGTCCTTCCTTGAAAATGCCCCCCCCCCCCCTTTCTTTCTCCTTCCAGTGCCAGCCTATTTTGTTTGCCTTGTTCTCATTTCCCTGTACCACGCTGACTGACTAATCCTCTCATCTGAGTCTTACAGGTCCACCCAGCGCCTCCCCCCCCGTCGCAGCCCCTTCAAAGCCTTTTTTCATTACACACCCCCCGGATATAAGTTTTTCCACTATTGCAGCTTAAGAAATCAAGATTCACCTCCCTCCCCTTCCTGACACGCATCCCCTCTCACACCACTTTCCTTCCCCCACCCGGGGCCTTCCTCCTCGGAGCGAAGGCCCTATTTAATCCCTGCCAATGATGAACGCTTTGCCCAGACGAAGACAAGTCCCCTTGTCGAAACGTTGGCTCAAGCAACCCGAGGTTTTCCCCTCCCTTGTTCATTTTGTGATCGCCAAGGACCATCTACCACACCCTCTCTCTACCATACATTAACTAGTATCACGAAATGGGCAAGTCATGCTTAACTATCATTAACCACCATTAATAGTTAGACATTTCTTGATGTTTCATCCACATTGTGTCGGACATTCTAGAGAGTTCCATCACTTGACATGGGAGCGACAGGACATGATGCATGGCATTAGAACAATGGTAAAGACCAATTAGCCTAATTAACCTCTCTAGTCAGACCACATAAATAAATAAAACCGAGTAGGAAATCGGTCGAGTTGGAGAATCGAATCAGAGTCTCCGGAGTTCGAGACGAGCACGTTATCCACTCCGCCATGCCAGCTCGATGGTTTGGAATGAACATAGGGCGCGTCTTGCTAATATGGCATCTTCGTTCACTCCCAGCTTACTCCCTTTCCTTACGGCGAGGTTGAGGTGACCACCGAGGTATGCGAGAGAGGTACATTTCCTTTCCTCAGAAACCAATTTACCGTCGAGCAAGGCGTAGAGCCGAATGGGCGATGGCGTTCTGTGGACTCCCTGGCAGTGTTGCAAGACGCTGTCGCATTCCCCTTTTAGAGGCGAAGCTTAACATCATAGCCACACATCAGTGACACAAGCAGCAACACTGCGCTTAAGGCTTTCGCCTCACCGCACTTTAGGGCAACAAAGTGCCCCCTGCATTTTTGTTGACAGCCGGCGTTATTGTTGGAGTAGCAATAAACGCCATTTCGTGTCCACCGGTGCCGTTGCTTCCTTGTTCTCACAGAGCAAGGCCCGCCGTAGTCGATGTACGCTTGATAGCCCTCGCGATCACTTGGCGGTATCGCCAGCCGCGGATTAGCAAGAAGGAGTACTTATCCTCCTATTAAAAACCCACAATCTGCTCGGAGAACGTAAGTACCGGGACTATAGAGATGACGCAGAAATGGTGCAACGCGACTTCTGCAACCTTCGAATATACGATTCAAGAAGTCCAAGAAACGATGTCTTGAGGAAAGGGCATGGCCACGGGGAATTTACGGACAAATATTTATTTCCTAACAAAAGGAACTTTGTACAAGGAAAACACAAAACAAACAGGATCGAAGTAGGGCTTAAGTCTTGTAGCCAGCGTTTCGACAATAGGAGTTGTCTTTGTCTGGGCAATGCGTTCGTGATTGGCAGGGGTTAATAGGACCTTCACTTCGCGGAAGAATGCCGGAGAAGGGAGTGAGGGCGCTGAGTGGATAGGGCGACATGGCGGCGAACTTGAACTTGAAAAAGGCGTCCAGGCAAGGGGGACTGCGAAAGGTGGCATGGTAACGAGGAAGCCGCATTGGCTTGAAAAATATGACATGAAGGAACAAAGGAGGACACCAGAAAAAAATATGAGGAAGACAAAAGAAAAAAAAGGGGGAGGGGAAGAGACCTAGTGGGAGAGGGAAAGAACGGAACAGAAAAGAGACTTTTATGTCACAGAATCCAAGAATAACAAAAAAAGGAAGGGGGGAGTGTACTGAGAAACGACTGCAGTTGGCTGACAGTAAAAAAATTAACGTAAACAAAACTAAAAGAAAAAAAAACGAAGAAAGAGAGAAAGAGGCGATATGCAGCTCTGGGAAGGCAAGTGTGGCGCGTTATTTTCTTGTGATGTTATTTTTATATCCGTACTCTGGAGGCTCCCTAACCCTCCTGTTCTAAGCCATGTATAGTCCGATAGCATTAAACCGAAGCGCAGCAAATGCGGCGGTAAGACCACCGTAGACCACTTTTTTTTGTCCGACTTCTGCGTTACGGATCCAATTAAACTCTGAGGCGTTCAAGCGCACCGGGCCGTTGCCTTGGGCCACCGTGGAGGCGGTTCCGCATCTCTTTGCCGCCGCGAGCAGCGTAGACTACAGACAAAAGCAAGCACGGAGCATATGTCTACGGGCACGGTTGTAACATCAACAAACCGGCAAGTGGCTAAGTAAAATCTGAACGCAGGTTAAAAGCATTCGAAGTAGTTCTTGTACTTGGCAGCGTGGTAGAGCATAGGCGGACTCATTAAGAAACAAGCAAACATTTAATAAATTTAGTCGGCTTACGAAAGAACAGCAACTTCTAGCGACTAAAGCAAGTGCAGTTTTACGTCATTAGCTGTCTCATAATTTGACGACCCAGCCGACAAAAAAACATTCGAACATGGACTTGCGCACCGGGTATGGGGATCGGCCGCAGCGCACGCGTTCCCCGCTTTGCTCCCGGCCGCGGCGGCCACATTTCGGTGGAGGCGGAAAGCTAAAACGCTCATGTATTGAGGCTTGGACGACCTTTTGAGAAACCGAGATGGCTGAAAAGAGTTCTTACCTACGCCTTGCCTCATATAGTTCACGCTGCTGGCTTAGCACGTAAACATTTATTCGCCTTAATAAAACCGTTTCGAACCACCGCAGTTACAACACCCCATGCAATACTTGCAACAAATGTATAACTCCTCCAGAAATATCTACATACCGGCGCGATTTCAGCTAAGGTAATGTACTATAATTGTAGACCCATTCTGTCTGACCTATGGCTCCGACAGCAACTTTTTTTATAGTATCCAGAGTTTCCAACTACCGGTTTCACATAAACGTCGAATACGTGAAAGCATCAATTTGTACCTTGCAAAGTTTTGATTCAGAAGTGTTAAAGTAAGAAATTCGCATAAAAACAGCTGAGAAGTGAGTTAAATTTAAGCGCGATTAAATTTCCTTCGAAGGTTTAAGCTGAATGAGGTGAACATGCAACCGAGTGTCCCAAAATAAAACGCGGAATCTATGGGGCAGAATACTGTGCGCACGTTCCGTGCTAACCGGTTCAGCCGAGCACCTAAATAAGCTGAACACGTAAAGAACGCCAAAGACTTTTCAAATAAGGGTAGGGTCTGTGTAAAAGGTAACGCAATGCAAGCACTCAACCAATGGCTACTTCAAAAGTGCTTGTGAAGAGCACACTTTTTCCTTTTTTCTATATAATGCTGCTCTGAACGAATATTATCCTTGTGCTTTACTTCAATGCGTAAATTTACAAAGAAATGCTCTGTCAGGTTGCTGCTCGTGACTGCTCACCTCTCCTCTTGAGTGTCGGTTTATGGTTTATGTGGGTTTAAGGTCCCAAAGCGACTCAGGCTATGAGAGACGCCGTAGTGGAAGGCTTTGGAAAATTTTGACCACCTGGGGTTTCTTAACGCATACCATCACACAGTACACGTGCCTCTAGAATTTCGCCTCCATCGAAATTCGCCCGCCGCGGCCGAGATTGAACCCGCGTCTTTCGAGTCAGCAGCCGAGCGCCATAACCACTGAGCCTCCGCGGCGGCTCCTCCTTAGTGTGACACACTACTAAGGCCATACCATTAAGGCTCCCGTTCGCCAGAAATCCGGCGTAGAAGGCGTTGTGAGCGAAAAAGGAGGTGGACCGCCTGCCACCTAGGCCACGTGACCGTGTGACGTCTTCAAAGCCTGCTCAATGTGGCAGGTAGCAGTTAAATTAATCATTGGTCGCGGGAGGTTGCTCGGAAAGAGAAGCCTCGGTCTCACAAGCCCCACCGGTAATTCTCCTTGAAACAGCCACCTGCCCAGGCAGTGGCGCATAGCTTAACCACAGCACCAGGGGAGTGGTAGGAGGACTCCTAGCGATCCATGAATGTAGAGAATGACCAATTCCGCATATGTGAGCATATATGCAGGATCTATTCTGCAGAGAAGGGGTACCTGCGCGGGAGGGATGTTTAATCCTATGCCATTGAGTATGTTAAGCGTTACCTGATGGTGAAAAAAGAACACTATCTGTATCTGAGAAGCGATACGCAAAGGGGGCCCTATACAGCACCTGAAGGGACCCATTAACGACATCGCGTCATACCCTTAAGGCAGAGCTTAAGTGCCAACTCCAGTTTCTTCTACGACAGAAATAGAGGTGTCAGTATTAATAGTAAGAGGTTCGCTGCTTCCCTGCGCTGCAAAAGAGTGGTAAAGATTTATTGATAGATTGATTAAAAACATTTTTATTTCTTAAATATTCTCAGAACATGTGGGTGGGCCGCCTAGTCCGGTAGTCCACTGGTTGCTGCTACTGCGCTGGCCATCCCCACCAGCCAGTGCTGACGGTCAGGGATAACAGCATTTGGCATGCAGATGAATACCCTGATGGGGACCGGGAAAGCCACTATGCCTGCCAGCGCAGCGATGACCGCCAGCAAGGCGACCTCCACTGCGATGGGTCGCCCCGGTGACGCAGCGGCCCGTTCACTTCCCTGCACCAGGACCCGTAGGGAACGTTCCGAGAGAAGACAACATGGCGAGGGCGCAAACGCCAGAGAAGAAAGCCCCGAGACCTCCGTTCGCACGGATTTAGTCAATTTCACACTGCGAGACCGAGGCGGGGCCCCTCGGAAGGAGCCCATCGCAGCCGAGAAGAAGATAAAGGCCAAGATTCCTCTGGGGCTTTCGATATAGGCGAAGCGCTGCCTGACATCCAGCGTCGTAAAGATGATAAAGAACCACAAGATCCGGCAGCCGAATGCAGGGACTGGGAACGCCGCTACGTATCCGAACACCGTGAGAACCATCAACAAGGCGACCACCGCTGCTAAGGGTCGCCCCGGTGACGTAGCGACCTACTCGCCTCCCTGCACAAGATCCGAAAAGAAACGTTTCGAACGACGCCAGAAGGGTGAGCGCAGAAACACCAGAAAAGAAAGCCCCGAGATCTCTATCCTCACGGATTTAGTCAACTTGACACTGCTAGACCGAGGCGCGACCGCTCGGAAAAGCCCAGCGTAGCCGTGAGGAAGATCAAGACCAAGGCTTCTCTGGGGCTTTCGATACTGGCGAAGCGCAGCTTGACATCCGGCGTTGTAAAGATGATAAAGAACCACAAGATCCCCAGCCGAATGAAGTGACCGGGAACGCCGCTACGTATCCGACCACCGTGAGGACCATCAAAAAGGTGACCACAGCTGGTATGGGTCGCCCTGGTAACAGAGCGACCTACTCGCCTCCCTGCACACGATCCCAGAAAGAACGCTTCGAACGACGTCAGATGTGTGAGCATGGAAACACCAGGGAAAAAAGCCCCGACACCTCCGTTCTCACGGATTTAGTAAACTTGACACTGCTAGACCGAGGCGCAACCGCTCGGTAAAAGCGCATCGCGGCCATAAGGAAGATCAAGACGAAGGTTCCTCTGAGACTTTCGATAATGGCGAAGCGCTGCCTGACATCCGGCGTCGTAAAGATGATAGAAAAGCACAAGATCCGGCAGCTGAATGCAGGTACTGTGAACGCCGATACATCTGCCAGCACCGTGAGGACCAATAACTAGGCGACCACGGCCTCTGTGGGTTGCCCCGTTAACGCAGCGCCCTACTCTCCTCCCTGCACAAGATCCCGGAAGGAACGCTTCGAAAGGCGCCAGAAGGGTAAGCGCGGAAACACCGTAGAAGAAAACCCCGAGTCCTCTGTGCTCACGGATTTAGGCAACTTGACACTGCTGGATCGAGGCGCGACCGCACAGAAGAAGCCCATCGCAGCCGTGAGGAAGATCAAGACCAAGGCACCCGCCGCTGCCTAGCCGGCTCCCGGTAAAATGGGGCCCGGATCTAGAGTTTCGGAATATTGCACGCCTTTTCCGAGGGTGCCCAAGAAAAAAACCACCCTGAGCCGGTGATTTGGCACTGGCGGTGGACCTTAAGGAGCAGGCAACTGACGGCTGAGGTCATGTTTAAAGCTAGCTGCCTCAATGCGAAGACCCCTAGCACGGACGCCGGTGTATGGACTAACCTCTTTACAATACATTATTAGTATTATAATAAATAACAACAGAATTCGTTCATATGTGCAAACTGGCTTGCCTTTCCTGTTACGTCTATTTTTACTGGTGCGAAATACTTGACGCAAGAATGCAACCGGAACAAGGTCCGCTTTACAGCGCTGTTTACGAAAGGACGCCCCGCGGTCAGAACTTGCGAGCCGAGACTGTGCAGAGGGACGGATGTGGGGGGATGCACCGCCGTGGGTGAGGTGCACAGCGGTGGTGGGGGCAGAGTGGAAGGCATGCGACCACGACGGTCGATCGGCTCCTTCCGCAGTTGTCGTCCTGGGATTGCGGATAATGAAAACTGGCCTCGACTTTTCGACACCCTTGAGCTATGATGGTCTACATATTGGGCAAAATAAAATTGTTAGGAGAGTGTGAGTGGTGTCCCGGACATCTTCAGCCCGTTCTTCTTCGTCTCCTTTTTATTTAGTCCTGGTGGTGAAACTCCGGGAGTGGCGTCTTGCGACCTCTAAAGCGAGCAGCACGGCCCTTTTTTAGTTAGAGGGCCCGAGCTGGTCACCGCAGCCTCCCACTCTGCAAAGCCTGAGTCATTCCGGACATGGGTTCACAGGGCATCGTATATTTATGTGTAACATCTTTTTTTATTTGATATGTTTGCCATTGGGCATAATGAGAAAGGGAGAGGAAGTTATAACGAAGGAGTAATATCTCTTTTCGAATGAGAGGATAGCTGGCATGTCAGAGACCACACGCGTGTCTGTCTGGAGTTGGCTCCATGTTACCTGTTCCTGTTTGTTTAGTGTCCGAGGGAGGGTAGTACCTCCTATGGCTTCTATAGTGCATCGTAATCTCGTTGTATGAGACTGTGCGGTCCTTCGCCGATTTGAGGTCCGGGTCGACCACTGCCCTGCCGATAAATCATCGGGCATAGTTGTGGGCGGCCTAATTTCCCGGTGGAAGAAGTGCGCAGGCACCGATGATTTCAATATGGCTGAGTGGTCTGGTTCCGCTCCCTCTTTTGAGGATTCGATATGCCGTAGAGCATATTTTCGCTTTCGGGAAATTTCTGATCGCAGTTTTTGAATCGCTAAAGATAATTTCAGAATTTGTGCACGCGATCGCTAAAGCAATTCCATCTTCCGCGTCTCCTTACGGGCACCGCGTGGCTGCGCATACTGCCCTGGTGATTGACTACGCGTGCTGTAAAGGCATCTCTATCAAGGTGTCCTGCCGAGTCACTGTAAACTCCTCCTTTTTTATTTTAAGGAGTGCTCGAGTATAGCGCCTTGGCTCTCCCTGCCATTGTTTCGTTGAGAATAATAATAATTGTTTTTTTAGGAAAGGAAATGGCGCAGAATCTGGCTCACATCTCGGTGGACACCTGAACCGCGCCGTAAGGAAAGGGATAAAGAAGGGAATGAAAGAAGGGAAGAAAGAAGTGCCGTAGTAAAGGGCCTCTGGAGTAATTTCGTCCACCTGGGGATGTCGCCTTGTTCGGCACTATTCTTTTCACGGATTGGTTTGATTTTTAGAATTTTCGAGATGGTCTTAGGTATGATTCTATCACCTCTTTCTTTCTTCGATCCTACCCGGTTTAGAATAGCTCTCACATGCTTGGTGTTAGATAACCTCTCCCTTTGCGAAGTGAGAAGCGCTTCTTTGTGCCCTGCAACTGTGTTGTGCATCTTTAGTAATTAATTTTTTTGTAGTGGCACTTATTGGTAGGCTTAGGGCTAAGCCTGGCGGATGACGATATTTCCTCCGCGTCCCTCTTATCGAGGTGTGCATATAAGCTATAGTGTATAGTAGCACTAATACTAGGCATGAGGTTTTGATCTTGTGGCCGGCGGCCTGCCACAAGACAATGCACCTCGGCAGCTCTCGAGGCACGCAATATTTGCGCGACCAGCAAGCACGAGCCGCCTGTGAGGTGTACGCGGCTCATGATGAAACATAAAAAGCCTGCGCTTACGAACCTGTCTTCTGAACGCCACACCACGAGGCAACGCGACAGACAAGCCTCAGCTGAAGGCACTGTGTTCTTTTCCCGTGCTTGCTGGCGCCCTCAAACTATTGCTTACACGCTCCCCTTGCGCAGGGAGGCGGCAGTGCGCCTGCAGCGACTGAGACGCCTCCGGGAGCCCAAAGGACAGCGCTTTATGTTTTGCTCTCTTTCGGTAATTCGCGGAACTCTTTTGAGCTTGCAGTCGCTTTCTGCGCCCTTTGGCAGTCTTCATGTCTCGCCTCGGTGCCACTTCCAGGCCATCCTTCTTCACTGAGAGTCCTTAAAGTCAGGGTTCGGTCTCAGACCCCCCCACTAATATTGACAAGAGATCTAGACCCCCCCCCCCCCCCGTACCAGAATGTATAGGGACTGCATGAATCAGAATGAAGCAACCATTTTAGGGCGCTAGCACTTATTGCGGATATTCCCCACATTTAGCCGTTATGCGTTTGTTTGTCTGAAGCCTTCTTTGTGGGAGGCTGCCCAAAACGCCTTCCCACCGGCCTCCCTACTGGGTTGTGGGCTACCTTCCAAGGTGTGTTTTTGTATACGTGAGGTTGTGATGACGTCACAACGTCACGTGACCTAGGTGGCAGGGGGACGATGCATAATGCAAAACAGTGGCCACACAACCCTATTAAGATTTGGCCTAACTACGCAAATCGCCTGTGTTTTTAACGTGCTAGCGTTAAAGGCCCCGTTATACAGAAAATCCGGCGCCTGGGGTTGTCACCGTAGGGAGCAATAAATACGGCGGCCCAGGCAGCCACCCCGGAGAAGCAACCTAGCAGGTCATGTGACCTAGTGGGGTCACCGCAACCTACCCACCGATTATCAGAAAACTAATCTCAAGGCCAGGTGGCATTTAAATGAACGGTTGATCCCTAGAGGTTGTTAGGGAACAGCAACATGGGTCGCACACGACCCACCGGTGGCAGCACCTACCATGGCAAGGCAGAGGAGCATCCCTTAAGCCCTGCACTATTGTACAAGAATTGGTATCAAGACTTTCAGGGAAATATGATTGTAAAGTTGAGAATGATCAATTCCGCATAGATGGGGCATTAACAATTAACGCTATATCCTATATCCTATAAGGGTTTATATATTAGGGTTTATTAAGGGTCGTGGTACGCAGAACGCGCTTGATGAACTTTGTGATCTTCTGAAGAGCAGCACTGAAGACAATGAATTTGCTTGCGCTTTATTTTTGTACGTGTCCAAGGCATTTGACTCTGTTAATCATGACGTGTTGTCAGATAAACTCCACAATTATGGGTTTAGGGGTCCTTTTCTGTCTCTTCTTTTCAATTATCTATCTAATAGTTCACAGCGCGTTGTATTAGGTAAATATAGAAGTCGCCTGCAGCAGAATAAATCCGGTGTTCCTCAAGGATCTACGTATACTTGCACCTATTTTGTTTAATTTATATGTCAATGATTTGAGCACTGTCTGGAAACTGTGCCGTGTTTTTCAATACGCTGATTATACGCTCTTAGTTCCTAGACTCAAGGACTATAAGATAGGACTATCTTTTATTCAACCCGACAGCAAGTTAGTTATGGAATGGTTCAGCAATAACTTAATTAATGTTAACTATAAGATGACAAAATTATTTTTTTTCACAATAATTTAAAGAGAAATCCTCATGATATGTCCATTCGTTTGCACACACCTAATTGTGCTCATTCCAAATGTCCATCAGTCATGCCTGTGTCAACGGTCAAATATTTAGGAGTATTCTTCGATTCCGACATGTCTTGGAGTACCCATTTGTCTTTTGTCTGTTCTCAGCTCCGGAAAATTGCGTGTTTGCTCCACTCTGTTAAGTCCCTTTGCCCTATGTATATACGCAAGCAAACAGTATACGCTTAGCCTGCAGTGTGTTACGCTATGGTATTTGCTGCTTTTATTTCTGCTCTGCCTTCTGGCGAAAAAAGGTCAACAGCATACTGAAATCCTCCCTTAAATCAGTATTACATGGGAAGTCACGAGATGTAGCTAAAAGCGTTTTTGAACTTTTACGTATGCTTGACTTTTCTCAACTTTTTTCTGAAACAGTAGTTTTTACACACATCTGGACTAATGATTTTTGTACACCATATGTTCCTGTTAAAGATCTGCGAAGTCGCGATCATTTTATCGGGCCTAGAGTTCGAACCCATTATGGCGAGCGTCTTCGAAAACACTATGTTCCCTCTGTTCTTAACCGGTTGCCCAAAGAAATATTTTCTGCTAATTCCAAAAAGACAGTGATGTTTGCCTTGTGAAAATACGTTGTTAGTTCCAGTATTCTGTTTGATGCCATGTTTTCACATATTTTGTTTTCTCTCCTTTTGTGCGTATTTTTGCGTTTGCTCTTTTGGAAGCCATTTTTTTTCTTCTCACGCTCTTTTTTTTTGCTCCCTTTCCTTTTTTTCTCTCCTCTCTTTTTTTTTGCAAATTGTCTGTTCGGTGCATGACTTATATGCTGTCTGCTGCCGGGAACTGCCACTAAAGCCTTCTGAGGCTTTGGCAGGCCCGACTGTACTGAAAAGATGAAATTAAAAAAAAATATTATTATATAGTTCACGTTGTTGGTTTCGCACGCAAACATTTATTGGCCTTAATAAAACCGTTACGAACCACCCTGGTTACAATACCCAACGTTATACTTGCATCAATTATGTCACTCCTCCAGTAATCTCTACACACCGTGCATTATGAGCTAAGGTAATGTACTCCACATGTAGACCCGTTCTATATGACCTATCGTTCCTACGGCAACTTTTTTTATAGTATCCACAGTTTTCAATTACCGGTTTCACCTACAGATCGAATATGTGAAAGCATCAATATGTACCTTGCAAAGTTTTGATTCAAAAGTATTAAAATTTAAAATTGCATAAATTATAGCTCAGCAATGAGATAAATTTTAGCGCGTTTCAATTTCCCTCAAAGGTTTAAACTAAGACAGGTCAATATGTAACCGAGCGTCACTAAAAAATACGGAATCTATGGGGCAGACTATCTGTGCGCACGTTGTGTGCTAACCGGTTCACGAATGAAGTTCATAGTAAACAGCGCAAAGGCACAAGGACAAAGAAAGAAAGGGAGAAGAAGGACGGGAAGGAAGACGAACACAGGAAGGAAGACGAACAGAGGAATACGTGTTCGTCTTCCTTGCCGTCCTTCCTCTCCTTTTGTTTCTTTGTCCTTGTGCCTTTGCGTTGTTTACTATACCAACTAGACTAGCAACCACCTCTACTAGCCGGTTCATCTGCGTACCTAAATAAGCTGCACACGTGAAGAACGCCAAAGACTTTTCACGTAAGGGTAGGGTCACTGTAAAAGGTAACGCGATATGTGCACTTAACCAATGGCTACTCGAAAAGTGCTTGTGAAGAGAACACTTCTTTTTTTCTTTACAGTGTTGCTCTGAACGAACATTTTCCTTGTGTTTTACTTCAATGCGTAAATTTAAAAAAGGCTCTCTCAGGTTGCTGCTCGTGAAAGCTTATTTCTTGCCTTTAGTGTCGGTTTATGGCTTATGGGGGTTTAAGGCCCAGAAGCGACTCAAGACATCAGGAACGCCGTAGTGGAAAGCTCTAGAAAAGTTCGAACTCCTGGGGTTCTTTAACGCTCTCTTACATCACACAGTACACGAGCATCTAGAATTTCGCCTCCATCGAAATTCAACCGCTGCGGCCGGGATCGAACCCGTGTCTTTCGGGTCACCTCCCGAGCGCCATAACCACTGAGCCACCGCGGCGGCTCGCCATAGTGTAACACACTACTAAGGGCATAGCATTAAGGCTCCCGTTCGGCAGAAATCCGTCGTCGTCGGTGTTCTGAGCGAAAAGGAAGGTGGACCACCCGCCACCTAGACCACGTGACCGTGTGACGTCATCAAAACCTGCTCAATGTGGCAGGTAGCAGTAAAATTAATCATTGGTCGCGTGAGGTTGCTCGGAAAGAGAAACCTCGGTCTCACAAGCCCCACCGGTAATTCTCCTTCAAACAGCCACCTGCCCAGGCAGTGGCGAATAGATTAACCACTGCAAAAGAGGAGTGGTAGGAGGACTCCTAGTGATCTATGAATGTAGGGATAGACCAATTCCCCGTATGTGAGCATATCGGCAGCATCTCGGCAGCGCCTGAAGGGAGACATTAACGATATCGCGTCATTCACATAAGGCAGAGCTTAAGTGCCAACTCCAGTTTCTTCTACGACACAAAAATAGGTATCAGTATTAATAGTAACAGGTTCGCAGATTGGCTGCAGCAGCAAAACAGAGGTAAAGAGGAAGATTGGATGCGCGAAAGCGCGGATGCGCGGATGCCCCGCGAGCGCATAGCGCGAGACCCGCAGCACGTTCACGAGCTGTTCAGCCGAAGCTTTCCGTAATATTCAAGCGATTCATCACGCTTGGAGCCTTCAAGATGACCAAGGAAAACAGCAGCCGGGAGGTGAATACCCTGATGCGAACCGGGAAAGCCACCATGCATGCCAGCGCAGCGACGACCGCCAGCAAAGCGACCGCCGCGGCAATGGGTCGCCCCGTCGACGCAACGGTACGTTCACCTCCCTGCACCAGGACCCCTAAGGAACGTTCCGAGAGCTTACACCATGGCGAGCGCGCAAACGCCGGAGAAGAAAGCCCCGAGACATCTCTGCTCAAGGATTTAGTCAACCTGACACTGCGATTCCGAGGCGCGACGGCTCTGAAGGAGCCCATCGCAGCCGTGAGGAAGGTCAACACCAAGGTTCCTCTGGGGCTTTCGATATTGGCGAAGCGCTTCCCGACGTCCCGCGTCGTAAAGTTGATAAAGAAGCACAAGATCCGGCAGCCGAATGCAGCGACTGGGAACGCCGCTACGTATCCGAACGCCGTGAGGACCATCAACAAGGCGACCACCGCTCCTATGGGTCGCCCCGGTAACGGAGCGACCTACTCGCCTCCCTGCACACGATCCCAGAAAGAACGCTTCGAACGACGTCAGATGGGTGAGCACGGAAACACCAGGGAAGAAAGCCCCGAGACCTCTGACCTCACGGATTTAGTCAACTTGACACTGCGAGATCGAGGCGCGCCCGCTCGGAAGCAGCCGGTCGCAGCCATTAGGAATGTCAAGACCAAGGCTCCTCTGGGGCTTTCGATAGTGCCGAAGCGCTGCCCGACATCCGGCGTCGTAAAGATAAAGAAGCGCAAGATCCGGCAGCCGAACGCAGGGACTGAGAACGCCGCTACGTATCCGAACGCCGTGAGGACCATCAACAAGGCGACCACCGCTGCTATGGGTCGCCTCGGTAACGGAGCGACCTACTCGCCTCCCTGCACACGATCCCAGAAAGAACGCTTCGAACGACGTCAGATGGGTGAGCGCGTGAACACCAGGGAAGAAAGCCCCCAGACCTCTATCCTCACGGATTTAGTCAACTTGACACTGCGAGACCGAGGCGCGTCCGCTCGGAAGCAGCCGGTCGCAGCCGTGAGGAATGTCAAGACCAAGGTTCCTCTGGGGCTTTCCATAGTGTCGAAGCGCTGCCCGACATCCGGCGTCGTAAAGATGATAAAGAAGCACAAGATCCGGCAGCCGAACGCAGGGACTGGGAACGCCGATACGTATCCGAATGCCGTGAGGACCATCAACAAGGCGACCACCGCTGCTATGGGTCGCCCCGGTAACGGAGCGACCTACTCGCCTCCCTGCACACGATCCCAGAAAGAACGCTTCGAACGACGTCAGACAGGTGAGCGCGGAAACACCAGAGAAGAAAGCCCCGAGCCCTCTGTCCTCACGGATTTAGTCAACTTGACACTGCGAGACCGAAGCGCGACCGCTCGGAACCAGCCGGTCGCAGCCGTGAGGAATGTCAAGACCAAGGTTCCTCTGGGGCTTTCGATAGTGGCGGAGCGCTGCCCGATACCCGGCGTCGTAAAGATAAAGAAGCGGGAGATCCGGCAGCCCAATGCAGGGACTGGGAATGCCGCTACGTCTGATAGCAGCGTGAGGACGACCAACTAGGCGACCACCGCTGTTATGGGTCGCCTCGGTAACGGAGCGACCTACTCGCCTCCCTGCACACGATCCGAGATAGAACGCTTCGAACGACGTCAGATGAGTGAGCACGGAAAAACCAGGGAAGAAAGCCTCGATACCTCTATCCTCACGGATTTGTTCAACTTGACACTGCGAGGCCGAGGCGCGCCCGCTCGGAAGCAGCCGGTCGCAGCCGTGAGGAATGTCAAGACCAAGGTTCCTCTGGGGCTTTCGATAGTGGCGAAGCGCTGCCGACATCCGGCGTCGTAAAGATAATAAAGAAGCACAAGATCCGACAGCCTAATGCAGGGACTGGGAACGCCGCTACCTATCCGAACGCCGTGAAGACCATCAACAAGGCGACCACCGCTGCTATGGGTCGCCCGGTAACGAAGCGACCTACTCGCCTCCCTGCACACGATCCCAGAAGGAACGCTTCGAACGACGCCAGAAGGGTGAGAATGCAAACACCAGTGAAGAAAGCCCCGAGACCTATGTCCTCACGGATTTAATCAACTTAACACTGCGAGACCGAGAAGCAACCGCTGGGAAGCAGTGCATCGCAGCGGTGAGGAAGATCAAGACAAAAGTTCCTCTGGGACTTTCGATACTGGCGAAGGGCTGCCTGACATCCGGCATCGTAAAGATGATGAAGCACAAGATCCGGCAGCCGAATGCAGGGACTGAGAACGCCGTTACGTCTGCCGGCGCCGTGAGGACCACCAACTAGGCGACCACGGCTAATATGAGTCGCCCAGGTGACGCAGGGACCTACTCGCCTCCCTGCACACGACCCCAAAAGAAACGCTTCGATAGACGCCAAAAGGGTGAGCATGCAAACACCAAAGAAGAAAGCCCCGAGACCTCTGTGCGCGACCGCTCGGAAGAAGAGCATCGCAGCCGTGAGAAAGATCAAGACCAAGGCACCCGCCGCCGCCTATCCGGCCCCCGGGAAAATGTGCCCCTGATGTAAAGTTCGTAAATATTGCACGTCTTTTCAGAGGGTGCCCAAGAAAAAGCCAAACTGAGCCGGCAGTCCGCGGCTGCGCTGGACCTTAAGCAGCAGGCGACTTACGGCCAAGGTCATGTTTAAGGCTACCTGCCTCAATGCGAAGACCTCTAGGACGGCCGCCGCTTGCCGACCTGCCACCTTACAATACATTATTATTAGTATTATAATAAATAACACAATTCGTTCTGATGTGCAATCTGACTTGCCTTTCCTGTTAAGTATACCTGTAATGGTGCGAAATACTTGACGCAAGAATGCAACCGGAACAAGCTCTGCTGCACAGCGTTGTCTTCGAAAAGAAGCACCGCAGTGAGAAGTTGGGCGCCGAGACGGTGCCGAGGGACGGGAGGGGGGGGGGGGGGGGGGGATGCTCTGCTGTGGGTGACCTGCACGCTGGTGGCGTCGGCGTCCTGCCGCCACGTGCCCCTGCGGCGGCACAGTGGGAGGCATGCGGCCGTATTGGCCGGCCGGCTCCTCCCGCAATTTTCTTCCTGGGGTTGTGGATAAAGGAAACCGGCGTCGACTTATGGACGCCCCCGAGCGATGGTGGTCGACCTATTGGGGCCGGCAGGAAATGTTGACCTTGCCAGCAAGCTCAGCTTTTCCTGCCGGCCCGAGCATTCAACACCGCCGTTGTTCCCCGTGACAGCGCGGCCCATCGCGCTACTGGCGACGAATGCCCGCGTGCATTCACTCCAGACGAGTTTGGAGGTTCGGTTGGGATCGAGGACGCCGTTGAGCTGGAGGCAGTCTCACAGTAATTCCAACACAACGAGCGTCGATTATAGGTGAAACCATGCGTAGGTAAATCAGAATGAA
Organism: Amblyomma mixtum; assembly: GCF_055824585.1. Classification (NCBI taxonomy): domain Eukaryota; kingdom Metazoa; phylum Arthropoda; class Arachnida; order Ixodida; family Ixodidae; genus Amblyomma; species Amblyomma mixtum. Next base: position 175,376,777 of record NC_143014.1, read on the forward strand.
TGAAATGTATATACTGTTCGCTGGACAACTGAAATGAATAAATGAACAACTTTATTGCGGGCAAAATCAAATTGTTAGAAGAGATCGAATAGTGTCCCGTGCATCTTCAGCCCTTTCCTCTTAGTCTCCTTAAAGACTGGTTTAGTCCTAGCGTTGAAGCTCCGTGAGTGGCGTCTTGCGACCTCTAAACCAAGCAGCACGGCCCTCTTTTGTGTGTTAGGGGGCCCGAGCTGGTCACCACAGCCTCCCTCTCTGCAAAGTCTGAGTGCCTCCGGACATGCGTTCTCAGGGCATTGTATATTAAGACGAAAGCCTTTAATGGCCAATACTGTCGTCCGTTAACAGTAAACCGTAAGCCGTGCCAAACGCATTTAACTCGTGAACTAAAAAATATAGAAGAAAAGTAATGGCTGCTTCAGATAGAGGCGGAAAAAATGAACCCAGAAGCGAAGTTTGATGCCTGTAGGTTAATTAGTTAATTAATTATAGGCAGAAATGCCGAAATTGCGTCGAAATACCGCGGACGTCGATATAGCCACGAGAACGATGTGACGTCACATACACCGGAAGTCATCATGGCATAGTGTCCTCGGCTTTCGCCCCTCAACGCTTTAGATGCCGAAGTGTTCACGCAGTTTTGTATGAGTAATATCTTTTTTTATTATTTGATATGTTTGCCATTGGGCATACTGAGAACGGGAGAGAAAGTTATAAAGAAGGAGTAATATCTCTCTCTGAATGAGAGCATAGCCGGCATGTCGGAGAGTACACGTGTTTCTGTCTGGAGGTGGCTCCATGTTACCTGTTCCTATTTGTTTAGAGTTTTGTCCGGGGGTGCGTAGTACCTCCTGTGGCTTCTATAGTGCATCGTCATCTCGTTGTATGAGACTGTGCGTTTCTTCGCCGTTCTGAGGCCCGGGTCGACCACTGCCTGGCCGATAAGTCATCGGGCATACTTGTGGGTGGCACCGTTTCCGGATGGAAGGAGTGAGCAGGCATCCATGATTTCAATCGGCTGAGTGGTCTGATCCCGCTCCTTCTTTTGAGTATTCGATATGTCGTAAAGCATATTTTCTCTTTTGCGAAATTTCTAAACGCAGTTTTAGAATCGCTACAGATAATTTCAGCCTTCGTGCACGCGATCGCTAAAGCAATTCCATCTTCCGCGTCTCCTTACGGGCCCCCCGTGGCTGCGCATACGGCCCTAGTCATTGAATATGCCCACGGAAAAGGTATATATCAAAGCGTCCTTCAGAGTCAGTGTAAACCGCTCCTTTTTTTTAATTCCGTAGTGTTTGAGTATAGCGTCTTGGCTCTCCCTGCCATTGTCTCGTTGATAATAAAAATAATTGGTTTTGGACGAAAGGAAATGGCGCAGAATCTGTCTCACATCTCGGCGGACACCCGAACCGCGCTGTAAGGGAAGGGAGGAAGGTGGGAGGGAAAGAAGAGAAGAAAAAAGTGCCACAGCGGATGACTCCGGAATAATTTCGACCACCTGGGGATCTTTCCTTGTTCAGCATTATTGTTTTTGGGCATTGGTTCGATCTTTAGAATTTTCGAGATGCTCTTAGGTATGATTCTATCCCCACTTTCTTTGTTAAACCTTGAATTCCATTCCACCTAGTTTAGAATAGCTCTCCCATGCTTGCTCTTAGATAACCCTTCCTTTTGCGAAGTGAGAAGCGCTTCTTTGTGCACTATTACTGTGTTGTGAATATTTAATAACTAGTTTGTTTGTAGTGGTATTTATTGGTAGGTTTAGGGCTAAGCCTACCGGATGAGGATATTTCCTCCTCTTCCCTCTTATCGAGGTGTGCATATATGCTATAGTGTATAGTAGTCCTAACACCAGGCATGAGTTTTTCACCTTGTGGCCAGCGGCCTGCCACAAGACGACAATGCACCTCGGCAGCTCTCGAGGCACGCAATATTTGCTCAGCAAGCACGAGCCGCCTGTGAGGTGTACGTGGCTCATGATGAAACATAAAAAGCCTGCGCTTACAAACCTGTCTTCTGAACGCCACACCACGAGGCTCTCATGGCTCAGAAGCTCATAAACCGCTTCTGCGGTTCCGCGAAATCCTAATTTATTATTGCGACAGCCACCGTCTCTACCCGGCACCTGCCAAGGGGCTGAGTAAGGCGGAGGAGCGAACTCTGCGGCGCCTGCAGACAGGAACCCTTCTCTGTCCTGCAATAGCAAAACACTTCGATCCGAACACAGATGGGCGCTGCCCGCACTGTGGAGAGATCTGCGATATCTTTCACATGGTGTGGGCATGTACTCAGAATCCTCACCTTCCCCCCCTCCCCCACCCCCACCCGAGAGGCATGGAAGACTGCCCTCCTCAACTGCTCCACACTGGAGTCCCAAAGGGCTCTGGTCAAGCGGGCGCGAGACGGGGCCTCGTCGTGCGGTGTCCCGGACTAAGGATACCGACCATGCAGCAGGGTTTTTTTTTTTTTAACCCTCAAGCTCTCTTTGATTAAAGTTTTTCACCACCACCACCACGAGGCAAGACGACAGACAAGCCTCAGCTGAAGGCACTGTGTTCTTTTCCCGTGCTTGCTGGCGCACTCAGACTATTGCTTACACGCTCCCCTTGCGCAGGAAGGCGGCAGTGTGCCTGCAGCGACTGAGACGCCTCCGGGAGCCCAAAGGACCGCGCTTCATGTTTTGCTCTCTTTCGGTAGTTCGCGGAACTCCTTAGTGCTTGCAGCCGCTTTCTGCGCCCCTCGGCTGTTATCATGCCTCGCCTCGGTGCAACTTCCAGGCCATGGTTCATCACTGACAGCGCTTAAAGTCGGGGTTAGGTCTCAGACCCCCCACCAATATTGACAAGGGATCTAGACTCCCCGTACAAGAATGTATAGGGACTGCATGAATCAGAAGCAATCAAGCATTTTAGGGCGCTAGCACTTATTCCGGCTATTCCTCACATTTAGCCGTTATGTGCTTGTTTGTATGAAGCCTTCTTTGTGGGAGGCTGCCCACAAGGTATGCCCACCGGCCTCCCCTCTGGGTTGTGGGCTGCCTTCTAAGGTGTGTTTGTGTATACGAGTTTGTGATGACGTCACAACGTCACGTGGCCTAGGTGGCAGGTGGACGATGAATAATGCAAAACAATGGCCACACAGCCCTATTCAGATTTCGCCTAACTACGCAAATCGACTGTCATTTTTAACATGATAGCATTAAAGGCCCCGTTATACAGAAAATCCGGCGTCTGGGGTTGTCTCCGTAGTGAGCAACAAATACGGTGGCCCAGGCAGCCACCCCCGGATAAACAACCTAGCAAGTCATGTCACCTTGTGGGGTCATCACACCCTACCCACCGATTATGAGAAAACTAATCTCAGAGGCAGGTGGCACTTAAATGAACGGTTGATCGCGAGAGGTTGTTCGGGAAGAGCGTGGCCTCCGCGATTGAAGCGCGCTTTAGCAACGGCGCGCCGCCGGAGCAGATCGCGGCGGCCACGGGAAGAGCAACATGGGTCGCACAAGACCGACCGGCGGCAGCACCTGCCATGGCAAGGCAGTGGCGCATCCCTTAAGCCCTGCACCATCGCACAAGAATTGGTATCAAGACTTTCAGGGACATATGAATGTAAAGTTGAGAATGATCAATTCCGCATAGATGGGGCATTAACTAATTAACGCTATGCCCTCATATATCCTTAAGGCGGAACTTGTGTTCGCTATAATTTTTTATTCTTGTCATTGGTACTCGATCAGAACATTTCTTCTCTATTGGTTTGAATATTTTGCTCTGATTTTTAGTAAGGATCACTACCAGGTTTTCTAAAACCCGAAACAGAGAAAAATAGCTAGTTGGCAGTGCTACATAAAGGGTGGAAGAAAAGGAAACCCGTACCATGACACCACGAGTCAGTCCAGAGCTGGGCGCTCCGTTCCAAGCCTATGTGCCCAAAAAACAAAGTAAGTTTCCTCCTAGATGGGACGATGTTCACATTAAAAGGTGAATACTGTATACGCCTGGGGACTCTCACGTCGGGCGTCTGAATCAGGACGAAAGCGGCCGCTGGATTTTAGGGCTACGCGCAACAGCCGAACGACGAGCGAGTGCAGTGATCGTTGGTCAGCATCTCCAGTTACCGAAGTGCGATGCTTCTGGCAACTATAGGCACAAGTTTTATCAATTCTTTTAGCATTAGAAGGGCCTACGCGACCGGAAATCGCGATCGCAGTCACGCGTAATGCGGCGCGAACCTTGTGACGTCATCACAACCTGTCCACCGAATTGTGAGCAAGCTGCCCACCGTAGTAGGTGCACGGCAGTGAATGATTGGTGGCGAAGACGTTGCTCGGGAAGAGCAACCTGAGTCTCAAACCCCACCGATGGTTGTGTTTGAAACAGCCACATGTTGGCCACATGTTGGGGCAGTGGCGCATCCCTGAACCGCTGCACCACTCTGCGAGGAGGGGAATGAGCACTCCCAGCGACCTATGAGGAAAAGTAGAGAATGACCAGTTCCGCATATATGGGCATTGGCTACAACAGAAATAGCAGCAACAGAAAAGGCTAACGTACTCAAGCGAAGCACCGACGGTCGTCTGTGTTTTTTTTTTTTTTTAGCGGGTTTCGTCGTTAAAGATCAAATTAAACTCCGAGGCGTTCAAGCGCAGCGCACCGTTGCCTTGGGCCACACGGTAGAGGCGGTACCGCATCTCCTTGTCGCCGTGAGCAGCGTAGTCTTCAGACAAGAGCAAGCACGGAGCATATATCCACGGGCACGGTTCTAACATCACCAATCCCGCAAGTGGCTAAGTAGGATCTGACCGCAGGTTAAAAACATTCGAAGTAGTTCTGGTACTTCGCAGCATGGTAAAGCATGGGCGGACTCATTAAGAAGCAAGCAAACATTTAATAAATTTACCCACTTACGAAAGAAATGCAAGTTCCAGCGACTAATGCAAGTGTAGTTCTACGTCATTAGCTGTTTCATAATTTGCAAGCTTGTCGAATGCGTCTTTGCTTGTTGCGATCTCGCTCCCAAATTCGAGCTCATGAGACTGTCGTCGTTCCTGCGCATGCATTCTGCTAATGTCAGAGCGCAATTATCGCCGCAGAAACGGAAGCCGCGCTTTCCTTCAACGGCCGCCAGTACCCAATGGCGCTTATCTTGGAACCAAGCGCTACGTGAAGCTTTCTTTTGGGCAGCACGAAAGGCGCGAAGCGAGTGATGTTTTTTACAAGGCAGCTATGAGAGCGCTCTAATCGCGGCGCATTCGGGCGCACGGAGCGCGCTGTCACATGGTATTTTATAAACACCGCGGGCTTTCGTTTTTCCCGAATAAAAACGGCCACGCTTAGTCTATCTCGTTCGAAGTGCCTGTGTTGGACAATATCTGTGGAGCTCCACAACTTTCCTATTGACGCCTGAAAGCTTCAAGCTATTTTAAAAGAGTTTATTTATTTCGACTAATTATTCAAATAGGACGAGCGAAAAAAAGGTGCTGTAACAATAGGTAAACCCTAACAACATCCACGTGATTTCAGTTCAAAAGGACGCTTAGGTTTTTTTTTTTTAATCATGGAGTAAGTTACCTGGGACACCCTGTATTACTGCTCCAGGAGAGAGTACATACCGATACGTTTTCAACTAAATTAATGTACACTACTTGTAGACCCATTCTATCTCACCTATCACTCCGACAGCAACTTTTTTTTTATAGTATCCACAGTTCTCAATTACCGGTTTCACCTACGGATCGAAAACGTGAAAGCAACAGTACATACCTTGTGCCGCCGCGGTGGCTCAGCGGTTATGGTGCTCGGCTGCTGACCCGAAAGACGCGGGTTCGATCCCGGCCACGGCACCTGGAATTTCTTTGGAGGAGAAATTCTAGAGGTCCGTGTACTGTGCGATGTCAGTGCACGTTAAAGAACCCCAGGTGGTCGAAATTTCCGGAGCCCTTCACTACGGCGTCTCTCATAGCCTCAGTCGCTTTGGGACGTTAAACCCCATAAACCAAACCAAACCAGTACATACCTTGGAAATTTTTGATCGAGAAAAATCAAAATTTAAATTCGCATGAACTATAGCTCAGCAATGAATTAAATTTGCTAGGACACATTAAAGATATCGGGTCATAGACTTAAGGCGGAGCTTAAGTAGCAACTCCAGTTTCTTCTACGACCGAAATAGAGGTATCAACATTAATAGTAAAGAGGTTCGCAGATTGGCTGCAGCGGCAAAAGAGCGGTAAAGAGGAAGATTGGATGCGCGGATGCGCGGATGCGCCGCCAGCGCGTAGCGCGAGCCACGCAGCACGTTCACGAGCTGTTCAGCCGAAGCTTTCGGAAATGATGAAGCGATTCTTCACGCTTGGAGCCTTAAAGACGACCAAGGATAACCGCAGCCGGGAGGTGAATACCCTGATGGGAACCGAGAAAGCCACTATGCTTGCCAGCGCAGCGACGACGAAAAGCAAGGCGACCGCCGCGGCAATGGGTCGCCCCGGTGACGAAGCGGTACGTTCACCTCCCAGCACCAGGACCCGAAGGGAACGTTCCGAGAGCTTACACCGTGGCGAGCGCACAAACGCCGGAGAAAAAAGCCCTGAGACCTCAGTGCTTACGGATTTAGTCAACTTGACACTGCGATTCCGAGGCGCAACCGTTCGGAAGAACCCCATCGCAGCCGTGAGGAAGGTCAAGACCAAGGTTCCTCCGGGGCTTTCGAGATTGGCGGAGCACTTCCCGACATCCGGCGTCGTAAAGATGATAAAGAAGCACAAGATCCGGCAGCCGAATGCAGGGACTGGGAACGCCGCTACGTATCCGAACGCCGTGACGACCATCAAAAAAGCGACCACCGCTGCTATGGGTCACCCCGGTAACGGAGCGACCTACTCGCCTCCCTGCACACGATCCCAGAAAGAACGCTTCGAACAACGTCAGAAGGGTGAGCGCGGAAACACTAGTGAAGAAAGCCCCGAGACCTCTGTCCTCACGGATTTAGTCAACTTGACACTGCGAGACCCAGGCGCGACCGCTCGGAAGGAGCCCATCGCACCCGTGAAGAAGATCAAGACCAAGGTTCCTCTGGGGCTTTCGATAGTGGCGAAGCTCTGCCCGACATCCAGCGTCGTAAAGATGATAAAGAAGCGCAAGATCTGGCAGCCGAAAGCAGGGACTGGGAACGCCGCTACGCATTCGAACACCGTCAGGACCATCAAGAAGGCGACCACCGCTGCTATGGGTCGCCCCGGTAACGGAGCGACCTACTCCCCTCCCTGCACACGATCCCAGAAAGAACGCTTCGAACAACGTCAGAAGGGTGAGCGCGGAAACACCAGTGAACAAAGTCCCGAGATCTCCGTTCTCACGGATTTGGTCAATTGACACTGCGAGACCGAGGCGCGACCGCTCGGAAGGAGCCCATCGCACCTGTGAAGAAGATCAAGACCAAGGTTCCTCTGGGGCTTTCGATAGGGGCGGAGCGCTGCCCGACATCCGGCGTCCTAAAGATGATAAAGAAGCACAAGATACGGCAGCCGAATGCAGGGAGTGTGAACGCCGCTACGTCTGATAGCAGCGTGAGGACCACCAACTAGGCGACCAGCGCTGGCATGGGTCGCCCCGGTTACGTAGCGACCTACTCGCCTCTCTGCACACGATCCCAGAAGGAACGCTTCGAACGACGTCAGAAGGGTGAGAGCGGAAACACGAGAGAAGAAAGCCCCGAGGCCTCCCTTCTCACGGATTTAATCAATTTGACACTGCGAGACCGAGACGCGACCGCTCGGAAGGAGCCCATCGCAGTGGTGAGGAAAATCAAGACCAAGGTTCCTCTGGGACTTTCGATACTAGTGAAGCGCTGCCTGACATCGGGCGTCGTAAATATGATAAAGAAGCACAAGATCCGGCAGCTGGGACTGGGAACGCCGCTACGTCTGATAGCAGCAGGAGGACCACCAACTAGGCAACCACCGCTGGTATGGGTCGCCAAGATGACTCAGCGACCTACTCGACTTCATACGCAAGATCCCACAAGGTACGCTTCGAAAGACGCCAGAAGGGTGAGCATGCAAACACTGAGAAGAAAGCCCCGAGACCTCTGTGCGCGGCCGCTCGGAAGAAGAGCATCGCAGCCATGAGGAAGATCAAGACCAAGGCACCCGCCGCCGCCTATCCGGTCCCCGGGAAAATGGGCCCCGGATCTAGAGTTCGTAAATATTGTACGTCTTTTCAGAGGGCGCCCAAGAAAAAGCCACCCGAGCCCGCAGTTCCGCTGCTGCGCTGGACCTTAAGTAGAAGGCGACTTACGGCCGAGGTCATGTTTAAGGCTACCTGCCTCAATGCGAAGACCTCTAGCTCGGCCTCCGCTGTGCCGACCTGCGACCTGAGTACATTATTATTGGTATTATAATAAATAACAACACAATTCGTTCTTATGTGCAAACTGACTTGCTTTCCTGTTAGGCCTACCTGTACTGGTGCGAAATACTTGACGCAAGAATGCAACAGGAACAAGTTCTGCTGTACAGCGTTGTTTTCGAAAGGAAGCACCGCAGTGAGAAATTGGGCGCCGAGACGGTGCAGAGGGACGGGTAGAGAGGGCGGGGAGGAAGGTCCGCTCTGGGTGAGCTGCATGCCCACTGGTGGCGTCGGTGTCGTGCCGCCACGTACCCCTGCGGCGGCACAGTGGGAGGCATGCGGCCGCATTGGCCGGCCGGGTCTCACCGCAATTTTCTTCCTGGGGTTGTGGATAAGGGAAACCGACCTCGACTTTCGTACGCCCCCGAGCGATGATGGTCGACCTATTGGGGCCGGCAGGAAAAGTTGACCTTGCCAGCAAACTCAGCTTTTCCCGCCAGCCCGAGCATTCTGCGCCGTCGTCGCTACGCACGAAGGACCGGATCGCCGCACTACTGGCTGCTGAAGCCCGCGTGCATTCACTCCAGACGAACACTTTGGAGGTTCGGTTGGGATAGGAGGACGCCGCTGCGCTGAAGGCACTCTCGGGGTAATCCCAAGGCAACGAGCGTGGAGTGTAGGGGAAACCATGCGTAGTTGAATCAGAATGAATGAAATGTCTATACTGTTCGCTGGACAACTTAAATGAATAAATGAATAACTTTATTACGGGCGAAATCAAATTGTTCGAAGAGTTCGAATGATGTCTCGTACTGCTTCAGCCTTTTCTTCTTTGTCTCCTTAAAGACTGGTTTACTCCTGGCGTTGGAACTCCGTGAGTGGCGTCCTGCGACCTCTAAACCAAGCAGCACGGCCCTCTTCAGTTTCAGTTTCAGTTTCAGTTTATTTCCCACAACAAGTACAGGGCATGTACGAGGTGTGGCGAGGGTGACGGGATAAAAGTTGCGTCAAGGGCAGCTTGACTGGCCCCGTCTCCCCGAAGAACATGGCAGCAAGCACGACAGTTCAGAAGGACATAAAATATATATGATGGGAAGAATAACAAGGAACAATGGAAAAAAATATACGAACAAGATAAGTGCAAAAACAGTGAATGAGTGCATTAATTAAAAATACAATCAAATCTTACAGTACAGGTTAGTTAATAATGTCGAATAATTTTTTCTTGGTTAGAACCCGCAGCTGCTCTTCCGTTAGCTTATATTTGTTTAATGTACTAGGGAGCCTGTTTCGAAGCATCTGGAGACCGTAGTTAGTACGTGGTCGCGGAACGTGCCAATGTTCATGGTGGCGGGTGGAGCGAGATGACATGTTAATCTGCAAGTTTGCAACGGCTCGTAATGTTCTTATATTTTTATGGATTTCAGATTTCAAAGATGCCAGCAACTGGCGCTCATAAACCGTAGAAATTTTAGTAATCTTGTATTTAAGGAATAGGTCGGAAGTGTGGGCATTATATGGAGAGTTTGAAATGGCTCTAATTGCATTTTTTTGTAATGTAACCAATCTATTTAGTGATTTCTTGGTGTCATTACCCCAAACCAGATGACAATATAATAGATGAGGTACAAAAAGCGTGTTATAGAGCATTAGTTTTGGGGGGAAGGTAAAAAATGTACTTTTCCCAATATACCTAATGCTTTGCACAGTTTAGTTTGTATGTTTTCGGCGTGAAAATCTCATAGCATGTTTTCATCAAAAACGACACCCAGGGATTTTGCTGATGAAGAAAATTCTATTTCAGTATTATCGAACTTCAGTGGATTAATGCGAACATTTGTTTGTTTAGCTTGAAAGAGAACTGCTTTTGTTTTGGAACAGTTTATTTTTAGGTTATTAGCGCTTGACCATTTACATAGTTTGTCCAAGAATAGGTTGGCGGATTTGACAAGGTCATTTGCATTGCTTCCTGTAAAAAATGTACTGGTGTAGTCGGCGTATATAACATAATTTATGGTGCTATCTAGAGATACAAGGTCATTGATGTAAGCATTGAAAAACAGTGGGCCGAGAATACTCCCCTGAGGTACGCCATGCTTATTTTTTTGTAATGAGGACATTTCATTTCCTATACATATTCATTGACGTCGATTTGTCAAGTAACTTTGAACCAAATTAAAAGAAATACCACGAACACCATAGCAAGACAGTTTCTCTAGTAGGATATTATGATTGATTCTGTCAAACGCCTTGGAGAAATCCACAAATAGTCCTAGTGTTAGTTGCTTCCTTTCAATATTATCTAAAATTAATTCTTTTTGGTGAAGTAGAGCTGTCTCAGTAGATCTACCTGTCCGGAAGCCATATTGCGATGATGTAATAACAGATTTAGCATCAAAGAAACCAGTGAGTCTTATAAAGATGATTTTCTCGAGTGGTTTTGAAAATATTGGTAATATTGATATTGGCCTATAATTTCCTAAGTTATCTTTTTCTTCACTTTTGTACTGTCACTTTAGCAGTCTTTAGTTGCTCTGGAAATACACCGGATGTGAGTTAGAGGGCCCGAGCTGATCACCGCAGCCTCCCACTCTGCAAAGTCTGATTGCGCCCGGACATGGGTTCACAGGGTATTGTATATTAAGACGAAAGCATTTAATGGCCAATACTGCTGTCCGTAAACAAACCGTGCCACACGCATTTAACTCGCGAGCTAAAAAAGATAGAAGAAAAACAATTGTTGCTTCAGATGGAGGCGGAAAACATGAACCCGAAAGCGAAGTTTGATGTCTCTAGGTTAATTAGTTAATAACTTATAAGCAGAAATGCCGAAATTGCGTCGAAATAGCGTGGACGTCGATATAGCCGCAGGAATGATGTGGCGTCACATCCACCAGAAGTCGTCACAGCATAGTGAAAATTGTCACAGAATGGTCGGAAAACGTCGGATTTGTGTTGAATTAGAGGGAGAAGTGTGTAGTTAAACGTAATTAACACTTAGTATCCCAGAAATATGTACAGTTTGGTTATCGATATAGCCACGGGAACGGTGTGACGACACCTCCGCCGGGAGTTATCACGGCATAGTGTTCTCGGCTTGGGCCTCTCAATACTTTAGATGCCGAAGTGTCTACTCAGTTTTGTGTGTGTAATATCTTTTTTTTATTTGATATGTTTGCCATTTGGCATAATTAGAAAGGCAGAGAAAGTTCTAAAGAAGGAGTAATATCTCTTCTTGAACTAGAGCATAGCTGGCATGTCGGAGAGTACACATGTGTCTGGAGTTGGCTTACCTGTTCGTGTTTGTTTAGAGTTTTGTCCGGAGGTGCGTAGTACCTCCTACGGCTTCTATAGTGCATCGTCATCTCGTATGTAACTCTGCGGTCCTTCGCCAATCTGAGGTCCGGGCCGACCATTGCTTGGGTGATAAATTATTGGCGCTGTGGGCGGCCTAATCTCCCGGAGTGAGTAGTGCGCAGGCACCCATGATTTCAACCTGGCTGAGTGGTCTGGTTCCGCTCCTCCTTTTGAGGATTCGAAATTCCGTACAGCATATTTTATGCTCTTTTATGGCGCTTATCTTGGAACCAACCGCTACGTGAAGCAAGAAGGGCACGAAGCGAGCGATGTTTTTTACGAAGCACGGATAAGAGCCCTGTAATTGCGGCGCATTCGGGCGCACGGAGCGCGCTGTCACGTGATATTTTTTAAACTCCTCGGGCTTTCGTTTTTCCCGCGTAAAAACGGCCATGCTTAGTCTATCTCGTTCGAAGTGCCTGTGTTGGACAATATTTGTAGAGTTTCGCAAATTTTCTATTGACGCCTGAAAGTTTCAAGCTATATTTAAAAAGTTAATATATTTATTTCGACTAATTATTGAAATAGGTAGAGCGAAAAAATGGTGCTGTAACAATAGGTAAACCCTAACAATATGCACGTGATTTCAGTCCTAAAGAACGCTTAGGTTTTTTTTTTTTAATCATGGAGTAAATTACCTGGGACACCCTGTATAACTGCGTCAGGAGCGAGTACATACCGATGCGTTTTACACTAAATTAATGTACACTACTTGTAGACCCATTCTATCTCACCTATTACTCCGACAGCACCTTTTTTTTATAGTATCCACAGTTTTCAATTACCGGTTTCACCTACAGATCGAATACGTGAAAGCATCAAATATACCTTGTAAACTTATGATTCAGAAGAATTAAAATTTAAATCCGCATTAACTATAGCTCACCAATAAACTATATTTTACGTGTTTGAATTTCCTACCAAGGTTTAAGCTGAGAGAGGCGAATATGTAACCGAGCGTCACAAAATAAAATACGGAATCTATGGGGCAGACTATCTGTGCGCACGTTGCGTGCTAACCGGTTCACGAATGAAGTTCATAGTAAACAGCGCAAAGGCACAAGGACAAAGAAAGAAAGTGAGAAGAAGGACGGGAAGGAAGACTATGATGATGATGATGATGATGTCCTCGGGCTGAATGGCACAAACACAGGAAGGAAGACGAACACAGGAATACGTGTTCGTCTTCCTTGCCGTCCTTCCTCTCCTTTTGTTTTTTTTGGCCTTGTGCCTTTGCGTTGTTTACTATACCAACTAGACTAGCAACTACCTCTACTAACCGGTTCATCTGCGTACCTAAATAAGCTGCACACGTCAAGAACGCCAGAGACTTTTCACGTCAGGGTAGAGTCACTGTAAAAGGTAACGCGATATGAGCACTTCACGAATGGCTACTTCAAAAGCGCTTGTGATGAGCACACTGTTTCTTTTTTTCTGCACCGTGTTGCTCTGAACGAATATTTTCCTCGTGTTTTACTTCAATGCGTAATTTACAAAGAAAGGCTCTCTCAGGTTGCTGCTCGTGACAGCTTATTTCTTGCCTTTAGTGTCGGTTTATGGCTTATGGGGGTTTAAGGTACAGAAGCGACTCAAGACATGAGGAACGCCGTAGTGGAGGGTTCAAGAAAATTTCGACCTCCTGGGGTTCTTTAACAAGCCCTGACATCACACAGTACACGGGCCTCTAGAATTTCACCTCCATCGAAATTTGACCGCCCCGGCCGGGATCGAACACGCATCTTTCGGGTCACCACCCGAGCGCCATAACCACTGAGCCACCGCGGTGGCTCGCCATAGGGTAACACACTACTAAGGGCATAGCATTAAGGCTCCCGTTCGGCAGAAATCCGGCGTCCTGGGCGTTATGAGCGAAAAAGGAGGTGGCCCACCTGCCACCTAGGCCACGTGACCGTGCGAAGTCTTGAAAACCTGCTAAATGTGGCAGGTAGGAGTTGAATTAATCATTGGTCGCGTGAGGTTGCTCGGAAAGAGAAACCTCGGTCTCACAAGCCCCACCGGTAATTGTGCTTGAAACAGCTGCCCAGACAGTGGCGCATAGATTAACCACTGCACCAGGGGAGTGGTAGGAGGACTCCCGGGGATCCATGAATGTAGAGAATGACCAATTCCGCATATGTGAGCATATATGCAGGATCTATTCTGCAGAGAAGGGGTACCTGCGCGGGAGGGATGTTTAATCCTATGCCGTTGAGTATGTTAAGCGTTACCTGATGGTGAAAAAAGAACACTATCTGTATCTGAGAAGCGATACGCAAAGAGGGCCCTATACAGCGCCTTAAGGGACCCATTAATGACATCGCGTCATACCCTTAAGGCAGAGCTTAAGTGCCAACTCCAGTTTCTTCTACGACAGAAATAGAGGTGTCAGTAGTAATAGTAAGAGGTTCGCTGCTTCCCTGCGCTGCAAAAGAGTGGTAAAGAGGAAGACTGGATGCGCGGATGCACGGATATTCCTCTGGAATGAAAGCTTTTTGAAACGTGGAATATTTAGCCCCGTTCTCTATTTCAGTCACCGATCTCACAGCATTTGTTTAGCCTATTTCAATTACACATCTGAGATCCTTTCATTTATTTCCTAATTGCTATTATTATCATAATTATTTTTCCCCACCATTATTTTCTTGTTTTACATTTTGTGCACCTATCAATTGCCGCCTGTGTCTTGGCCAATCCCCCGCAGTGGGTACGCGCCATTATCTAGAGGACAACAACATACTCACTCCCCCGTAGTGGGTATGTGCCATTCTACTTGAGGCCAACCAACCAACAACAACAACAACAATGCGCCGCCAGCGCATAGCGCGAGACCCGAAGCACGTTCGCGAGCTGTTCAGCCGAAGCTTTCGGTAATAATGAAGCGATTCTTCACGCTTGGAGCCTTAAAGATGACCAAGGATAACCGCAGCCGGGAGGTGAATACCCTGATGCGAACCGGGAAAGCCACCATGCATGCCAGCGCAGCGACGACCGCCAGCAAAGCGACCGCCGCGGCAATGGCTTGCCCCGTCGACGCAACGGCACGTTCACCTGCCTGCACCAGGAACCGTAAGGAACGTTCCGAGAGCTTACACCATGGCGAGCGCGCAAACGCCGGAGAAGAAAGCCCCGAGTCATCTGTGCTCACGGATTTAGTCAACTTGACACTGCGATTCCGAGGCGCGACTGCTCGGAAGGAGCCCATCGCAGCCGTGAGGAAGGTCAAGACCAAGGTTCCTCTGGGGCTTTCGATAGTGGCGGAGCGCTGCCCGACATCCGGCGTCGTAAATATGATAAAGAAGCATAAGATCTGGCAGCGAAATGCAGGGACTGGGAACGCCGCTACCTATCTGAACGCCGTGAAGACCATCAACAAGGCGACCACCGCTGCTATGGGTCACCCCGGTAACGAAGCGACCTACTCACCTCCCTGCACACGATCCCAGAAGGAACGCTTCGAACGACGCCAGAAGGGTGAGAATGCAAACACCAGTGAAGAAAGCCCCGAGACCTCTGTCCTCACGGATTTAGTCATTTTGATGCTGCGAGACCGAGGCACAACCGCTGGTAAGCAGCCCATCGCAGCGGTGAGGAAGATCAACACCAAGGTTCCTCTGGGGCTTTCGATATTGGCGAAGCGCTGCCCGACATCCGTCGTCGTAAATATGATAAAGAAGCATAAGATCCGCCAGCGGAATGCCGGGACTGGGAACGCCGCTACCTATCCGAACGCCGTGAAGACCATCAACAAGGCGACCACCGCTGCTATGGGTCACCCCGGTAACGAAGCGACCTACTCACCTCCCTGCACACGATCCCAGAAGGAACGCTTCGAACGACGCCAGAAGGGTGAGAATGCAAACACCAGTGAAGAAAGCCCCGAGACCTCTGTCCTCACGGATTTAGTCAATTTGACACTGCGAGACCGAGGCGCAACCGCTGGTAAGCAGCCCATCGCAGCGGTGAGGAAGATCAACACCAAGGTTCCTCTGGGGCTTTCGATATTGGCGAAGCGCTGCCCGACATCCGGCGTCGTAAATGTGATAAAGAAGCATAAGATCCGGCAGCGGAATGCAGGGACTGGGAACGCCGCTACATCTGACGGCGCCGTGGGGACCACCACCAGCAATGCGACCACCGCTGCTATGGGTCGCCCCGGTGGCGCAGCGACCTACTCGCCTCCCTGCACACGATCCCCAAAGGAACGCTTCGAGAGACGCCAGAAGGGTGAGCGCGGGAACACCGGAGAAGAAAGCCCCGAGATCTCTGTGCTCACGAATTTAGTCAACTCGACACTGCGAGACCGAGGCGCGACCGCTCGTAAGAAGCCCATCGCAGCCGTGATGAAGATCAAGACCAAGGTTCCTCTGGGACTTTCGATACTGGCGAAGCGTTGCCTGAGATCCGGCGTCGTAAGGATGATAAAGAAGCACAAAGTCAGTCAGCCGAATGCAGGGACTGGGAACGCCGCTACGTCTGCCAGCGCAGTGAGGAACACCACCTAGGCGACCACTGCCTTTATGGGTCGCCCCGGTGACGCAGCGATCTACTCGCCTCCCTGCACACGATCCGAAAAGGAACGCTTAGAAAGATGTCAGAATGGTGAGCGCGGGAACACCGGAGAAGAAAGCCCCGAGAACTCTGTGCTCACGAATTTAGTCAACTCGACACTGCGAGATCGAGGCGCGACCGCTCGTAAGAAGGCCATCGCAGCAGTGAGGAAGATCTGAACCAAGGTATCCACCGCCGCCTAGCCGGCCCTCGGGAAAATGGGCCCCGGAACTAGAGTTCCGAAATATTGCACGCCTTTTCTGAGAAAAAACGACCCCGAGCCGGCGGTTTGGTCGCTGCGCTGGAGTTCGGAGCAAGCAACTCATGGCCGTGGTCATGTTTAAGGCTACCTGCCTGAATGCGAAGACCCCTAGCACGGCCGCGGTTGTGCCGACATGCCTCTTTACAATACATTATTATTTGTATTATAATAAATCACACAATTCGTTCTTATGTGCAAATTTACGGATTTGCCTGTCTGGTTAGGTCTACCTGTACTGGTGCGAAATACTTGACGCAAGAATGGAACCGGAACAAGCTCCGGCGTACTGTATGCCCGCTCATTGGCCATCGATGCACCCTACCGAAGACCACCGACGGCATCTGTCGCGTGCTGCCACGTGCCCCTGAGGCGGCACAGTGGAAGGCATGCGACCGTGTCCGTCGGCCGGCTTCTCCAGTAAATTACCGCCCTGGGATTGCGGACGACAGAAACCGCCCTCGACTTCTGAACGCCCCCGGGCGATGATGGTCGACCTTTTCGAGCCGGCGGGGAAAGCTGACCTTACCAGCAAGGTCAGCTTTTCCCGCCGGTACGAGAATTCTGCGCCGCCGTTGTTACGCGTGACAGCGCGGCGCTACTGGCGACCGATGCCCGCGTCCATTCACTCCCGAACACTTTGGAGATTCGATGGGCACCGGAGGACGCCGTCAGACCCGTGGGAATTCCGGGACAATGAACGCTTAGTAAAGGCGAATATCATGCGCACTTAAATCACAATGAATGAAATGACTATGCTGTTCCAATGAAAAAAAATTATCACAAAAATAAAATTGTTACGGGACATCTTGCGCCCTTTCTTCTTCGCCTCCTTAAAGGGATACTGAGGCGGTTTTCGAATCAGCTAATTTTTTAGGGTTTTGAAGTAGTGTCATTGCTGATCACGTCTGTGAAATTATTTTTTCGATTTTGGCTAAAACAGTGGCGCAATCACCAATTAAAAACGCGATGTTCAAATCTCCCGCGCCCCGCGCGAGCGTAGGAGAGGAGAACAGCGGAGAGGGAAACCTCGTCCATGGCGGCCAACGTGACGTCACGTTGAAGAGCCGGGGATACTTCGGCGCACCCGAGCGAGCTTTCAGCGCGCGTTGTTTCTCGTGCTGCGTTCGTTGTGACGTACAAAGCGTGTCAACCGACCTTGAGAATCAGAATCAACACGAGGTAGTACTCTGCGTTCGTGTCCATGAACAAATACGGCCGAGACTGTGCCGTCTTCCACTGTTTTTAGCAAGATCAAAAGCTCGCAGCGCAAGCGCTCGCTGCTGTGACGAAGAATTAAAGCTGACCAAAGCAAGCCTACTCTGCTCGAAGCACTTTCGTAAGAGCGGCTACATGCAGATCTTGTCCCTAATGTGACCTCTGGAGATTTCTGTCGAAAAGGTGCGGCTGAACCATGACACAGTTCTTTCGATTTTCTCCCGCATGACAGGCGTGTCACCATTCCGAACAAGCGCCTCTTTTAAAAGTAGAAACAGGCTCACTTAGCCCCTGAAGAAACCTTACAGGGGCTCAAGCATGTGTCGCTCTCCTCAGCTTAGGTGCGGCCAGACCACCTGAGACGTGCTCAGCAAGGCTCGGTTAGTGATTTTATACTCGATTCGACGTGTCCAAGCAAGCAAGCAAGCAGAGCAAAGCATAATAAAGCAAAGCAAGCAAGCATCGAAGCTCTTCATATGCGGCATCTCGTTTAATCGTAGCTAGGCAATTAAAATGAATGCGTTCGACGTTGATTTCGGATGCGAATTTATGAGAGAAATGAATGCCAACCGAGTTTTTGCAAAAAAACACCGCAACCTTACTCGGTTTCTTCATCAAGTTGTGGCAGCGGGCGAGTTGCAGCTAGCTTGGCTTTTAAACACGCATATAGTTGGCAACTACTTCACTGAACCTAAAGTGCAAATCTAGGAAGGGCGAACGTTTCCGAGGCAGCGATTAATATTTTCTGGCATCTGCTGAACGCGCCACGAGTGAAGCAGCAGCCTTGTGCGCGTATTTGGCTTGGTTTCCAGCGCACAATGATTGCGTCACTATCTTGTGGTCACATGCCTCGCAGTGCTTGGCCACTGCGCTTCGCTAATTTTGACACGAACTTTGTTCTCCTTCATCGTTTCCTTGAAATACTTTCTTGCCCCAACCTGCAACGCCGGGTAGTGAGAACAGGATTTTTTGTACACAGTGCTTTGGGCATTTTCTTTAGGATGACGCTCTTCCGGGTGAGCCAGGAGGCGTCCGGTGGTGGTAATTGACTTGAGTATTGTTCGCACCCCTTCCTTTCCGAGAATACGAGCCGAGGTTGTGCTGGCACCTTTTACGCATGGTCGGCATCGCGTCTTTGACGCTGGCGTATGCTTGTGCTAGGCCTAGAATTTTTTGCTTGTCTTTTTTGGTTTCAGGCGATACGTGGAATGAGCAAACTGTAGTATCCTTTTCTTCGGAGGTCAGTAAAAAAAAAATAGTCGCCGTATTCGCTTTTACAACGCCACGGAAAGCGGCGATCTGCACTCAACGCAGCGCCGGATCCGCATCGGCAGCTTCTCCAGTCCTCAAAGTGACGTCACGACCTCTCGACCAATCACGGGCAGCGGCGCGCCGCGCGGCGTGCCCCGCGGCACAGGCCGCATATTTCGGCTAAAAAAGGCAATTCGCGCTTGGTTTTGCCTTATTTGGATGCGATATTCCAGTATACAGCTTGAAAAACTATAGGATGCCGCTGCCAGCCCGATTTTCAAAAAAAGTGCTTCAGTCTCCCTTTAAAGAGTGCTTTATTCCTGGCGGTGAAACTCCGTGAGTGGCGCGTTGCGACCTCTAAAGCACGCAGCACGGAACACTTTTGAGTTAAGCACGGCCATGCTGATCTTCCCAAGCCTGCCTTGCACGCACCTACATGAATCTTACGAAGAGGGACCCAGCTGGTCACCGCAGTCTCCCACTCTGCAAAGTCTGAGTCCCTCCGGACATCTGTTCTCAGAGCAATCATATATTGTATGTGTAATTTTTTTTTCTGCCATTGGGCATAATGAGAAAGGGAGAGAAAGCTAGGAGTAATATCCCCTTTTGAATTAGAGCATAGCTGGCATGTCGGAGAGTATACGTGTGTTTGTCTGGAGTTGGCTCCATGTTACCTGTTTGTTTAGAGGTTTGTCCGGGGGTAGGTAGTACCTCCTATGGCTTCTATAGTGCATCGTAATCTCGTATGTCACTATGCGGACCTTCGCCGGTCTGAGGTCCGGATCGACCACTACCCGGCCGAGAAATCATCGGGCATAGTTGTGGGAAGCGCGCTTCAGCCCGGTGGGAGGAATGCGCTGGCACCCATGATTTCAATCTGGCTGAGTGGTCTCGTTCCGCTCCTTTTGAGGATTCGATATGCAGTAGCACATATTTTCCCTTTTGCGAAATTTTTGATCGCAGTTTCTGAATCGCTAAAGATAATTTCAGCCTTCGTGCATGCGATCGCTAAAGGAATTGCGTCTTCCGCGTCTCCTTGCGGGCACCGTGGCTGCGCATACGGCACTGTTGATTGACTATGCCTACAGGAAAAGGCATCTCAATCAAGGTGTTTTTCCGAGTCACTGCAAACAGCTCCTTTTTTTTTATTTCAGTCACGTTCGAGTATAGCGCCTTGGCTCTCCCTGCCATTCTTTGATAATAATAATGTTTGTTTTAGGAAAGGAAATGGCGCAGAATCTGTCACATCTCGGTAGACACCTGAACCGCGCCCTAAGGGAAGGGATAAAGAAGTGAAAGAAGGGAAGAAAGAAGTGCCGTAGTGAAGGGCTCCGGAATAATTTCGACCACCTGGGGATCTCGCCTTGTTCGGCTGTTTTCGGGGATTGGTTGGATTTTTAGAATTTTTGAGACACTCTTAGGTACGATCCTATCCTCTCTGTGTCAAACCTTGTATTCAATCCAACCCAGTTTAGAATAGCTCTCCCATGCTTGGTCATAGATAACCTCTCTCTTTGCGAAGCGAGAAGCGCATCTTTGTGCTCTGGCGGATGAGGATATTTGCTCCTCTTCCCTGTTATCAAAGTATGCGTATACGGTATACTAGTGTATAGTAGTCCTAATGCCAGGCATGAAGTTTTGGTCTTGTGCCCGGCAGCCTGTTGGAAGGCGACAATATACCTCGCAGCTCTCAAAGCACGGAATACTTGCGAGACCAGCAAGCACGAACCGCCTGTGAGGAGTAAGCAGCTGATGAAACATGAAAAGGCTGCGCTTGCAGACCTGCTTTCTGATCGCCACACCACGAAGCAATGAGAGAGGCTAGCCTCAGCTGCAGGCACTGTGTTCTTTCCATGTGCTTGCTGACGCTCAGACTATTGCTTACACGCTCTCCTTGCGCAGGGGGGCAGCCGTGTGCCCACTGCGACTGAGCCGCCTCCGCACTGCTGTCTCTCGGTAGTTCGCGGAACTCCTTAGAGCTTGCAGTCACTTTCTGCATCCCTCGGCTGTTTTCATGCCTCGCCTTAGTAACACTTCAAGGCCATCCTTCTTCGATGAGAGTGCTTAAAGTCAGGGGGGGGGGGGGGGGGGAGGTCTCAGACCCCCCACCAATTTTGGCAAGGGATCTGAGATACCCCCCGTACTAGAATATATAGGAACTGCATGAATCCAAAGCAAGCAAGCAGATTTAGTGCGCTAGCACTAATACAGTCGAGCCCACTTACAACGGCCACAGTTATAACGAACGAGGGTGCAGCTACTGTCAGAATATATATTATTGCAATGGTCTGCGTTTCAGATATAACGAACAACCGCGGCCGCACAACTCTGTTAGAGCGAACGCAAAGGCGCCGTAAACTCGACCCCGCTGTCGAAAAATTTACCCTTACCGCCGGCGCGAGTGAACTAATTTGCACCGAACCGTCACCGTTGGCTTCAGCTGCTGCAGATGTGAAAGCAGTCACTGCAACCGACTCTTCGCATTCGCGCTGTTCGCAAGCATCGTACGCTCGCATGGCACCAACTCTGGGGGTCTACTTAGCGTCGACGAGTGTACCCAACTTCTGTAACGTGCCCTCGCCGGCTCTGATAGACAAAACTCCAGGTCCTCACAGGCTAGGCGTTTCCTCTCGATCGCAACGTTATACAGCGGCGTTGTGTAGCGCCCGTGCGAGCGTTCTGCGCCACATGCGCTATTTATTTGGCCGTTACATCACTGTCAGTGGTTGTGCGCATCGATGCACAGTACGCGTGACGACACTAGCACGCCCATGGTGGCCATCGCGTGCAACCCACGCCCCTCTTTGCAATACGGACAGCGGCCACGCATTCCAGAGGAAGGGCGTGCCAACAGCTATAACAGTGAAATTTAACGAGACAAACTCGGGCACGAGCGTGATGTCAGCCTTTCTTTCTCCTTCTCGTCGGGCATGCCGAAATTGGGCCCACCTGTCCGCCAGGGCTCAGCCCTAGCCGATGAAACCCACCAAATTCCATCTCTCGGTGACCACTTCCTCATTCATTTTAAGACTAAGATTCAAAATTTGCATTTGCACTGGACACTACTCAGTTCAATTTTTTCCCTCCACGTACGGAAGAGACTGGAAGGTCCGGAGGCTTCTTCCACACTCCGTCGTAAACCATACAAGAGGTATACTCATTTTGACAACAGGCGAAGACAACCGTATTACACCTAACACCAGCAGAATCTGACCCACTCTGTTCTATTTGACACTTGACAATGATTCAATCCACAGCAGCCAGATTTGGTCTGAAGGTGCAATATGGTGGACTCTCGTTAATACGAATTTGCATAATTAGGCCATTCCTGACGCTTTGGTCCCTTTCAAGTTCACAAAGAACACCATGAAAGATCATTGACAAAAGACCTAAATTCAGCATAAAAGTGCCCGGAACACTTCTACTGACCATGAAAAATAGAGTTGGTGCCATGAGCAAGGTTGTCCAGAAAGAATATGGCTTTAAGAACACTAGTGCCCAGGAACGAGACCGTTCCTGGCACTAGTTGCGCAGTATTTTATAAACGCAAACAGCATATTATAAATGAAATAACTGCTCATAACAAATCAGACTAACCTTCACACACCTCTTGAAAGACTTTTTATAACATTAACAGTTCTTTCCTCAAATGAGACATTAAGTTACACTAGCAGAACTGCCATGCATAGCTGCAGAGAAGGTCACCTACAGATTTTACTACTGCCACCAAGTTTACACAAGCCAGCAACTTAATTAAACTAACACATAGCTGAAGGAATTGCAGACTGTACTTCAACTTTATACTACTATGTGACAGAGGCAGCCACAGAGTCTTTTAAAAAAAGTAGAAAGACAATAATCTTCCAATAAAACATAGCTTGCTTTATTAAAGGCCTGTTACACATAAATACCAACAGATAATGCTACTTCTGATAGCTGCCAGAGCCACAAGCATGTCACCACTTTCCGAAATGCGGCATAAAAGTAAAAGCTTTAAAAAGGTAAAATAAAAGCAATGTCCCCACCTATGCAACTAAAAACAAATATATGCAGTCCACCTACTGCCTGAGGCTACACTAGTGAAAAAGCTGCTTTGAAAGGATACACAAAAAAATGACTCCAGGTGAACCCTGTCGAGAAATAAGAATGACACAACAGAACAAGAAATAAAAAGTACTGAATGAACTTTTTGTGGAACAGTCTTTAAAAAGGCAGTTGAGGCAGGTATTATTTTGTCTTCTGTACTCTAGGCCAGAGCTTGTTGCTAGCATAATCAGAAGCACAGCTCCATCTAAAGACAAACATGGGAAACACATAAAAGGCAGTGCTTAGTTCTGGAACAAAGTGCGGGTAAACTCGATATAGTCGTAGGCGCCAGAAATGGATCGTCCACTCTTTGGATCCACATAGGGCTTCATACGGGACACGCAGTAGTCTGCCATGTCCTTGGTAAGGTTCTGCAAATACAAAAGGAAAAAAAGAATAGCTCAGTGCACAGCACATGCGTCACTTACAACTTAGGAACACCACAAAAAGCATAATTTTGTTTTCCGTCCTTATCCAGAGTTAAAATTTATCCCTTTCACAAGCACATGATGTATTAACTAAATGTATAGAGTTACAGAAATTAGAGCAGAAAACGAGGACAGTCATTTTCTCATTCATTTAAAGAAAACAGCATTTTAAGAGCTTTGACACCAAACGGGAGCAGTTCAAGACAGCAAAAAAGAAACTAAGCCAAATGACAAGAAGACAACTAGCACTGTCTTGCTGTACTATAATCTATTATGAACAACAACAAGCTTTGCACACAGAGGCTATTAGATTAGACTGTTAGCAAGGGGACGTCTAACATTATCATGCGGAAAATGACTATGCTAACTGAAACAGTAAAAATGGTTCTCTCTAGAACTCACCGCATAGAGCTCGTCGGCAGTGACATACGGCCGCTCGCCGGAGGTGATGGCGCGGAAGGCATTCTCTATCTCCTCAGAGGACCGTACATTCTCAGTCTCACGCGAGATCATGAATGCCATGTACTCCTGGAGCGAGACTTGGCCATCCCTGTTGGGATCCACCTGATCCAGGATGGCCTCGAACTCTGGGTCCGGCTGACCCTCTTCCACCATAGGCAGGTCATAACCCAATGCCCGCAGACAGGACTTGAACTCCACGTGGTTCAGCCTGCCACTCTTGTCCTTGTCGAAGTGCCTGCACATATACAGTTCTGACTGAAATCCTCAACCTGACTGCAGCTACCCATCTTGGAGCATTTGGAGCATTACAGGAGCAAAAGAACACAGCAGAGCATTCAGATATCTTACATGCGCAGCAGAAGCACGGACAGTACAATAGCAGCCTAGCATTCAAGCTGTTTATCACAAGATGAAAAGTGTTTTATAATGAAAGGCCTTCCTTTGTCAAGTGCAATAACCCTCTCTTGAAACACCACCAAGACGATATGGAATTACAACAAAAAAAAATGCTGCAGTCATGCTGCACAGCTTAAGTCTGCGCTTCTTTTGACACTTGAGATCATGCTACAGAATTCATTACCAAGCCGTCTGTTTAAGCCTGATTTCAGTGGAACCATGAAACCTTTGAAATGCGTGTCACACAAGTACAGTGCATCTCCAAGGGTTTCCCTCTCTCCTCAGCTCCAGAGCTGGAAGCAACAGGAGCACGCCCAAGGTAGCAGCAGTAAAGCACAGGCTGACCATGCATAATTTTTCCCCCTTTTTTCATAAGCAAGTTTGTAAAGAGGACATGCCCTTCTAATCTTTTACACAAGAAAAACAGCTAATGCGCATTTTATTTTCAGTGGCGGTACATAGGTCACCTAGGCACAACATACAGTATACAATGCTCGACTAAGAACTGCACTAGCGTAAGGGCCACTTCCCCAATTTTTAACGGCTTTCCCTATCACTTTATATCCCTCATCCCTTTCCCACAGAGCACAGTACCAAGCGGGTACCTCCTCTTGGTACCCTGCTTGCCTCACACCAACTTACAACCCAAAAAATGAAAGAAAAAAATCAAACAGTAAGGAATATTCAAAATTCCACAAGAGCGCTTTCCCACATAACAATGTTGCCCAAGACAACATGGCTAACCATGTGCTTACAGCTGAACCAAAGGAAGAAAGAGTAGTTTTTCATTTGATTCTTTCATAATACGCTTCTTAACCCCTGCCACAGAGCAAATTTAATGTCATTCCCACCGAATGACATTTGTTCAAAATGACATTAGTTTGCTCCCACAAGAGAAGATATGTCATTCGATGAAAACGACACCAGAGACTAGGTGAGAATATACGCAGAAAATAAATTACAAAAGCGTCATAAGCATTTTAATATTTCTGTGTCTGTATAATTGTGTGGTCGTTCATCTATATACATAAAAATGCTAAACAGCATTGGAAAAAATAAAACTCTCTCACTAGGAGCCTTGTGTGGTTGACAACATGAAGGCGCCCTGCCCGCTCGTTTCGGACCAAATACTGCATCGCCGTTGCATTTTTCGACGCGATAGCTTGCTCTGAACGGTTGTATTCACTTTTATTTTTCGCATTCTCATCCCTTCGTAATTATATAGGTGAGAAATATTCACTGTATGAGGTAAATTTAAGAAACTATGTATGGAGTACACTGTCACCATCGCCATCATTTGCAAATAGCATTAGTTTTGGAGGTGTAGCAGCGTGCAGAAAAAAATGACATTAAGTCGAACAAATACAGTTCAACAAGGGTGACATTAAATTTGTCGTGTGGCAGGGGTATTTGAAAGCTTATATTGCTTTCCTGTCGTTCATGTGATAGCAATGGACAGACCTGATGGTGACTGCTATTACCATTGTTTAGAAGCACTGAAGAAGGGTCACCTTCACATAATGGCTGCACTCTCAAAATCAGGAAAGAAAAACTGTGGTGTTCAGATGAACGTGCATGGTAAGCGATGAAGGACAGCAAGCGATTGAAATGGAGAAGCAAGGCATGGGGATTCCTTTAAGGGTCCTTTAAGGGCTGTACCATGCAAAATCCAGGCAACCCAAATGTGACAGTGCGTGATGTCAGCAAAATGTGACAGTGCGTGATGTCAGCAAAATTGAGCATGGATGTGAGAGGGCACAACAGGAGTATGAAAAAAAATACATTGCTACTTACTTGAACATCATACTGAACTCCTTGAGGGCATCTTCTGTGACACCACTCTGGTTTCTAAATGTACGAAAAAAAAAGCGCAACAATATTTACATGAGCAAGGTTTCTGTACTTCCTGAAAAAACTCTTGCCGCATTCCATAAACTGGAATGAGCCAGCAGGTGAGCCCTCACATTATAACAGCAGCATCAACTATACAAAGCTCAGTGAGATAGTGCAACTAAAGATTACTACAGAGACAGTACTAATCTCCTGATCACACAATATACCTAGCTACTTAGCCTCATTCACTTTCTTTTGAAGCCATCAGACTTGCACCATTCTCTACAAAAGTGCTTAACTGCCATATGCTTGCACAAGGAAATAACAAAACTCAACAAGTCCGATTGCTCTTTCACATTAGAAGCTATGCACCATACATTTACAAGTGAAGTGCCCTACAAATGCAGCGAGACTGCACCTTGCTTGGATTTGCTGCTCCAGGTTGTGCTGCATGCGCATTCCCAACTGGTCCAGCTGGTCCCACTGTTGAGCTAGGCCAACGGTGCCATGCTCTGTGTATCTGTTGTCAAGAATCAGCTGCTCCTCTAGCAGTGCTCCCAGGTCCTCAATGCGCTTTAGGTCGCCACGTTTGCCCCGAACCTCAGCTGCCTTGCGCTGGAAGGAAGCACAAGGCACCACTCAGCACTTTTCCACTCGGGGTCTCTAATCCAACCACTTACCTTTGTGGCTTCAAGTTGTGCTTCCAGGGACCCGGACCCCTCCATCATTGAGGATCTGCAAGGAAAAGCAAGGAATGGTTTTTCAGTTTCAGAACTATCAGTGGGAGTTGTTGCATGACCCCATGCAACCATGAACCCAGGGACGACTGGCTAGCCCCACAGCCAAAAGCCTTCCACTTCAACTATGCAGACTTACAAAAATAAAAGGGAACAAAGTGATGTTTCTACAAAACTTACCCATCCAGCAGCCACATCCTGCGTACCAGGAGAACATGGAAGAGAAAGCACACAATCTGTAACTTGTGCTCTAAAATGCAGTTCTTCACTATGGCACTCTTTCTGGCACTCACCGTGTGTCTGTCAGCCACTGGTGTAATGCATTAGCATGCTTAGCAAACTCTCTGCGGAGGTGGTCATTGTCTTCCTGGCGCTGTGCCTCCTTACCAAGCTCCAGGTCGCGCTCCTGCACAGAGCATGGAAAAAGGAACAATGTATATGAGGGTGTTAACCACAGGTGGTCATTAATCCAGTTCCAGCAGAATCCAGATCATACGAATCTCACGGGGTCACGAGAAATAGTCGTATCATCCAAAACGAACACAATTCGTAGGCATAATTCATGCAAATGTGTTTTCGGCTGACGGGGTTACTTGCAGCCGAAGACTGCCGCTGACTCATGACGTCGGCGCTGTACTGGTTGCGCGCCGCCGCTCGCCACACACTGTGCGCGCTGCGCGACTGGCGATTGCAACGTCGGCGATGTATGGCCAACATGTACTTTATGCTCACAGGTGCGATGGAAGCTTGCGCGTTTGTACCATCCGCACTGGGGCAGGGGTTGTTTGTAACATTCGAATTTCTGCACACTGCACACAATGCACTCTGGCCACAGCATTTAACGAATTCGTATCATCCCAAATTCATATCAAACAGGATCGTATCATCAAGACTATTGTATTGATCCTTTCCAGCAGACTGCACAGCACCTAGCGCCTGCACAGCACCTAGCGCCTGCACAGCACCTGCACAGTTAAAGTCCTCAAACCTCACAATTTACAACAGTTTATACTATCCCGAAAAGACACGTGGGCTGCGAGATGAGGGACACTGCAATAGAGGGCTCCAGATCGATTTAGACCACCTAGGGTTCTTTAATGTGCGCTGGCATCGCACGGCACACTGGCACCTTGTGTGTTTCACCTCCATTGAAACACTGCTGCCACAGCCAGTACTGAGCTCAGGTCCTCTGGCTAAGTACAAGCAGGGCATTTAAGAACAGCTAGAATAACACAAGCAATCCAAGTTGAATAACTGGTGCAAATGAAAAGTGAACGACAGGGATGAAACAAAGAATGGATACCCCAAGTGGTCAGTGCTTGCGATGTTCATTCTTGTCTTTTTCCCTGCTTTGTCCTGCTGAATCATCATAAACTAAAAACAAGCCTGTCTCAACAAGTTGTCTAACTGAGCATACAGAAAGCAACAGTGTGGGTTAGCACCAAACTTCACGATTAGAATATATACCATTATAGGCCATATATATAGGCCATTACCAGGCTAGACAGTGATCAAAGTCAGACAGACAGGGTTTCACCATTCAATTCAAAAACAATTTTCCCACTTGCAGTTTATGTTCAATGCACAGATTGCATTTAAGGGGGCATGTGACATTCAACACAAACTTTCTTATTTTGGATGGATTTTGATTATTTTTTTTCATGGTTAATAATGCTTTCAAACTTAAGTGCACAATTTTTCAGCATTATACCTGGAGAAAAAATTTTTTATACAAATTCTTTCTCTTCGACGCCTTGCAGAAAGTCTACAGTCTCGATAAAATATGGTGGAAACTGGTTCAACATACACAGAATTTCTGAATGAATGCTACACGTCATGACACTTAAGATTTTTTTTGCCCCAACAAAAATGTTTCTTTTCATTTTTTACAAAGCAGTTGATATACAAATCTAAATTGTAAACAAGATGCCGCACTAAAAATCTACAATCGATCAAAATGAAAAACTTCTTGCCAATACATCCTACCAGTGACAAAACAAGCCGGGTTAAAGAAGAAAAAAGTTGCAAAGAAGTCTGCTCCACAAGGCGAGCATCTAGTTAGCAGAAAACCGGCATGGAGAAAAACTTATCTTTCAAGCACTTCTTTAGAGCCACTGATGTTTCCTAAGAGATTTTATTGTTTCCTGGTGGATTTCAGCAACGAACTTCAGGGCAGCATAGAAAACGATGCATACAAGCGGATAGAATTATGTAAAAATTTTTTTTCCACCATTTTTTCACGATCTGAAAGCGTCATCCACCTTAGGTAAGCTGATCAATTGACGGCTTTCAAAACGGATTGTGAAAGACTGGAGGCGACTGGTAAATTATTGCGCATGCCATCCCAAGCTATGTGGAAATAACATTCTACCCATCACTCAGAAGCATAATGAAAACAAGGGCTAAAACTGCACCTTGATGATCTTCTGGAGGTTGCGCCATGTGTCCTCCAAAGCTTCCATGGTAAACCAGGTGTATGGGTTCGGGCCCACATTGAAGCTCTTTATTTGTCGATCGAGGGCAGCAAGGGCTTCAAAGTCCGCCTGTGCTGAGCCCAATGAGTTCTGGAACTGGGCGTGGGCCTCTCGCAAAGCACGAATCTCTTCCACCGAGTTGCACCGCACAGGGTCAGTCAAGTCTTCTTCAGCATTCTCAAACCAGCTATTGAATGCCGATGCCTTCTTGGCAAACGTGAGGAACAGGTCTTCAATCTGAGTATAGTGTAAAAAATTCAGCATGCAGCAGCAAACTCGGAAAGAGTTCACAACACTCTAACAGGCATATAAAGCAGGAAAGCCCAAAATACAGCCAACTAACCTGCTTGAACTGCTCTAGCATATGTAGAAGGCGAAGCTTCCGGGCATTAGACGCTGCCAGCAGATTATTCCACCTGAAAAATGTATGGTGTACAGTCATTCCAAGAATAGATTTTTTTTCATGAAAAAGGAAAACATGACGTGCACATACAAATCTGTTAAAGTAGTAGCAAAGATGAACACCGCTCGGTGTATATATATAAAAAGAAGCGTATGCTAGAACCCACTTTAAAGAACGAATTCAGCAATTGGTGGCTGGAATGAGGAACTGCTGAGTTAGCCCAGGTACAGCCACCCACAGACTTAACACGAATGACTGAGGGCGTGGCCTGGACGGCCGTCAGCGCCACGAAGCAATAGTCATTCGTGCGAGACAATGCTCTCGGTATGTTTGCGGTGGCTGACGATAGCTGGTGTGCAGCTCTCTTTTACTGCTTTTCCGCTTGTGCCTGATCGCCGCGTGGACAGCGCGCTCGTCACGGGGGCGTTTCAGCGCTTTTTGCTCACTGATTCGGCCTCCACGGCCCCGGCAACGCTCTTTGCAGTTTTCTTATTGCGGCAGCTAGGAACTGCCCGCTAAGCTGCCGCGGTTTACACCTTCTATCGTCAGACACCGCAACATTCTGAGAGCATTATCTCGAACCCGATGACTATCGCTTCATGGCGCTGATGGCAGTCCACGCCACGCATTCCGTCATTCGTGTTAAGTCTGTGGGCAGCTGTACAATCATGCTTTTCTTTAAACTGACCATCCGAGTCACTGGCGATGACTACCAGATGTGATCAAAGAAGAATTTTTTTAGGGGTGGGGGGTTAAAAAATAATAATAAAGAATAAAATATTGTAGCATGTTTTTGTATACTCTGTTTGTAAAGCAGATGTTATGACCAGTTGACATGCGCTTTGGAGAATTTAAGATCAATGATGTTGATGACAAAAGCTTTATGGCAGGCAAATGAAGCAATTACAAGCATGATTCTTGTACATTTGTAATCTCAAAAGTAAGCAAAACTTAGCAACTACCATTCTGCTTACATTTATAACGAGCAAGATACAAAAGTTCAGCAGTCACCATCACTTGAATTTTAATTTGCTGATTTAACGAATGTTTGATAAGAACTGCTACAACCTGCTGGATATGTGAAAAAAAAACTTCATATGTCCTAGTGTTTCTTACAAGTGAGTTCCACTTCATTACAAATGACATGTCAGCACTGCACACACAATAGTATTCACCAATGCATCATCTCCACAAGTGAAGCAGTGACAGTTAACCATTTACAGCGAAACCTTGCAATGGCGAACAGGTAAAAAATCAGATATAGCCAAAATTCATAACAGAAAACTTCCCCAAAACCTCATGCTGGAGAAGCAAAATTTAGTGAGCGAACGAACGGCAACTGGGAGGGACCTTTTCCGAAGTTTCAGTGCAGTTTTGAAGCTGCTCGCGGTGGCTGGGAAGGCCGCAAAAAACAAAGCGCCGAACGCCAGTTGGGTTGGCTTCCCGGCACAGCATCGCAGTATGCGATGGCGACAGGGCAAACGCCAGCTAGGGTGGCTTCCCCGCATTACAGCAATGTCGCGTGAAAAATGGTATTTTAGAACTAACGATTTCGCCGTTTTCATCTCCTCCGCTCCATGACAGTAGACACGGTGCAGAACAGAAAAAAGCAATCCAAGCTGAGCCTGCTCGGATGGTAGGCAGCAGGCTTTGCCTCATACACCAGTCTGGTGGTGC
The DNA here is from genome assembly GCF_055824585.1 of Amblyomma mixtum. Lineage (NCBI taxonomy): Eukaryota > Metazoa > Arthropoda > Arachnida > Ixodida > Ixodidae > Amblyomma > Amblyomma mixtum. The sequence goes on from NC_143014.1 coordinate 175,408,254, forward strand.
TACAGGAAAGCTACAACAATCTATCATGTCGCTGGGTCTGGGGCACCATCAATGGGTGAGAGAGGTGCGAACAGGTGCAGACTATCTGGCTACCAGCTGTTCACGCCGCTATATCTTCTGTGGCACTGCTGGCAAATGAGAGAGGGGGTTGATGTGAATGCGTTTGCTAGGCCATTTCATCTAAATTTTTCATATTGGTTTCCATTCTGCACAGTCTTCAATTTTTCATGCGAAAACCGGATGAAACAAAAAACTGCATGTAACGAATGACTGCGGACTTTCCCTGATTTCGTTGTATCCAGGTTTAACTGTATAAAAAAGGAAATAACATCTTGACCAAAAAGAACTATGCAAAAGCAGAAGAGCATTACCCAACCAGCAAAATTCCAACTGCACAAGGCTTACCGTGTGAGAACATCGTCATGACGCCTCATAATGGCTGCTGTCTGATCGTGGTTAGCAGCAACAAGTTGGTCCTTCAGTTGAGTTATGCTCTGAATGCCTTCTTGCTCAAAAGCTCCAAGGCCAGCATCAAAGGTTTCCTGGGCAAACATTGGAAAGCAATATTCATCAGTACAAAACACAGTGCACAGAATTTACCACTCTAAAATTAATGCAACAGAGTCAAGACTTTTTTTTTTTTTTACGCTGAAATAAAAAGAAATCAACTTGGCCACAAATAAACAAAAATGACACTCGTGCACGGAATGACATTTATCAAGGTGCCATATGCAAGGGTAACACTAAAATCACAAAGCAAAAATTCATCACAAATAACTACCATGACAGCATGGGTTCTTCCCAATGAGCATACAAGTGCTCTGTGCTAGTTCACAAGCCCATTAATTCCCGCAACTGGGCAATCCAAGCCAATGTGCCATCACAGCACAAATTTTTTTTTCCATTTTAAAACTGACAACTAAGCCTCGTTACCAGACATTTTTCATCTTCCTGTGGAAAGCTTTAAGTGAAGAAGAATCCAACATACCTAAACGTGTCCTCTGTTAGAGTGAAAGTATGAGAGTTCTTTTTGTCAGAACACTATGCCTAAAGGCATGCACTGACAAATGCCTTTTCTGCAATAGCGGACTGCTAACTACATATGCACCCATTTTTAATAGATTCAATCCCAACACCCCATTCCAATACCTGTTTTGTCAGCAAAGTCTGGACAGATGACAGATCTCTGCCAAAATCCTCTGAGCGTACATGAGCTTCTTTGTCAGCTGCAAAAAAAAAAAAAAAATGATGTTGCAAATCTGTCGCAAAAAAGCAAAATTGTGACACCAACAAGAAAATTCAGTCTTAAAAGATATCTGGTCTATAGCAAAAGTTAGTGCTACATTTCATAACGAACTCTGAGGAAATACTATAAAAGTAAACGGTAGCATGTGCAAATCACGGAAGAGAGAATTGTGAAATGATCTGACCAAAAATGTTGAGTACAGTCGAACCTTGTTATAGCAAGCAAACAGATAATCAGAAAGTTTAATATAGCCAAAATTCATTAAATAAAATTTTGCCAAAGATCACACCCAAGAACAGAGCAATTTAGTAAAGTGACCAACTCAGGGGACCCTTACTAGCACGCAGGGAGAGACCTTTACCAATATTTATGCGCTGTTTTGATGGTGGTGGTGGCAATTCCAAAAGCAGTAGTAGAATATACAATGCGAAATGCCAAATAGGTTGGCTTCTCTGCGCTGCATGCCAGTATGCAATAGCAGTGAACCAAATGCCATTTAAGTGGCTTCCCCACATTGCGGCAAGGTTATGTGAAAAATGGGTATACCAGACTGACAGACGTGGGTAGAACCACTGCTCTGCTACCTCTGCTACAATTAATTTGCAGGACAACTGCATCACAGGATATGGCAAGGCTAGAACTATCCACGCTGCTGCTTCCATGGTGCCGTCAGCATGTGCAAGATGAGACTAACGATGTCGCAAGCATTTGCCACACCACCACCCGCCATTTGTGTAGTCCGGCAAAGGCTGCCGCTCGCCATCGGGGCAGGCAAGGCTTAGTGCTGGAGAGATTGATTACATCTGTTTTAGAATATATAAAGTGAAAATTGCATGTGAAGAGTTCAATTTAGCCAATCAACTTTTACACCCATGTTCAATATATCAAGGTTCGACTGTACACTCTTTGTCAAAAGTTTAGAGCTTGGGGGGCTAGCTTCCAAGCCACACACTGTGGCTCATAATACATATCCAGCGTTCCAAATCACCTGAAGGTAAGATTTTTGGTCCTGCGCCCTCCGATGGGTAAGAATCTCCCGAATGCTACAGAAGCCCCACAACATGGCTTAGAAGGAAACCCCCTGGACTCTGAGCTTCTGGCAAAGGCTCTACCTTCTGAGCATTCTGTTGCCCGTGCACCCAAAACACAATACAGGTTCAGTCAGCTGCCCTTCGGAAACTTTCGTTTGAGAGCTGATGTCCATGAAACAAGCAGTGGGGAAACAAGAAGCAGGCAGCTCACCAATCCAGCTCTCAACCACATCGGCTTTCCACATGAACTGGAGGTAGGCAGAGTTGTCCTGGAGCTTGGCCCGGCGGCGAGCAGCACTTGCTTCCAAAGCATCCAACCGCTGCACCAGTTGGTCCAGTCGTTGTTGAATGCTCTCCTTGTGGTGATTTCCCTCCTGCACCAGGCCTTGGCCGGCAGCCACCGTGTCTCCACATCGTTCCCTATGCACGGCAAAGTCTGCCTCAAATGCCTCGTGCTTCTTCAGCAAGCCCTGCAGAAAGCATCGAAATAGAAGGCCATCATGCAGCTACTGTATGTTCACCACATGACAGTATTTGCAGCATTTTCATGATGGCTCCGCTGCAGAAGCCTGTATACTCGAAGTTGTGCAAGAAGTGTAGCACAATAACACACATTGCCACTGTCTGTGAAACACACCTTGGTGTCTTGATGAACTTGATGGTCACCCTGGATGTTCAATGATTAATGCAAGAGTAAAATAATGTAACTGCCTTTCATGGCAACACTACTACTTCAGTACCCCGCACTACTTCAGTGCTTTGAGGAGAAGCCTAAAATCCAATTCATCGATTAAGTCACCATTTTAAACGCTAGTGCAAAAACACTTGCAATCATTTACCTATATTCTCTATAGATTTGAATCCTAGAATATCGCGGAATTCTTAAAGAGTGCTGCAGTTGCCCTTTAAGCTCTGAAAAATTCCCAGGCAAGTACTGACGAAGCATGGTTTAGCTCCACGACTGCAGTGCCAGTTGTCCTGAGCATGCAATTGGACAGTGATGCTGGCTCTGGAAGCCAAAGATATACATTACTTTGTTCCATATGTTCTAAAAATTGGACTATAACGATCAACAAGCCAGCTATCACTGCCCACCGCATTTGCAAAAAGTCACTTTTCCTAATGTCACACAAGAGCAGTGTGAAACATGAGAAATCAGTCACCAACCTGTACAGCAGCCATGGTGTCACCACAGTCTTCGACAGAAAGCAGCTGTTGCTTCTCAGTAATCCAGGCCTCTTCCTCTTCTACCTTGGCAAGGAACTGCTGGTACACCAGAGACTCATCCAGCTTGTGGCCACGGTCACCTGCCATCTAAGTGTACAGAAGGCCGAAAGAAGAGAGTGCCAATTCAGAGGTCCACGAGAGACTTATTAAAGTTGAAGTAATAAAGTAAAAGCTCATTAATTTGAACAGCATGGGGATGCTTAAAAGGTTAAAATTAAACAAAATCCACACTGGTGGAAGCGATGAAAATAGTTACATCCAGACGTAGGATAACAGGGAGCACTTATGGTCACAGGTTTGCTTCATGAACAGAAACTCGTCCCAGTCTTTCTCTTTTAAGCATTGCACTGCTATTACTCCACCCAAGTGTTTCAACGAGCAAAGAGTCTTCTTGGAGAATTCAGCATTTGCAATACCTAACAATATGATAGCAGTACTTTTCCTCCTCCTCCTCCTCCTCCATGTAATTGTCTTTAGATACAAGCTCCTCACTGAGCAATAGTGTGATGTTGCCTTCAACTTATAACTCCGCTCTGAAGGGACGAAGAAACAAATGCTATGATGACAGTGTCACTCTATGAAATATCCTGGATTTTTTAAGCCTTTATTCTGGTGACAGGTGCAGCTTCTAAACCTGGCTGCTCATGCCGAAGCTTTTGTTCCTTCATGGTCAATGTTTTCAACTTTGTAGGAGCCCTTGACTGTTTTCACATTATGTAGGTCTACAGTGTGCTCTTCGGAATGTAGTTCTTTGCAACTGTTCTTACTCCCCTAACTTTCACTGGCCTGCTGCATAGAAGCCGACTTTCCTAGAGTGCTCTATTGAGGTACTTCCTCCGGGATGACATCAAGGCACGCGCACAGGATAGGACATCTCAAAGCAACAGAGATCCAATGACACAGCCAAAAGGCAAACAGTTGGGCCAAGTACAGAACAAAGCTGATAAACTCACATGTACTTTGTGTTCTGCCATCCCGACTGACCAGACTGGCGAGCGACAAACTGAATCAACCAAACTTCCAAAGCTGACAGTTTTGGATTTTGGTGCAATGTATGCTCCAAAATTACTATCTGAGGTTAGCTTTCATACTATCCATCTCTCAGCTATCCATCTCTCATCTTTATCAGCTCAACTGCTATTGCTAACAGAAGAAAGGGGTCCTTTACTTCAGCTCATGGGTGCACTACCAGACCCAGATTCAAATGCAAACACTCTTGTATCATTCAAAAGTGTAGTGCAATGATGATGTGCAATGGGCTGATGAATGTAGTATACCTACATTTTGCAGTAACCCTTTAAATGGAAACATTAATCATACTGGTTGCTCAATACATATAACAAGGTGAAAAGTGGTGTTCTACCCATAGGCAGTGTTTGCATTTGGTTCTCGTCTGATGGTATATATATACATGGTGAACATTGAAGTTTTGTGGAATTCATTGAGCAGCAAGCATTTATGGAAACTTTTAGAATTTATGCACTGCACAAGAAAAAGCAACACTGAAGCAGTTTCCACCAATCAGATACATCCTTAACCCTACACAAAACTGTTATAGTATTCCTCAATTAAGTTTCTTCGTGCACCACTGCTAATTTAAACAAAATGTGAAACCTACAGCATTTAGGCCACTCTAATGGCCACACCAACTAATGAAAAAATAAAATAGAGTAGAATCAAAGTCTAAGCCAGGGCTATTTATGAATGGTCCAGGTCTATCAAAAGAAAGCTTTTTGCGTGTGTGCATGTGTGTAATGTTCAACAGCCTAGCAAGGGAACAGCAGTTCGCAATTGGTAGCGAGGTGCTGGAAGTAGTAAGAGAATATGTCTACTTAGACCGCAGATCCGGATCATGAGAGGGAAATAACTAGAAGAATAAGAATGGGGTGGAGCGCATATGGCAGGTTCTCTCAGAACATAAATGGTAGCTTACCAATATCCCTGAAGAGAAAAGTACGTATACAACACCTGTATCCTACCGGTACTCACCTATGGGGCAGAAACGTGGAGGCTAACAAAGAGGGTTCAGCTTAAGTTAAGAACAACGCAGCGAGCTATGGAAAGGAAAATGATAGGTGTAACGTTAAGAGATCGGAAGAGGGCGGAGTGGGTGAGGGAACAAACGCGGGTTAATGACATCCTAGTTGAAATCAAGAGGAAGAAGTGGGCTTGGGCAGGGCATGTAATGCGAAGGCAAGATAACCGCTGGTCCTTAAGGGTAACGGAGTGGATTCCAAGAGAAAGCAAACGTAGCAGGGGGCGGAAGAAAGTTAGGTGGGCGGATGAGATTAAGAAGTTTGCGGGGATTCAGTGGCGGCAACTGACAAAGGACAGGGTTAATTGGAGAGACATGGGAGAGGCCTTTGCCCTGAAGTGGGTGTAGTCAGGCTGATGATGATGATGTGTGTGTGTGTGTGTGTGCGCGCGCGCACCCAATGGGAATTAATGCAATGGTCCAGAGCAAGCTGACTTTGATCTCTTCTGTCATACGTATTACAGTTGTGGTAGTTCATTTGCCACAAAATTATTTGTTGACAGTTAGAGTGGATGCAACTGCAGATGATACTAACTGACAAACATAGTAAACCTGCTGCCTCAAATAAAGAAGAGATCAAATGTGTATGCCCCACCTGCTTCAATTCTCGCCAGGAGAGCTCCAGGGTTTGCAATCGCTGCTCAATTTCTGGCACGCCCAAGTTAGACTCAGCCATGAGTTTGTGACCAGCTTCCTGGACGGCCTGAATAGCAGGCTCATGGGCACCCAGCTCAGACTCCAAACGCTTATGCTTTTTTCGCAGGTTCTGCACACCAGTCAGGTCTCGGCCGTAATCATCCGATCCCACCAACAGCTTCTTTTCCCTGAAAGTGGGCAAAAAAATATTGTGCACATGAGGACACTTGTTCCTGCACAGAGGATGACGCTAATATTTCAAGCATTCATGAAATAACAAAATACGCTGAACAACAACTTTTTTGCTGAAACAGGCATAGCTTCAAACAGCTGATTAACTACACATTTTTTTTTTCATCAGATGCTTACTAATAAAGTAAGAAAAAAAGGCATGCATTGGTTACATTAAGGTGGCATGAGGGTGTAATGACCCTGTGGCCAAAACCAGTGTGTCAACAACATTCAAGCAGCAAAATTCAGTATCTTACTTCCAGTGCAGCCGACACTTATGCATGTGCCTTCTAAAAAGCTGGTTATGTCACTTGTACATGTTCAGAAATAAGGATAGCTTGGAATATAAATGCCGCATCCCAATATTAATGCATGGCTCGTATGCAGCCACATACATGACACATTGTTAACCATACCAAAATCTTACTACAAATCTTTAGGCATGTGCGAATAGTGCTTTTATAGTGCACCATAGGTTATAGCGCACCACATTATCCAAACAATCTTGCAATTTTTAAACATTTCTCCAATCAAAACTTGAAGCTTTCTGACCAAAAATAAGAATGCAGGCACAAAAGACGTACTTGATCCAGGACTCTTCATCTGCGATGTCGCGGAAGAACTGGTGCAGGGTGTTGGCCTCATGCAACTGCGAACGGCGGTAGGCAGCTAAGGTGCGCAACCGCTCGTAACGCTCATTTATAGAAGACCGTTTCTCCTGAATGGGGCCTGAGTGAAACTGGCCCGAGTCAACCAGGGAGTCCGCGAGCGCATTCAAGTCCTTGACCCTGTCTTCGTGGGCTAGGATGTCAGCCTCAACCAGCTGGTGTTTCTTGGTAAGGTTCTGTACCGATGCCAGGTCCTTGCCGCTGTCCTCACTCTTGAGTAATGACTCGACCTGCATCAAAACCAGATGCCACTGAGCACATGTACTGAAATATACTTGTCCTCAAACTATGCACTACCCACAATCCACATAATTCTGCCAACAAGCAAACAGTGGCTGACATTACGGTGAAACTCAGTGCCAAATGAGTAATGCAATAGGGATGCCTTCGCATATCTCTGCCTCCTTATGACCGTGTCAATCATTTACCTCTCCAAGCCAGAAGTCGATGTCTTTGACAGCGGCATTGAATGTTCTCTGCTTGTTGGCCTCCTTGAGCTTCATGCTCTTCTCCGATGACTTCGTGGTCAGATGCTCCCACTGGTCGGCAATAGAACCAAGACGAGCTTGTACTGCATCTTCTGACCCGGCACACTTCCGCTTGTCAATGAGGTTTTGGCCCATGGCAAGAACTGCCTGGATCCGGTCAGCATTGGCAGCCAGCTCTGCTTCAAAGGCTTGGTGCTTCTTGTGCTTGCTCTGCATTATAAAGAGCAAAAAGAACATCATACAATGCCTAGGAAAGAAATAATTTTGTACACTTTTGCGAACAGTTGCCAAAATCCACTATCGCATAAACTGCCAAGGAGGCCAGGGCACGAGTAGGTGTGAGCGCGGCGCCCAGATCTGTACCTGCCAGATCTCTGGCGCCCGCGCTACATGTGCCGCACCCGGCACACCGGACATCTGGCTTCCAAGACTTCCAGTTGACTGCCTTTCTTACTCGCGTTATACACGGATGAAAACTTTTCTTCCATTTTTGCTATCCCCAAATTAAGCCTCGTATTATATGCGGGCCTGTATTATAGAAGGGTTTTTATGGTACTCGGCTTTCCCCACGAAGGAGCATCATAGGTGCACTGTAAAATCAGAAAACTGCTTTGAAAAACTTTTGTTTTTGTTTTGTTTGAAGGAGCATCATAGGTGCACTGTAAAATCAGAAAACTGCTTTGAAAAACTTCTGTTTACATGTATTCTTATGGGGCATAACCTCAGCTTTTACCCCCAGCTGGCAACATCAGTGCTACCGCAGCCTGCTTAGGTAACAGATTGGTGTTGGTCTGTAGCCAAAAGTTGGTCCTGCAAGAAGTTCACGCAGTTGTAGAAAATAAACTCAGAACATCCAAAATCAGCCTCAACTCACAGCAGCGCAATAGAAAATACAATGCCTGGATATCCAAAGTTATGATGCAGTCTGTTATTAACAAGTGAAAACTAATTGCAAAAAGCAAGAATGAATCCTTTACTGAAATGTTTTTACTACACCACCAAAAGTGTAGCATATTTATGAAGTGTTTACAAGCCTCCAAAAATGTGTACAGCTGAAAGAACTGTGCTACCCATTTAGAAAACATTGCACTGGCTCAACTTTCACCTTTACATCACCTTCATCCCCATCCCTTCTCTGTGCCCTCAATATGCACATATTGTAAGCAAGTGAATAAAGCAGTTCATCATCACACTTGTTTATGACATTTAGTTGCAAGACTCCTGAGCAAACTAAACATGCCATCTATATGTTGTTTATGGCCAGCTTACTGGCAAGCTGATTTCCCCTAGTGGAATTTAGAGCGATTTATTCCAAAACATCATTAGTGAATGAAATCGTGAAGAAATGAATGCATGGAAAATGTAAAATTTAGGAAATGCCTAAACTAGTTGGTAAGAGCAGTGCCTCCCGACCTCAGACACTATACAAAGATACTGCATGATGGCTTGCAAAATGTCTTGTATGTTTGAATGACTGAATTAAGGTGATAATACTAATGATAAGACAATCCTGCTCACTAGTATTCATGTTATAAAAAAAGAAAGCAAAAAAAAAGAGCAACACGCTGAGGCAGCATATGAGTATCGAGTGGTAGCAATATCGAACGAATATTGAGTCATTAACCATCTTTGTTATATCTGGTAAAAATTTGTTATATCTGGATAGATTATCTACATTTTTGATGGCAACATATACAGCGCAAGAAGACAAATCGTTTGACACCCCTTCTAATGTCCTATGTAAATTAGTTAGGCCGGCCGTAATGGACGTTTTAAGTTTCAAGAAGTCGCAGTTTGGGGAACCAAAGGTTGTCGACGCAAATCCCTATGATATGCTACGCTTTGGTTCGACTAGTAATCTTATGCTCCATCGCGTGCTGAATCGTTTGATACCACTCCAAACATTCTACTCCAATTAGGTGGTCCACAGTCTGTGTACCAATGGTACCAACCACTGGTCCCACTTGAATGGCCTTGTGTCTCATGCTAACGAGACCTTCAGTATTGCGAGTATTAGAGCTAACGCTCTAAAATGGTGCATAACATGCCTCGGAAAGTGCAGTGCTAAGAAGATGAGCAAATGCCATGCTGAAGCAAAAAAGACTTCATCGGGATAGTGTAAAAGCATACCTGAATGTTAGCTGGGTCCTTGTAAGATTCGTCCATCGCCATTTGCAACTTTTCTGCAATCCAGTTTTCAATTTCATCCGCATCTCTGCTAAACTGCTGCAGGGTCTGAGACTCTCCAAGTCTAGATCGCTTCTCAATAAGGGCTTCCTTGAGGTGCTTCCATCTGCCAAAAAGGGGAGCATTTGAGATTCGTTTTCTTAGTCTAATGAGGTTTTCTAACCACAGGACTTGGTATTTTATGCCTGATGCTGTTTGCTAAGTGGTAAAAGCACACAGCACACATAGCAGATGCAGCTACATTTCATCCACCCACAAATGTGCGGCCAGCACGATGCCAATGTTAATCCCTGGCCACACAAAATACTTCAGGCATAAAATTAGTCCAAAATTATGCAGCCTTTGTTTATTTGCCCTCCATATTTTAGTCATGGCTTGATCGGATTTAAATCTGCCACAACGTCTGATTTGTTCCTGGTCACATTAACTGCTCATGAGATTAAGTTAAGAACCCTTTATTTGCACACAATTGCCAAACCATTTAAAGATTGGTGCAGCATGCAGTTCAGCCTTCTCACAAAAAGCATCAATACAACAAATTAGCGGATGCAGAAAATAACCAAGTTAGGCTGGCTGGTCATGCTTGATGTCAATGGATGTTACATTTCCAAAGCAAAAATAAATGCTCCAGATCTGATACTGCATTGGTTAGAAATTTCTTTGGTTGCATACATTTTTTGCGGTTTTAAGCCACGAAAAGAAGGCTACTGGGTCTTGCATTCCAGAAATATGAAAAGAACTGGTACCTAATTAAAATTAACACGTCAGAGTTACTACTGAATGCCTGAATGCAATAAAACTGCACAAATATGCTTGGGCATGCTTTGGCCTGGAAAATTTTTCCTTCGAAAAATTTTTTACACACACCCAAGATATTTCAGCGCTTAATAAAGTAGTACATTGCTAGCTTACTTTTTCTGTTCTCGTTTTCCAAGTAAATCATGCAGGCTGACAGATATCAGTTGTGAACATGAGTACGCACCTGTTCAGCACTTGCTCTTTCTTGTCCTTGATGTCATTGCCGGCATAATGGTCGGAACTCACCAGCTTATCAGCAAGAGCAGCCAGAGCAGCTATCTTCTCCTCCTGCAATATGTTCAAAACGTATCCTTTTGAAGTTTGCATACATGCACACAGACATGTGCAAAAAAAATTAACTGACGTTAAGCCGAGCAGTCGAGTTCACCTATACACAATCTTGAACAATATACCTGTCATGGCCAAAAAGTAGGACACAGTGTGCACGCACAGGCCACATGCACGTACAAAAACAGCAGTGGTCAACACAAAATCTATGGCTGACTGGGAACCTCAAGTTAAACAAACGCAAAGAATGAAAATTCTAAATTCTGGCTGCAAAAGCACCATGAAGTGAACCAGCCCCAATGATCATTTTGTTTGAAAATTATCACAAGTACTGACATTAGAACAGCTGATTGTATAATTCGTCACACTAAACTTTTCACCTCGGCTCTTTCCCTTTTCTTTGCCAAAGGTGTCAGACCTTCCAGAAAGCTTGTGCATGGCCACAATCTTCATGCACAGATATGAATAAAATTTCCTAAGAATGCCTGCAAGTGTGCATAAATAAAAAAAATGATCTTAATGTACAGTGCCCAGTAAGAGGTCATGAAAATGAAGATCTGATCAGTAGCAAGGATGCCTTACAGAAAAAAAACTCCAGCATGACAGCTTTACGGATGCGATTATTTTGTCCGTTCTATAAACTGTTGATAGCCACAAAATGGGAAACAATTTTTAAAATGTTTTTCTTAATGTTCTTTAATTCACTAAGATTTTTCACTCTCAAAGACTAAGCATGCCCACCAGACTAAACAATCGCAGTGCTGGCAGCAAGCACTACTTTACCTGAGCACCAATGGCCTTGTCAAAGTCCTCATGCTTTTTGATCAGGGCTTCCACATTGTCACCACCCATATCATCCGAGCCAAGGAAGGCCTCACGGCTGGCCATCCAGTTCTCAGCTTGCTCACAGTCACGGTAAAACAGCTGCAGGTCCAGACACTGGTCGACCTTGACCCGCCGTGCAATCCAGGCCCTGCCAAAATTAAGCACACAACTTGCATCGGCCCAACAAAGAATGAAAGCGAATATCACTGAACCATGACCTGACCACAACAGTGCCACTAACATGTCAAGACCCCAAAAAGCAATCTTTTTTCTTACAGCTATTAAAGCTATTAAAGGCACCCATGTTCAACATGACAAAATGATCAGATGAAGGAAGACAACTGACAGCCATAATCAGCGACAACCCTCTATATCTGCTCAGCGGAGGTACCCGGATCTTTTTAGAAATTAACAGGCATGTGACTACACACAAATTCAACGGAACGCCTGCTATGTAAACTGTCATAGCCAGTAATAGTGCCTCATGTCCCTCTGTGTTTGAGGACTTCATAAAGTAGCATACACATTACGTTTCATGCGCACCGGATGAAGCAGCCTCAAAATTGCTACTAAAGCCCACACCTTATCACCTCTAAAATGAATTTAGTAGAATACAAGCAAGAGAAAGAAAATAGCTGACACTAACAACCCTCAAGTTCTTGATTTACAGCAACAATTTGAGTACTGGTAGACTAAGTATAGCAAGGTACGTGGGGTCAAAACATCCTGCATGTGCACTGGCATTGCACAGCACATGGACACTGAGTCTTCTATTTAAATGGAGGCAGAAAGCAAAAGCACCGATGTGCTGTGTGATGTACTGTTAGGATTTACACAGCCATAAATCCTAGCTGCTGGGGCTCAACCTAATCTCAAGGTCAAAATCGAACTTTTATTTACAATCCTTGCTAGTTTCATGAGCAGAAAAAAAAAAAAAACCTTTACTGCCATACAACTGTTTGCTCTGACAAATAAAAAAAAAATCTAATAACTGCAACTGCAAAAGTATTGAAAAAAAAAGCTATGCCTATCTAGAAGGGCAACCCACTTTTCCAACTCTTTGCGAGCCTCAGTCATCATGTCAAGCTTCTGTTGAATCTCAACACTCGCATAATGGCCATTCTGAAGCAGCTGTTGTCCAAACATCTCGAAGGCCTGGAACGTTCCAGCACGAGCGTCGATTTCGGTGCGGTGCTCCTGCAGATAATAATGAATCGACGAGATTAACATATGTAATTACTACTCCAATTACATGAAAAATGAAATACATGTGCCAAAAAATGCCCTAGTCATAGATAGCATTAGAAGCACGCTTCCACTCTACAAAATTACAGGTGAAGTTATATAAAAGCAAAATGAGACCCAACTTCAAATGCCACAGCCGGTGTCCAGTTAACGTCTAAAAGGTCACACACACTTAAAGGGGCCCTGCAACATTTTGTGAAGCACTGCTGGGTATGCCTCAGGTGGATTATTAATGGTACACAGATTCATATAAAAAAGAATCACAGTAAGTGGTGCACACAAGTGGAAGTTATTAAATAAGAAAATCTAAAATATAAGGCAAACATTGGCCTCGCGATTGTGCCGTTACATGTCTGTGGCTCTGGGATGTCCTAAACAGCACACATGCCACCATGTCATCATTGCACGAGAAGTATGTCGCCATGACCAGAGGCTCTTTACTATAACTGCTTATTAAAAAAGCCTTTAACATAAACAAAAAAAAAAAACTGAAGGCAAAATGGAACCGAAGTTTCCCTTTTCTATAACAGAGTTTTTACTACACTCGAGTTTACTATAGCACGGTTCTACTGTAGACAGGCAATACAGGGCAGTTGCAGGTGCTTTCTTCAATGTCCCAGAATGTGTACAATAAGCATGACAAAACCCCCAAAGTAGAGAGATAAGGCAGTGCCTCTAGAAGTGCTCTTTGCATTACATGTTTTGCAGTTAATTTTTCTTTAAGGCACACATCATTCTGTTAGCCTAGAGCACAATATTACAACACAATTTACCATACTTATGATAAAAAAATTAATACCCTCAAAATTTACTCAGTTGTCAGGCGCCCACACACAAAACCATTTCTTAGCGGCAACACAGTCAGTGATGGCACCTCAATTTCTCAAGCTAATTAAGATTTCAACCCCCCCCCCCCCAATTTCAGCACTATGGCCGATGCTAAAAGCCTCAACATATACTCTATGCACCAACAAACCTGAAATTATTCAGTTTTTGTTGCAGGGCCTCTTTAACACCCATGCCACAGAGGCACAAGAAATTACATTAAAGCTGAATGCTTGAAGTTCATTAATGCTTCATTTTTAAAGCTGTTCCCATAAATCATTGTCATATGCCACAATGGCAATGCATTAAAGTTCCTTAAAAACTGTCACCCAAGAAAAAGTATTCATAATCTCAAAACACAGTTGTCATTAAAGTAATTTGTAGAAAATGGCACTGTTTCTGCTTGGTGAGTGAAAAAAGTATCCTTAGGCCTATAGTTAGCACAATGCCCAATTTTCTCCATATGAACCGTTCGGTAAAAACTGCACCAATGGTGTCAAACAAGATGTGAAGATAACTGGTCCGACCAAAAGTTAACTTATATGCCACTAGACAGGGTGCTTGAAACAAAAACATGCTTTCTACATGAGCAGACATGATGATCATATTTACTTTAAGAGTAAACGAACAGTGTTGAACTCATCGAAATGTGCATGGCATTATGATAAGTGCTAGGGAATTTATACGGCACCCCATGAATGAAGTACAAAATTAAGACATTAGGCTGCAATTTATAGCGCCTGTAAAGCACAGGTACTGGTCCCTCGATTCACCAACAACAGGAAAAAATCATTTGCATTCCCAAGACAGAGGCATGAGAGCAGCTTTCTTAAAAAAAAAAAGGGGGGGGGGGGGGGGGGGGGGAAGGGAGGGAATCTGCGAGACCAGGAGCCATATATTGTAAATTTTCTTTTTTGCAATTCCTTTTTCTTCCTTGCCATTGGTCAGCCCCGCCTTCAGTACCGCAGCCAGCCACTAGCATTGCCTGATTGGCTGTCAGCCACTATCAATGATGGAAGAAAAAAAAAAAAGTCAGGTACAGAACAATATATGACCCCTGGGCTCCTGCTAATTACGGCCAAGAAAGCCAAGATTACAGCCCGCTTTTCAGATCAATGAACATTTTTCATGAACAAACAAAACTGAAATCGACCATTTAAATGTTATAAAGATGAATACTTCAATCAAAGATTGGAAGAATGCGATAAAACTTATGGCAAAGTTAACACTCAGTGACACTGCCTGAGCTAATGCCTCTGTCTTGATTCATCTTCAAAAAACAGCAATTACAGCACAAGGTCAAAACCCAAAATTGTCATTACTACACATAAAAGGTAATACGACACAGAAAGCGTGTTACAAAATGCACCTTCTGAAGAATCAGGTATGTTCAGTTGAAGCATGTATGGTCCCACGCATTAAAAAAAGAATATTATGTTTGGATATTAAGACTATTACTTTTGACTAGAGCAGATGGAATACAAAAGCCTGTGTAATAACCAAAGCCAAGCGATGGAATAATATGCAAGTGATAGCTCACTCGCACATAACAAAAATACAGAGAACCAATAAAAGGTGAAATTTAGCTGGCTATTGATTAAGAATAGTACGCTTGTGCTCTGCAACATATCAGGTGTTTTACACTAGCTATGAGCAATCGTTACATGATAGTTTGTTATAAGCAGAAAACTGCTAAACAAGATAAAACAGCCGGCCAAGCCAACCATAAATTTCAACTTCTCAGCAGCAGACAAAAAAAATTCTGTGTGGCCAGGCAGGCTGTTGGTTGCAAGGCTTGCTTTTCCTGCATTGCCGAGGCCTAATAAAAGCACATTTTTTAAAACTCAACAATACACGCATGACACTACAATACTGCCCTTCAGAAGGTGCATTTGAAAGGCAAGCAGGTTCAAATATTTCACAGCTCCATATTGTCAGCATAAGTGCGGTGCAATATGGCACAACTCCAGTCATGCTGTGCAGACTTGAGATAGCTGGTGCACACTGCAAGTGGTGCAGATGTGGTACAAACAAAGCCATACAACAAACATGCCACTCTGGTTAAAAATGTTAACTCACAATAAAAGCGGCCATAACAATGGAAAAGGAAATAACCAATAATGTTCTAGAACTATGCAGTCTACGGCTACAGAAATGACAACTAAAAAACACAATAGCTACCCCACCCAAGAACTGCACAAACTCATGCAAGTCTGATGCATAGTATGTCTAGCCAAGAGATACATTTTCCAAGCGTTGCAAATCAGCAGTATAAAACTTAAACCCACCCCCACGCCACGTTAAGTAGAGCATTAAAAGCATTCTATCTAGGCAGTAAATGCCTGGTCAGGCAGTCAGCCAGTACTAGCATTCTATGACAATCGTTAAAAAAAAAGTGTGTGCACTCAAGCAAAAGGAAAGAGTTGACTGTACAAATATTATGTTCATAGCCACACTGGTAAAGGACACTCAAGTTAATTTGCAACGAAACTTAGAACTCTTAAGAGATCTATTAAAGAATGACTTGCAGAGCCACTGCAGGCTTAAATCTCGCGCCGTTATATTAGTGATAAGGCAAACAGGGGAAGACACGACTGTGCTTCCTTCAAGGCAAACTTGACAGCACGCAATTGCCTCCACACAGGTAATACTTCACAGCTGATGAAATGCTGTACAGCACGTTTCCCACAGCGGTTCCAGACGTGCCTGCCAGCTTCCATGCAGCACACTTATAACCGTGAGGTCAGCACAGGAGCAGAACACAACTTGAGCCGAGAGTAGTAAGTAAAGCACACGACGGCCGCACACACAGTAATGAAGAAGGAAAGCTGACACACACATATTAGGAATAAACAAAGAAAAGAAACTCTGGGGAATGAAAGCCACAGCAGATAGACAAATTTAGCACAGCCTCTTAAAAAGAAGCAAGGGAGCAGCTCATCCTGCAGATAGCACAACAATGAACTGAGGTACAGGGTAAGTAAGCACATCAAAGGCACTCCTTGTGAAAAATTTCACCCTCTGGGGAGAATGCCGAAGAGAGCAGTGGATGTACCTGAGGAATGCCATACCGGGCGTCTATTTCAGAGCGGTACGTCTGTCATGAGAGAGAGAACAACGTGACGAATACAAAAAAAAAAAGGGAAAAAAACAGTAAGACTGGAAAGGTCGTCGCTCGGGAACAGAAACCAACCAAACCACAGCATACCTTGCAAACTCTGCAAACAAGAGCAACCAACAAATACAGGAACACATCTTTCCACAAGTATGCTATCCTCATGAGAGCCTTAGAAGCCAAACAATACGGCTTACTGTAGGCCAGTACTCTACAGCTTTCAAATCGAAATACATTTAAACAAACGCACTATTCCAAGAATTTCTTTTATCCCTCTCTTTTTCTTGACATGGTAAACAAAGTGTCACAAAGACAACATAGCAGGATTCCCTCATATTTTGCCTAGCCACGGCCATAATGAAGATTGCTCACACAGAATATGTGCCACAAGTTCCTGAGGAAGGACACCCGCGGCCAGAGCGGGCACCTTGGAACAGAAACTTCTGGCAAGTTAAAAAAAGCCAGTAAACAAAGTTTTTGTGATGCGTACTACTGTTGGCCTACATCATGCTTCTTGTACCTGCATAAATATCTCTAAAAGGGATCCCTGTGGTAAGCTAACAGACAGCAGCCACATAAAGGCACAGGAAGAGAACACAGACCAACACAATAAGATCTGAATAATCTAAATATTTATGCACACAGTAGGCATGTACAAGCAACTCACACACATGACACAGTGATGAGGTCTAATGGCAACAACAAAAAATGAAATGACCATTTTCATTAACAAGTATGAACTGCACTCTGATGACTCGTCTCTGCTACAATTTTTCTCAGTACATGCTTCCTGGAAATGGTATATCTGAAACTCACCAGATGACGTTCCAAGAGTGCCTCAGCACCAGTCACATCATTTGCCAACTCATCAGAGGACACTAGAGCCATCATGCTGTTGATCCATGATGTCAGGTCTCTGTAATGAGATGCAAAAAACACTGAATGACAAGGTGAAACCACTTAACAGACACAGACTTAACACATTTATTAACAGACACCTGGTGCATGCTGTAGCGGTGATGAAATTGGGCATCAGGTTCACATTTGCACAGAATGCAGCGCAGTAGCAAGCGGTCTGCCAATTTTACTACATACGCGCAGGAGGGGCCTATGTGGCCCCTCCTGCTTGGGCCACATAGGCCTGTAGTATTTTGAAATAAATAAATAAAAAAATACTGCTCCAGAAAACATCTTGAATTAAAAAATGACAAAACCAACAAAATGAGACAAACCATTATAACAAGATCAGCAGTGGTGGATCAGATAAGGTTGCAGATTTTTTCAGGTGTCATTGAAATGCAGTCGGCAACAGATTTTATGAACTGAAAATATTTTGGACTTGTTGAGACTCTGTTGAGAAGCTGTCACAACCTCATAGAAACCTGTATCGGGTGTACGAGGTATTTGAGAACAGAATTCCTTGCAGCCATAGGCATCAACAGTCTAACCAAACCTATCTAGGTGTGCAGCTTCTTGCATACCAACACCTTATCATTCATACGGCGCAGTTTGTTCCAAAATGAACGTGTACAGGTTGATGCAGGAAATGAAATGCCATGCAGTCCTTGTCAAAGTGGCTGCACCCGGCTAACACCACCACAGAGAGAACTTGTGTGCATCACTGTAAGCACCTCATTAGTGCTTGTGCAAAGCTACCTGCTATTACGGTGGTTAATTTTTCAGTCTTGGTCAAACTTCTTTTCATCTGAAAAAAAAAAAAAACCCAGAGTATTCCATAGTCCTCAGGCTTCAGCATGCTTAGAGAGCGCTTGGACTGGAGCAGACAATCCTCCAGAGTTTTATCAGACATGAATTGCCTCCTCCTGACCTATGAATGGTACCTCAAGTCCTCGTGCACAGCGCGCCTGACAGTCTACTCTGCAACTTGGAGCTCCTTTGCAATGGCCTTTATAGACTTTCCTGGGTCATCACTCATGATGACTTGCAAACGCTGGAGAAAATCACGTGTTCTGGCCTAGATAGATGTGATGAGACTGCTGGTGTCTATGGAGATAGGGAATACTGTTCTTAAATACATTGTGCACCCGGTACATACCATTTTTTACACGATTGTAAGTCGACCTACAGTAGAATCTCGATAATTCCAACTCTTAACTCGAAATCCCTGATAATTCGAATAATTTCTGCGGTCCCGTAATTTTTAATGCAAATTTGACTAGAAAATTCTAAGTGGCATCCTGCACCAGCCCAGTTAATTAGAAAATCTGGTGTGCTACACAGGAATCCCCGATCCAGATTTCACCGCAAACTGGTGAAGCAACGGCCTCGCGGAGCCGAGAGGCAGTACTACAGAGTGATGCCGATGTTTGATATGTGTAGTGCCCTAGTCCAAATACTCCCAGCACAAGAACTGGTCTATAGTATGGCTAGTGGACCGCAAAAACTGCGCCTGAGCTCGTCCTACAATGAGACCCTTCTTGCTCCGTGGCCGCAATGGGTTGACTTCGCCGAACGCAGGCCTGCGCCATTCTTTTGTGTCGAGGTTAGAGGGTTCGGCTACCGGCATCTCTGATTACTTTAGTACCTTCACCTGTAAGTATAACTTTTTTCCGAAAAACAACCACGCAGCCTGAGGTAGTTTTGGTCGAGCGGCGGGTAACAGGCACCCCGTGGGCACGGGGTGCCTACTACGGTGCACGGGGCACCCCATGCCTCCTCCCCCCCCCCCCCCCCCCCCCCCCCGACATGATATGGGGAGTCTACTTACATTTGAGTTGACTTACAATCGTGTAAATACAGTATTCACGACTGATATTTCAGGCCTTGCACAGTCCAAAAGTGATTTTTCACACTAAAATGGACACCAGAAATACTGTGATCACCCTTCGACCGAATTTTTTTTTTTTTTAGGCCTAATATAGAAGCAAGTGAGCGTCACCGTCTTGGATTTAAATGGAGTCAATTGGACAAACTGGTTTGGATAGGCTTGGCTACTTGTTCATTGTTACCACTTGAGATAACGACACATTCTTCACTGCCATCATGGTGGCCTACAAAAAGCACACAATTGCAGAGAAAACTAGATGACTAGGCTAGAAACTAGAAACTAGGCCTAGATGACACCGCCCATGGTGCAGATAAGAGGGGAAGGGTATAATCCATAGGCGCTCGATTTTGCTCACTTCTTCCCGTATGTTCTTTCTATCTTCGCTGCTATCACTGCCTATGAAAACAATGTTCTTGTTTCGCTTAGTGCATCCATTCGTTCACGACATGACCTGCAGCCACGTCACACTGTCTGGTACCGTGACGTGAGGTGGTGTGGACATGGCAAAAGCATGACTGCTCAGATAGTCTAATGTTACTGCTTGCAAACAGAATGTGGGGAGCAGCGACGGTTGTGAGTTTTAAGGGCGGTTTTTTTGCAGAAAAGAGATTTTTTTTCAAGTTCGCCATTTGCTAGGTCCCACAGAGTCTAAAAAATTGATCTGCGACTGTATTTGAATTCTAAACTGAATAAAAGCCTCTTGAGAGCTGAAAAACTTGTGGTGCATTGTCTTCACAGACAGGTAGTTGAAATGGTTGAATGACCAAATGCAATTTGACCATCACAAGCCGTACATAGTATACGAAACTAACTGACCTAATGTGTCACAACCTTTTATTTGCAAAAAAAAAAAAAAAAATTCAAGTCCAAATATTAAACTTGCCAAATCATTTCAGTCAACCAAGCCAAATGACTGCTTAGCGACACCTTAGTAGGAAAACTAACTTTTACAAGCAAAAAGTGAAAATTTGCATTTTATTCTTGTCTGCACAGGTGCATGCAAAAGTACTGAAGGATTTGAACCAGTCCAAGTGAAAAAATGCAATTATATACAGCACTAACACTAGTAATGCTACTGAGTACATATGGTGGTGTTTTATACAAGGATCAATGGACACAGCACCTGTAGTCAGCAAGGAACCGCTGGAGGTCGTAGGAGTCGAGCAGCTTCTCCTTGCGTGCCTTGGCCTTGGCAGTCAGCCGGGTCCACTCCTGAATGATCTCCTGTTTCTTCGTGATCATGGATTCAGTTGACTCTGGGTGTGTGTTCACCAAGCGACCTGCAGTGTCATCCAGTTGGCGAATCTGCAAAAAAAACAGTAAAAAGCTACAGCACAATGACTCCAAGTCAATGCTCTATAGTACTGTCTATTTTCCAAATCCAAAATGCCATTCTATCTTTTGCCGCACAATTGTCTGCCATGCCTCATGTGCCAACTACTTAGGTATACCCGTGCCACACGGCCAGATTTAATGCCATTAAGTGCTTACTGCCTTAAGTTTCAATGGCATTCGTGCGGTGCCACACGCATAAATTTAATGGCATTAACTTTACTGCCATTCGCGACCTACTGAGTTCGACACAACTCATTCGCCCGTGCAATGCGTACTCTCGTTGCCATTCCACATGCAGAAAAGCATGAGTAACAACTTCCTAACCAGTAGCAAATGGTTAATTCGTAACTTCGTCAGATAAAGCATCTATATACGCCACGTTTTCGATTTGGAGAGCGCCATTTTAACCAGTCTTTTTGACAGGTACTCTCGACTTGTGTGCCAACATGCGACTTTATGGCTACTTTTCAGACTTCTTAAGCAGGAACAGCCGTATTTTAAGAAAAATCATTTTTACATTACATTTGAATGACATTCCAGATATATTGTGCTCATTAGCACTGTTTATATTCAGATGAAACTTTTCACTGCCTTGCAAGCGTTATTGTCATCCTCACTTTTGATAATGGCATTAACAAACTTAAGGCCTTCAGCACTTACTGCCATTTCTTGTGAGTGTGTGGCACGGGTATTAATCGTAATGGCTGACAAGATTTCTGCCACCTGATGTGTACCATTACTCGAATGGCAGCCGCAAATAGTGCTGCATTATACCACAACACGTTTTCAGCCATCAAACAACACTTCAAACTGTAACTCGCGTTATAGTCAGTACCATGGTATGAATACACACTTTTTTTCTCTCGAAGCTCAAGGTAAGAAAAGCGACCTTCGTCACCAGGCACGCTAGCCGCTAGGAGAAGCCAGCTTTTCAATGACCTTAGGGCAAAGCAAGAGGCGAGCAGGTGCAAAAGAGAAAGTAGCGATTGATGTGGAAAGAAGGCAGTACGGGTCGTTGAAGCCTGAAACACCGAGTAGCAGCAGCTCATGCTCCGTGCAAGGCTGCATGCGACGTTTCAAACTCTTTTCCCTTATGGTAAACTCGTGCAAATAAGGTACATCAGTAATTCTGCCATCATTCTGATGTCTGTAACAACGGCAGTATCAAAAAATGACGATTAGTTGCTAACAACACAATTTCGTGAAAAATGCATCAATTCACAATTTTTCGCAGAAACTGGGAAACTAGGGGCCTTAGACACGGCAACACTAAAGGATCTGTAAATTAGAAGCACGGACACAGTGCACCCACGCTGGTGCAAGAATATTTAAAGCGGAGGACCCATCTCAAAACCACAATGTTACTGTTTATGCTTTGCACCCAAAATAATATGAGTAGGGGCGTGCGAATATTCAGAATTTCGAATATGAATCGAATATGTTTAATATTCAGTTCGTATTTGTATTCGAGAAATTGATATTCGAGTATTTTCGAATATTCGAAAATTCCCGAATACTCACCAGGGATCGTATGTTGCACAGACTTTAATAAATTCGACCGTGCCAAAACCACAATTATGTCTAGGCAAATTATGCAACAACTGAGTTTAAAGTTCCAGAAAAACAATACCCTCTTCCCTTTCTTTTCAGTAGTTTATCGCGTGGACCAATCGCATTCTGACACTACTAGGCTTGACCTCATGTAAAATTCAGGAAGTTGGCTTTCACACATACCACACGTGCTGCAAACAAGATGGCCAACGACCTGCTTCGAAAAACTGCAAAATTGCAATGCGAAAGCGCACTTCTTTTTTTTTTTTAATCCTTTCTTAATATGTCACATACTTAATGCCCACAGCATTCGTCCTATCACCTTAACTCTCTGAGCATGACCTCCGCCAAATGGTTTGGTTAACTACGGTATGCAGGAAAGCCTACTTGCGGAATTTTGCGTGAGGCTCCTGGAGTCGAGGTATCACAACAGGGCAAGTAATCGTGCGAAAATACCGCCTAGTGCATGGTGCACTCTAACCCACACACCTCTCAAGTGGTTGCAGTGGCAGACGTGTCAATATGCGCAAGGCCCCTGTCGCTAGGCGGGGCCCCTTCGCTCTTCCAGCACGCCGAAACTGGGCGCTCGTCACGGGCTTACAAGTGGTCGTGCGATGAAGCTGCCTCGTAAGGCTTTACCGCATTTTTTTTTTAATATATAAATCTATCTTCGGATTACCCAGGTATTTCTTTCGGTCCTTTTAACTCTGAATAAATGAGGTTTTACTAGCCACCATGGTGTTTTTTTTTTTTTGTTTCTAGTCATATCATGCTGTGGATTTAATTTTGGTTTGGTTTAGTGCATGGGGTTTAATGTCCCAAAGTGATTCAGGCCATGAGAGACACCACAATGAAGGGCTCCGGAAATTTCGACCACCTGGGTTTTTTTAACGTGCACTGACATCACACAGTACACGGGCCTCAAGAATTCCGCCTCCATCAAAAATCCACCGCCACGGCCGGAATCGAACCCGCGTCTTTCGGTTAAGCAGCCGAGCACCATCACCATTGAGCCACAGCAGCGGCATGTAATTTTGCATGACCACATCCCAGGTTGAATACTGTAATGCTGTCTAACCAAGCAGTATACATTTCTATGCATATCATTTTATTTTATACGATGCTGAGGCAGTCTAGTTTTGCTTATTTCAGTTTCAAAGACCATACACTATTTTGAAAAAAATAAGGGCAACAATATTTGCTTGTTTATCATTTTCTGGAATTTTTTTTTTGTACTCAACAGATACTCGATATTCGATTCAATATTTGAAGCTATTTATTCTTTATATTTGTACTCTATTTGTATTCAAAAATCTCAATTTTCGCACACCCCTAAATATGAGAAGCGAAAGCCTTATTGCTGGCATTGTGATGCAAAATTCAGGATTGCAAAGCATTTTGTCACATGTGCTTGAACCTTGCTTTGAAAAGCACTGCTATTTTTTTAGAGGAGTATAGACAACTAACTTTTGGGTGCATGTTTTCTTCTTTGTAATGGTGCGCAAGGCATTATCATACGTGGATTACCACATGGTTTTCTCGTACAACAGGTAAATAATTTATAATCAAATTTGTTTCTCGTGCTGTTTCGGTTTCTGTTTTAACAGCCGAACGATGACTGACGTCAACATATGCTTACATGTCACGTGAGGTATGAAAAAACATATAATCACTGCTTTGTCGTTTTATTTCACTACAATGTTAAAGCCAGCCTGCCTCAAGAACCTGAATGACAATGAATTAGAAACAATGATTATATTGCAGCTATTCCACGCCTCACGTGACCTATAAGCACACGTTGACGTCACAGTCATCGTTCGGCTGTTGAATCCGA
This sequence comes from Amblyomma mixtum, assembly GCF_055824585.1. Taxonomy (NCBI): domain Eukaryota; kingdom Metazoa; phylum Arthropoda; class Arachnida; order Ixodida; family Ixodidae; genus Amblyomma; species Amblyomma mixtum. The sequence continues at coordinate 175,432,607 of NC_143014.1, forward strand.
AACAGCACGACACGACAGAAAAATTCTATTATAAATTATTTAGTGGTTTTAGGTAAATGCCACATGGCGATTCATGCATAACAGTGTCTTCCACACCATTAGAGAAAAAAACATGCCACCAAAATTAAGGGTCTATACTCCTTCAAGCTCACAGCCTCATCATAACCATGCAAGGGACCGGTACAGGTCATGGGATGGGACTCTGCTACAAGAGTTTGGAGGGGACCACCGCAAGGGAGCATGGAGTGCACAGGGGAATGTGGGAAGTGCGTGGCAGTTGAAGCAGGGAAGCGGGACATGTCGGGTGTGCGCGGTGCGTATGTCGAGGCTGACTACTTTGTGATCCAACGGAAGCTGTAAAGCATGAAAATTACTCTGGGAAATAAACGTGACCTGACAACCAAATCACCTAACTTCTTGCGGTGAAAAATTTTAAATCCCACACAGCGCCATTGAAAATTCGCAGAAATCTCATATCCACTTGCCACTCAGCTTTGTCCCTGAAGAGTCCTATATCACAAGAGGAAGCCCCCAGTGGAGATGTTGGTGGCACTCAAAATTAGATTATGCCACTAATAATGATATTTGTTAAGATGGGCACTGATATTGTAAGTGTTCCTAGAGAATGGTGCAGAGGAACTATCACTGCCTGTATCCACTCAAGCAAGCAAGTGCACCAAGCGAAACATTGGTGGAGAGTATCAAGGTGTCATGAAACTTGACAATATTGTGGCTTTCACAATAATTCAGGTCAATGAATAATTAAATGTCGAATTACTGTCATGCTGTTGCCCCCCCTTGATGTACGCAACGAAAAAGAAAAAATAGCTGTTAACAAACTATCGCATAAAAAATGCTTAATAGAAAGCTAGGGTTCATAAGAGCTACTAGGGGACGGACAGACATGCACGATGAAGCTCTACTAACAAGTGTTTTTATACTCATGTCTCTTCCGAAAAATAAACACACCACAACGTCATACCATGAGCAAAAAGACCATGAACAACCCTTCAGTCATTTTAGACACAACAGAACTGAACTATCTGAAAGACTGCCATCTTAAGCTTTTGCAATACGCACGTGTTGGCTGACAAGGTTTTTTTCGCCTTTGTTTTCTCTGTTTTTACATGTGAAGGTGCGGATCAAGGGCTACTGCACATCTTGTTGCGCATGGTATGACGTTGTGGTGTGTTTTTATATCCAAGTCTAGCAGCGCTTCATCTGTGGGTGTGTACGTGCATAAGCATGCGTTTGTGTGCGCATGCGTGCGCCCGCGTGCACCCGTTCCATGCCAGTTAGCGCTTTGCAAAGCCTTACGAAGAAAGCTAGGGGCTGTAACAAAAGCAGTATCATTCTTATGTACAATACTGCGTCACTTTCGCACACTTAAACTAGGTGACTCAGGCCAAAACATTTTCTAGCATAAAGTGTCCCCATAAGTTTACACTTTGCTTCATAGAGACAATTTTGATCCCATTTGAGTTTGAATTAATGAGGTTCTAAAGTATCGTTATTGCATAAACCTTTACAAGTCAAAAATGCTTTAAATGTTCACCCACACATGGTCCAGTATCTTGGAACAACTGGCAGTTGGCAACTCACTCTGTCTCCCAGAGCCGTCAGGTCACGCTCAAGGCCCTCGTGTTTGCGCTGCAGGGTTTGGACACTGCGGAGGTCGTTGCCACAGTCATCAGCCAGTAGGCTGTCATCCTTCTCCTGGATCCAGTCCTTGGTCTCATCCACATCTCGGTGGAAGCGTTGCACTTCATGCGCAGAGCCCAGCTGCTGAGCACGTTCCTGTGTCACCTCTTGAAGGTGCTGCCACTTCTGGTTCAGGTCCTGCATCCACATGAATGATAAGGATAAATACCATGAATATTAAATAAGGGCACATTATGTTAACAACTGGAAGACAATACTAAGATACCTGCTACCTTAATGCTTTTCAGGCGAAAAGACGTACGAGAACCATCGGGAAACTAAAACCACAACAAGATAGTGTAGTACATAAAAAAAACACGAATGTGAACGTTCAGTGGTAGTGCTGCAATGGAGCCAGCAAATGCAATCGGAATCAAGTACCATTCTAGGCATTCCTCTTATCACTGTAGGGCATCGTATGCACCATGCAGAGAGTTGTTAACTTTTTTGGCAAGTTTACTGTGCATGCCCTCCGACATCATGCTGCTTGAAAAGCAAGAGCGAGCTCTTATCTTACACGAGGCTCGAGCCATTTGTAATATACTTACCTCAATCTGTGTCTGAATCTTGACAGCAGCTTCCGTCTGGCCCAAGGTCATCAGCTTGTTGGCTATGTTGTTCATCTCTCCAAGGCGCACCTCATTGCCCTTCAGGTCAGCCATGAAATCGTCAAACTTCTTCTGGAGAACTTCCACCTGTTCCAGGTCTTCACCAACCTCCTGAACTTGGGCTACTTGCTCCTGCATTTGAACAACGACCATCGTCACTTGAGGTACTTAGCCCTTTTCATGGCTTTTCAATGTACCTGACAATGTAAAAATTGCACAATGCACCACTCCCGGCTCAAACACACAATGTTCCCAAATGACTAAATTATGAGTTGTTTCTAACAGCTTTTGTGCTACGGTGTCATGACTTATCGCGCTCTTTCTGCAGTCATACAGCCACTGGCACCTGAAGTTCTCGTTCCAGAAAAAAGACATGACTGTCAGATCAGGCAGCCACATGCAACCTCAACTTGGCCATCCTGGCACTTATGCCATTAAATAGCATGCATCATTACACAGCCTAGTGGAAAACACTACAAGCCAAGCTTAGCTTTTTTTTTTCGTTTTTGCTCACTATACCCAAATTACCTGCATTCTCCACCCCTGTGTTGTGGGTTAAGACTTGGAGAGTTACCAAACAACTACCACATTTATCTGCTTGGCATGAAGGAAAAATACCCAAATACCTTTTTGCGATACTTGTAACCGCAGTTTAACTACCAATGAATTACCAGCAGAGCACATTTATATTGTCACGATATAGGTTGGGCAGTGAAATGAGGAAATACCCAACACTTGCTGCATTAACTATATTTCTCACATGGCTGCAGGTGGTACATGCAAATGCAACACCCAGTGCTCCAAGATCATTTGACATGTGCACTAAGAAGTAAGAGCAACCAGGCTGGATGCTTAAAAGGAAAGAGCTTGGAACAAGAAAACGAAAACGACAAAAAGAATAAAGCTAACCGAATGGCTGCCATAGTTAATCGCATAATAAACCCACACCCCCCCCCCACTTTTGTCCTCTAGAATTTAATTTTTTAACCGTTGACTCTTTCTTGGTGTATTCCTCAGTTTTCGTGCCATCCGCAGTACGGACCCTGGCAAAGCGTCAAGACATTGAGCGCCCGCGGCCTTGGGTGGTGGCTTGCTCAGCGCGCAGGCACACCCGGGGCTGCACCACTGTATGCTTACAAAGTCAGCGAGCGCTTGCGCATCAGAGATGAGTGTAGCAGTTTAAACCAGAACGCTACAAAACATCCTCTACACTAAATGCTGTGAAGGAAGCAGGATTTTCAGAACCAGATTTATCAAGCTCGAGAGTGAAAATGCCCAACTCTTCACTGCAGCTAAGGCTTAAACATTCACATTACACACTTGTAACCATCCCGAGAGTTTTTTTTTTAACCTCGTGGAAAAAACGCGCACCTGACCTTCAGGGCCAGTATTCAGCATGTTTGCTTTATCTCTCCACAATTGGCTGGCGCCACCGGCTATCACATAATCGTCGGTGACACGAACGCGAACGGGACTCAGCACGTGCTTTTGTTGATTATGGACGGACGGACAGGCAGGTGGGCGGATGTATGATATGAAATTTCGACTCCACAAAAAATCTGTTCAAACTTTCTTCGATGTCATCTTTTCTGGAAAAAAAGTGGGTTCATTACGTGAGCTTATATGGTAATTCTCAAATCTTATTTTAATCCATTGTGTTTACAAAATATGCAAAATAGTGCAACTGAACACAAATCACTGTATGCAACGTGAATAGCCAGACAATTCTTTAACTGCTTGAGCCAGTGAAAACATGTGGAAACCGAACATATTGGAGGCCTAGCAGTGGAATGTGTGCTGTTGAGTACTGTTGAGTACAACACTTATCCCACAAAATCACAGGTGACAAAGGAGTGCCTATTCAGTGGATTGTACCATGCTTACTTTTGCGCCACCGATTTTTTCACACACCCACAGTAAGAGAAAAATATGGCAACCCAGAATGCATAACAGTTTTCAGCCACACATTTGCTGATGAAATCTATTACAGTGACCAGCTCAATGTCAGTGGAAGCCCACCTTGTCCTTGATCCACTGGGCCAGCTCAGCAGCCTCTCGCACCAGCTGGTAGGCACGCAGGGACTCTGCCAACTTGTCACAGCGGCTGCGGCCAAGGGCCATCAGGTTTCCGTACTGGCCTTCAATTTGGGCTTGACGTGCCCCAATGCTGTTGCCCTCAGCCAGATGCTGCTGGCTTGCCGACAGGCCAGCCTCAACCTTCTTCACGTAGGCCGCAGGTACAAAGCCTTGCCGGTCATTCACTTCCACCTTCCACCAGTCCTGCACACAAATAAGAAGGCCACATGATGCATTTCACGCTTCCCACTAGGTAAAAGGCACTACTGCTGGCATCTGTACAGTATAGCATCACAATGAACACCAAGTCCATACTAAATCCTGCCACTAAGTGTATTTGGGCAGTTCCCTGCTTTATCAATATCAGATCTGTAGATGCAATACACACTCATTTACTACCAAACTGGTTACAGTCAAAAAGTGAACCCTACTCGCTGAATTTGAAGCATGAAAAATTCAAGCACCCAAATTTTCGAGCAAGAAAAAAGGAAAAATTCTCCAATAAATCACTCTGCTTTCTGGAGCTTGAAATTTTAAAGTAACTCAGGCTATGAGGGACACCATAGCGGAAAGCTCCGGATAATTTCAACCGCCTGGGGTTCTTTAAAGTGCACTGGCATCGCACAGTACACGGGCTTCTAGCATTTCGCCTCTTATTGAAATGTGACTGCCGCGAGATTACTGGAAGTTTGCTTTCATGCTACCTACCGCTCATCCAAGCAAGTGACCACCAGCACGAACAAGCCATGTAAACTATACGCAGTTCGAATTTCCTTTAACGGGACAGATTTGCATTTGTATTAACGACTTTGACACCCACAGCCCCATGCATCCTGTCGAGAACGGGCTGGCACAGGCCACGTACTACCAGCCATTCATCCAAAACTAGGTTGGCTCCACGCATTGGCCACCTCCCAATCTCGGATGGTGGTTTTTCTCAAGAAAGGTTGACTTACACACAACAGTACATAACGTAATCAGAGATGCCAGTAACCTAACCTGCTAACCATAGCACACCACTCAAAGAAACGGCGCAAGGTGGTGGGAAGTCAACCTGTTGTCAGCATGAAGCTAGAATGGTCACGTTGCGAGACAAGCTCAGGAGTACATTTTGGCGGCATGCAAGTTGTACCATGGCTGGATCTGGGATGCTTTGCATATCAAGCATCAGCAATACTCACTTCACCGGTTTGCGGAGAAAATTGGGATCGGCAGTTCTGTAGAGCACCCCAGATCTTCGAATTAACCACGCTGGTAAAGGCTGCCACTTCTAATGCAAATCTGACTGGATAATTTGAAGTGAAGGGACCGCAAAAATTCTTAGAATTACCTGGGATTTCAAATTAACATGGTTTGAATTTAGAGGTCTTACTGTAGTCTGACAAGATCTACCTTAGCAGTGCCTGCAAAAGAAAGCCACTGACCTTGTTGTTACTGTTCAGCAATGCCAGAATGTCATTCTTCTTCATAGACACTTCACGTGGACTCTTTTCAGTGTAATCGTACAAGGCCATGACAAACTCCTTTCCTGCTTGATCCACAATAGGAGCCTCTTGTTGCTGCAAAGCCACCCAGTAAAAAGAAGGCAATTAAAAAGAACTTGCAATGTGGAGCTTCCTGCAACACTTACCAGAAGACAAGCTACAACACACTGCAAATTAAATAATGAACTTTAATGAGGCAAATACTTGAAAAATCAAGTTCAGTTACAACAGATACTACATTTACTCGATTCTAATGCGCACCATTCTTCCGGGAAAAAAATCATTTAAAAATTATATGTACGTTAGAATAGAGTATGAAAAAAAAACTGTCAGCAACACCCTATAGTCATCGGCATCATAAAATGCCGGCTTAGTGTTTTTTGTGTACAGATATTGCCATATTGCCTACCACAGTCGTGAATACAGATAGGTGTCGCGAGCATCAGAAGTGCCCTATCAGCAAGGTCAGGAGGATCTGCTGGACTTGAGCCAACATGGAAGCGCTGGTTGCAAAAGTGCACTCCACATGATTAGCTTTAAGACTATAATAAACAAAGCTGGAACCAGGATGCATAACAAAAGGTTAGTGAAACATGCATAGTTATCTTACCCGACACAACTGTGCCTGTTCTTTCAAGGCCTCCACGGAGTTGCCAAAGGCTTCTAGGTCAGCCATCAATGCTTCATGTTTCTTCAGGAGGGCCTAGAAATCAGTGAAGAAAAAGAAAAGTAAGATGTAATCACCCTCTTCAAGTTCAACACAAGGTTTCGAAAAATCACTGCCTTCACTGAACAGAAGTAAGCATGGTTTGCTCTGGAGTGCTCAGTATTACATCACTTAGCCCTATTATGAGAGCTCACCAAAAGCAAAGCATTTTCAGATAATGCTCAAAGAAAATGAAAAAAAAAATATGGACAAATTAAATTTAAAAAAAAAAAGCTGTATTGAGAATTCCAAATTAAAAGCCATATCGCAATAGATGTGCAGTACATGCTTGACCTTGGCTTGACTCTGATCTACATCAAAAGCTGTTAGCTATACAACTCACAAAAGCTTCATAGCTCCTTTCAGAGGTGTTGCAACTGAATAAAATAGGGTACTCTCGATAATTCAAACTGATAATTTAAACTTTCAGTTAATTCAAATAAATTTCCAAATTTTGGTTGGCTGGCTATATTTCAATGGACTCTAGAGCCACTTAATTCGTACTGCGAATTTTCTTGAATTCACTTAATTCGAACTCTTTGGCTTGTTCCAACGCTCCTGGCAGGCGAAAAAGTGAAGGCTGAGGTCGGATACACCAGATCTGCGTTGTGAGAGCTGAAAATTCGGCCCCTCCAACGGGTAACTCAAATGTGGTCCAAAGGAGGGCAGTGTTGATCACAGTCTCCTCATCGCCGCACAGCTTAGTTTTCTGAGCTTCACAACCAATCCGCAACTATATCAGCTATCGGCCACACATCAGGTAGCTAGACCAGCTGCATGCTGGTTCGGAGGGTCATTGACGTGCCGCTGTCATTTCTTCTTTTTGGGTATCATGCTGTTCCGACACAAATGTACGTTCCCCGTGCTTCCCTCTGCGCGGTCGTGTGTGCCACAAATGTGCGTTCATCACAAGCTGCTTGTTCTGAGATGGCTCCACAGCTAGGCCCCACTATTTTGGAGCAGTTCTGCTTTGATATTCACGACTGTGGGCCTGCAGCAGACCATGACAGAATTGCGAAAAATCGTCATTGCCATGCAGTTTTCACTGATAAGCAGGCGACCATTGATTATCAGTTAAGGAGGGTAAGAAGGTCCCAATTAAGTCAATTATGAAATTGTCGGGAAACATGTATTTTTGTGTGACAATTCAAAATACGTCATTTAATTTCATTCAACTTTTTGCTCAGAGCGTTAAAAAAAATTCTGCTGCATAAATTGCTTGTCATTGGTTTCTTGACATAAAGCTACGAAATAACAGTAAAAATTATCATCCTGCCTGTCATAGAAGTTGAGGTATAGGATTTTGAAGTCGTCACTGCAGAAGCAGGAATACAAATCTTTGTTCCCGTTTGTGAAGCAGCAACTTCAAAACCCTGTAACTCAACTTCTATGATAGGCAGGATAATAATTTTACTCTTATTGCATAGTTTGATGCCAAGAGAAGCCAATGGCATGCATTCTAGCAAGTTCCCTGCAGAAAAATTTCTTGAAACCTGTCGGCAAGAAGTTGCATAGCATATCATACAAGTGCACATTGACTTGCTTTACATTAAATTAAATTACATATCTGGAATCAGCACACAAAAACATACATAATGCCTGCTGCTTTCATAACTGTGAGTTCATTAGTAAAAAAGTTTCTTTAAGACCAGCTTCCCATCTGCAGAGTTGTATAACTTCTCTGAAAGGTTTTTCAGTCCCTTAAGTTCCCAATCAATGTGGTTTCACTCTATTGGGAAATCAATGTATTACTGATAACTTTCACCCTTATTTTATGTTGTCCATTAAGCAAATCGCATTTAGACTTGGATCATATTAAGGTGCACTTTTGAAAATTGAAACAAAAATCTCCGGCTCCTTGAAGTTTGATCTAAAAGCCATACACGGCTACAGAGAACTACACTAGACTCATTAATTCACCCTGGTTATAACAGACTCGTGTAAGGCTGTCCTGCAATGCCCTAAAACAGTATTTTGATTCTGCAGACTTCTTTTACAACAAACAAAATCTTAGGTACTATCATGGTCTGTTGTAACGAGACCGTACTGTATTGTCAAGCAATTACTGCTGCCTTAAGGTCAAAGCACTGAACTAGCAAATGGAAGTACTATTCCCAAACAAAACCAGACCTCAGCAGAGTCTTCATCTTTGCCGTAGTCCTGGCTACCAACAATGGGCTCTTTCTCTTTCATCCACGACTCTGCTTCATTTGCGTCAGCAAAATACTGGTGCGCTTGGAGAGAGTCCTCCAAATCACGCTTCCGCTGCAAGGCCTTGTCCTGGAAGAAGAAATTCAAGATAACTGATCAGATATTCAAAAGGCACATTAAAAGATACATTAAGCTGAAATAACTGCCACTAGATGCCCAACCTGCAATAATAAAAAAAAAGAACTGAACATTGACATGCAAGCAGGGCATGCAGAAGCTAGATTACCTTCACCCAACACTATGGTAGCATGCCCTTGACCACCATACTAAGCTCACAGATACTTGTACGCATGGTAGAAATATAAACAGCACTGAATGTATGTCATGGTAGCTTTGTGCTGCTGCGTTTTGATACTGAATGCGAAAAAATTCCTACATGATGTAACAAAGCTATGCCATCCTTAAGGCACCTGGGGAGCTTAGTTGGGTGTATGGGCTGCCATCTCAAAACAGAAGCCACAGCACTATTCACTGCTGCTGTCAACGCTACTTAAAAAGATGTAGCAGTGCAACCAAGAAACCAGCTGGGGCATGTTGTGATTGCCCATCTGCACTGCGATTTGAAATCCTAAGTGCATGTTACACCTCCCACCGTCCGTCTAATATGAAATTTCTTATATAGTAAAGTGAAACTGCAGTCCCATTTCACCTTCCACAGACTATCTTTTTTCGTTTTCTTTTCTTTTTTGATAAGGATATCTTTATAGTGATGAGTAGTAACTGAAGTAGTAACTGAAGTAGTAACATATTTATAGACTTCTGGAGCGGGCAGTCCTATTTGAGCAATGCATTATTTTGACAGTCTACATCAAAAAAATTGGATCTTACATGATTTTTCTTCCCCTTCCTAAAATCCTAAAATCTAAAACTAAAATCCACCCTGGAAATAAACTGCTCCTGGCAGACGTATTCACAGCTTCAAACAGCGGTCCAGGTGGTGGCACCCAGTAATATGTCAGTTGGAGAAACTAATTCCAAACCTTTACAACTGATTCCCCCATTACTCTGTTCCTAACTGAAGCCTGAACTGAAGTTGGCTGGTAAAAGCATGAATCGGGCGATAAAATCAAGTTTAGCAAGCCACAGTAGCATGCAGCTTCATAAAAGGTTGCACATTACTGTACCTGCTACATGAAGATGAAAATACTGCATAAACGCGTGTAAGGGCCACACCCTGTTTTCCCGAAGGAAATATTTAACAACAAAAAAAAAGATCCGTGTAAGGGCTGCATCCAAACTTTCCACGACCCACGAAATGCGTGCATTATGACCTCCACGATCAGCTCCAGCTGCGAGCAACAGCGCGCTTGATCGCAGAGGCCGCACGCACGCACAGGAGCTTCTAGGTGCCGCCCATGGATGACTGATGACATATCATCATCATCATCATCAACTTTTTCTCCCGCCGCGAGCTCCCACTATCCATATCGGCATCAGTATCACCAACTCCAGCTTTTTGCGACTGTCAAAGGCGCGCGAGTTGTAGCAGCATGGCAGTTCACCATAGTCGTGGCTTTCATGTGCTGCTGCCGAGCATTGCAATTTTAGCACAATGGGCAAGCACCTTAATTGCTACATGGCTGGGAGTTTGCTCTCGGCCACGGCAAGCGTGCGGCGGGCAGTAAATTCTACGCGGCCGAGAAGTGCGTCCGACGATGGTGCAACCAAAAAGATGCATTGAAGAGCACAAGCTGCAAAACACGCGCTTTCCAAGGCAAGCCGTGCAAGTTCCCTAAACTGGAAGAAGAGCTGCTCTGCTATGTTATGGAAGTGCGGAACAACGGCTACGCATTGCCATGCTGCGCGACTTTGTGGGATGAGTGTGCACCAGAGCACAGCACCAGCTCCGAGTCTGAAGACTCTGCAAGTGACGACTGAATGTAGAATAAAAGCCGCTCATCCCCTGATTAGTGTGTATTACTTTAAGGAAAAATTTTTACCCCAAAAATTGGCCCTCATCAAAAAAAAAAAAAAGTGCGGCCCTTACATGCATTTATACGGTAGTCATTGAAAGTAGAATGGCACAAGGTACATAGCATGCACAATAACTCACTTTGAGCTGCTGCCATCTCTCGCTGAGGTTCTGAATTCGCTTGTTTATCTCATCATGGGCAAAGTGGCCATCAGCCACCATGTTCTCGCCTGCTTCACACACGCTGCGAACTCTGTTCTCATGATTGTTGATTTCAGCAAGCACAGCCTGGTGCTTCTTGATCAGGTTCTGCACTCCAATCAAGTCACGTCCTGGAAAAAAAAAGCTAAGTGCTCCACAAAAATGAATCTTGTCACCTTAAAATGCTGTCACAGTTAACAGTTTTTGGATGTGTGTCAATGCACTCAAGGAACCACAAGCTGAAAGAGAAGACTAGCCTAATCTGAAACAAGATTCAGAATACAGTTAAACCTGGAGATAACGAAGTTGAAGTCTAGGATTTTTTTGTTACATCCAGGTTTTAGTTGCATGCAGTTTTCGCGAGAAGACCCAAAAGGGCGATGCAGAACAGAAACCAAAGTAAGAAACTAACATAGGTGAAGCCACCTTGAAAATGTTTACAGAAAACCCATTCTTCAATGCCTGATAGTGTGACTGCCGTGGCAGCTGCCGCCACCTCCGCCACAGCTCGCGTAACGTCGCTACGAGTGGGGTGGGGAGAGGGGCATCGCGGCCAAGCTAGAGAAGAGCGTGCGCAGTCGTGTCGCTGCAGTAGACCGGCCGGCGGCCGCAAAGGCACATTTTTCCCGTATGTTCCCTCTTTCGTTCTGGCCACCGCTGTTGCCCCAGGAAGCAGACTCTTCGCCTTGCATCGCTGACACTCTCTGCCTTCCCATCTCAACTGCGGTCGCTCGTTGCGATTGTTGACGCTCCTCTCATGTCAGTTTGTGCTCTATCATCGTGAAGCTTTTCTGCCAAATTTCATAACTGAGCACAAGCTAACAGATAGTTGTGCTAGCAGATAGTCTGCCTAGCGAGTTCGTGTAGTGGCAGTTGACCTCAATATAACGGTCTTTACATGGCGGTCTCAAATACACACGCTTCAATGGGGGTGGCAATGGGGAATTAAAAAACTTAAATCGAGAAATTCACTACATGGAGGTTCGTTACATGCAGATTTAACTGTAAAGCGCTGGTTATACATTTTTAATTTTTTATGCCATTTTTATGCACAACTAAATTTAACATTTCTCACTTCAGTCATACAACATTGTGACATTCCAGAACACAACTCTTGTGTGCTTTCTGCATTTACTACACTTTTATTCTTTCACAGCACTGTGCAACATAACGGAGGGACAATGGTATCTATTTTGTTTGCGCGGTACAATTACAGTAGCAGACAGATTTTTCAGGCCCCAATAATTCGGACTTTGCTGAGGAACTGCCATGCACCTCATAGGAGCGTGTACATTTTCACGACCCATATTTCAGACTCTGTGGAGTGTAAAAGTTTGATTTTTTGAACTAAAACAGATGCCAACAATAATGTAGAGATCATTTTTCAACTGGAAGTTTTTCAGCCTTATTTAGATGTGAGTGGGCATCGCTGTCACAGCCAACCCGTTCTCCGCCGCCGTGAAAGGCGCCATCTTGAATTTAAACGAGTCTGTGGGTGCTGATAGGAGTGACTAAGGCGTACTGGCTTGGACAGGCTTGGCTATTTGTTCATCGTTGTCATTCGAGATAATGGCACGCTCTCCACTGCCATCGAGATGGCCTACAAAGAGCATGTGATCACGTTGAAAACAGCAGAACGGGACAGCTGCAGCGTTGTGGCTTGGACGACGCCACCAGCAGTGTGGGGCAACAGATGCGGGAGGGGTGTACATTAGGAGGCACTCCCTTCCGCTCGCATGTTCCCATGGGTCACTTTTCGCTTCACAAGTGTTGTTGCCCACATGCAAACACTGTTCTTCGCGCAGCACGTGCATTCGTTCATGGAACACTGTTCTTCGCACAGCACGTGCATTCATTCATGGAACACTGTTCTTCGCACAGCACGTGCATTCATTCATGGAACACTGTTCTTCGCACAGCACGTGCATTCATTCATGGAACACTGTTCTTCGCGCAGCACGTGCATTCGTTCATGGAACACTGTTCTCCGCGCAGCACGTGCATTCGTTCATGGCATGACCTGCAGCCACATCACACTGTGTGTTGCGACGAGAGGTGGTGTGGCATGACAAAAGCATGACTGTCTCAGACAAAGTAATATCACTTGCAAGCAGAACATGGGAAGCAGCGAATTTCGCAATTTTTAAAGCCGGTTTTTCGCAGAAGAGTTACTTTTTCTGAAGCTTACAGAATTTTTTAAGCTGTTCCGATTATTTGGACCATTTTCCGGGTACCACTGAGTGAAAAATCTGTCGGCGACTATATACTATATTTCACTCAAATCCACTCCCGTATTATCATCACTCGGATGTTATGAGCTCTCAGCATTAATAAACGAAGTAGAAAAAAAAAACAGTTTGCTGACCAGTCCTGCTATTTTTGCTGCCCACTGTTCACCAAAGTGGTGTGTGGAAATGTAGTAGTGTGGTCCACTTTACATTTGTTAATATTTCAGAGATAACAAAAGTAAAATGACTGTGCTGCACTGAGCTGGACATAAAGCAAGCTTTTGTAAGTACCACTTCCCCTACTTACTACTACCATACAGCTGCTTAAAATGCAGCTTTGCAGAGAAAAAGTATCATTTATGCTGGCTTAGTGGGCAAGCCTACTCCAGTATTCAGCACGATAAGCACACTTTTCACACAATAGCGAAGTAATGCACATGAAGGTGGGAATAGTTGAGGATAAAGGCAGATTTCTTATACCTCTGGAGAGCACCTAATTCCATTAACAGTTTAAGGCAACAGACAATGTTTACCATGTGGGAGAAAAGCAACAGCCATAATAAAGTCGTGAAACTACTGTAACAGTAGTTAATAGAGGACAACAGCACAAGGTCACAGAAAGTTTTAAGCACCCTCTTTTTGCCATTATTACTGCCCTCATTCACTCCTTACACATTAAATGAAAACAGCATGTTTAATACGTCTATGTTGCAGTCACATTACATTAAAAGAAAAAATAAGGTGACTGGGGCAGTGGCGCACTTCATGGAGAACAGCTGTTGGCAACTTGGTCATGACTGACATGCATGCTGACTTGAAAATTTATGGTTCAGTTTATCACGGTTTGCACAACTGCTATAACAAGTGGTTCACATTGTATGAAAGCCCACTACAAATATGAACACAGCTTCATTACAATTTTCTGCATACTTGGAGTGCTAAATCCCATCTCAGATTACACTATAGCCTCACTGAAATTTGTACCTGACCACTGTGTCTCCCCCATGAGCGACTAGCCTGTAACAAGGAAGTCTAATGTCCAACCTACAGCTCAAAGAGCCTGTGAAATTTGTATTTTATGATAATTAAACCCATCAATACTTCTCAGCTGAATGCCTTATGCAAGCCATGAGCCTAGACAAAAACAGACAAAAAACAGAGGGTAAGGCTTGCATGCAACACAGTACACTTTAGCCTCAAAGAAGGCCCACCTCGGTTGGTGGAAGCAGCAATGGGTTCTTTCTCTCGTATCCAGGCCTCTTCATCCTCAACATCGCGGAACAGCTGCTGCACGCGCAAGGAATCCTGCAGCTTCTGACGGCGAGTGGCCATGGGTGCCTGCAGCATGTTATATCGCTCCACCAAGGCTGCCTTCTTGGCCATAATGGCCGGTGCATCAAAGTGACCTTTGTCCGCAAACTGTTGGGCTTGGATCATGACGCCGTCCACACGATCCTGCATATACACACGCACATATGCTCATTTTAGTCCTCAGCACTTCGACCGAGTGCATACCCCCCACCCTTCAACAACGCTTAACCCCTTCAGATGCAAATTAAGATCCAGTAGGGAAAAAATTTTCAACTTTTTGAAAGGAGTATGCCAGAATTAAATATAAAAAAATGTATCCAAATCCGCTGGTTAATTATGCCAATTCTGTCAGGTCCTCATACCCATATTGCGATTCCACACTTCTTTCAAGGTCTCAATAAATCTTTTTTTGACTCATTCCTGTCATATCAACACATTTTAGGGCCCCTACACTAGCATTTGCACTAGCATTTGCACTAGCATATGCACTAGCAAAAAAGAAAATGAGAATTGGCCCTCGCCAGAGCCATACCAGAAGCCATCTATCATAAAAAAATTCCTGCGTTCATTTTGCATGCCCCACTAATCTTTCTACACAAACTCGTTCAGACGGCAACACATTTTTGCATCAACTTCTGTGGAAATTGCCCTTAGTACAGGAAAGATTTGATACCGCTCAGGTCCCGTTCGCAAATGTAGACACTGCACTGCTCCAAGCATCACCCTGGAGACAAGCAGATATACTTACTTTAGGCACACATCTTCCAGGGGAGATCTGAAGCATATACAAATGCCTGGGGTAACGCATGCACCTCCAATGCTACCATCTACCACTAATGCCACATCTCAGGTTTGAAACTACTTACAACCGGCAGCATAGCCTAAGTACTACCGATTAGGTCTTGGTTGGAATGGCACAATAAAACACTCTTGGCTATGAAGAGAAGAGGTAAACAGCCTCTCCACATACACATTCATGCATACAGGCAAGTACCTTTCACTTGCAGAACCCATGAAACACACATCTAACCCCTTTATCTCAACGTTAACAAGAATGAAATAAGTACACCATTTTAAATTTTTGTTCTGAATGAACTGTGTTTGGTTTCGGTTTTATGGGGTTTAACGTCCAAAAGTGACTAAGGCTAAGTAGTGGAGGGCTGTGGATAATTTCGACCACCTGGGGTTCTTTAACGTGCACTGCCATCGCACAGTATATAGGCCTCTAGCATTTCCACCCCTACTGAAATTCAATCACCGTGGCCGGGATCAAACCCTCGTCTTTCAGGTCAACAGCCGAGCACCATAACCACTGAGCCACCGTGGCGGCAATTAACTGTTTTTAGCTGTATGTCTAGAAACAAATCGAGAGTTCACTCACTAAAAGCACCTTTCCATTACAACTCAGCTTGGGTTTTGGCCAAATGCTCAAACGCCACCTCATATGCTCTGGTTCTAACAGCCATAATACTATGTCATGCAATGAAAGCATACAGGCAGCTTATATAGCTGAAGATCAATTCTTAAACCTATTGCTTCAAGAAACACTTCACCTGCAAAACAAAATAAAATGGAGCCTCTTCTGAACTATCAAGCTACTACTATGGAATAGCAGTCCTCACAAATCCCCATATTCCATAAAATTTAGAACATGTGTAGGGTTTCTGGCTGTAAATAGTGAAAGACTATACAGTTACATGACATTTTGCCAAAATGATTTAGTTTTCACAACTGTTCTTGATGAACATGACAATGTGCTCAACAACTTAAATAGTGCAAAGGTTGGACCCTTCCAATATGAACTTATCTCAAAGGAAACACTATTACAGATTTTGATGTAGCTTCAAACAGGAAAGGTACCTGCATGTTAACACTACAAAGAGCAAGAAGATGTCTAAAGCGAATAGACTCAATGGAAGAGAAATTCAAAAATACGATCTAAAAGTTACAAATACAATCCAAAAGTTACTCACAGAATGAGAGGCCACATCAGTTTCCAAGAGTGCATGCTTCTTCAAGAGGTTTTGGACACTGGTGAGGTCCTGCAGAAAAGTGAATACAAATTCTTCAAACTCTGAAAGCCGAATTTTAACATGGCATCGCCCATTAATGTTCATAGACCTGGATCCCACATTTCTTCACCCTCAATTCAAGTTTCCAAAAAGTGGCATCAGATGCCTGCCAGCATGATCAAATGGCAGTGTACTGCATACTATTCAGATCAGTGCGAATATTCAGATTTCAAATTCAAATTTAACAAACTGCAGAATAATTCAATTTGACTTTAAAATATCTAGCATTTGGATTGCAAATTAGTGATTCCTTCCCTTTTCTCTTCTTCATCTTTCCTCACAAAGTAACCAAATGCTCTCAGGGTGTTACCCCCCTCAAATGTACTTGAATAGGTTGGTTGCCAAGATAACGCAACCAGCCTACTCACACAAAGAAATTCCTCACATATGACTGAAGTCTCGTTCACGTACCTTGCCACAGTCCTCCGACATGAGCTGGCCCTCGACTTCGGACAGCCAAAGCTCAATGTCCTCGACGCCTCTATTGAACTGCTGCTGAGCGGAAGCTTCACTCAGTTTTGTTCCTTTGGTGTCGGCGGCCTTGCTCAGCGACTGCCACAGTGTGATAATTTCCTCCATGCGTTGGCTGTTGCACAGAAGCAAGAAGCAACATTTATTTTAGTCCACATTTACACAAACAGGTATGCCAGCTGGCCTTCCAGCATGCAGCAAATGCAGGGCAGCTGCTACACATTCCAAGATAAAAGTCAACATTCACAAAGGACAGTTGCAGCTCATTATAGCAAACAGGTAAACAAATCGTAAAATAGCTCGATTTAGCCGAAATTCATACGAAAAAATTTCAACAAAAACACACGCAAGAGCAGTGCAATTTAGCCAGTGATGAGACAGCAACTCATGTGATACTTTATTAGAGAAATGGGGAGACCTCTTCCAGAGTTTTAGCACCATTTCAAAGCATTTGCTGCGATTCCGGAGACCGAAAAAACCTAGCGTCAGTGAGGTTGGCTTCTCCACACAGCACCACCAGCATGCAACGGTGACAAGCCAACTGTCATCAAGAGTGGCTTCTCCTCGTTACAGCCGTGTCGCACTGAAAATGGTACGTCAGAGCGAAAGCTATCGCCTTTTTCAACACCTTTCAACAGAGTTAATACAGCCAATAATTCATAATATCTGTGTTAGTTATATAGAGGTTCGACAGTTCAATATAATAAATCAACATTAGAATGCTACCCAACAGGCTCATTGCATTGGCAAAAATATTGTGAGGGCCAATATACAGTACATGCGGGGGGAAAAAAAAAAAATGTAGTAAGACATCTCACAACACTGCTAGTAACATTGCATCAAGGCATAATTCCTTAAACAAACCTGATGCGGTCCGATGCATAGTGGTTAGCATCAACCAGCTCTTGGCCAGTACTTGTGATGTCCTCCACACGACTTCTGTTGGCATTGAGCTCCTGAATGAAGTTCTGGTGCTTTTGAACTTTTCCATTCAGGTTGGTGGGATCCTGAGAAGAAATGAACAAAGAGACACACTAATGAAGGACAAATGAACTGCTTATATACAACAAAATGCTACAGCGGAGTAGATGCCATTGATCAGTACCTTGTTACAATAAGGCTGGAAAATAAAAATACATAAATTGGCTGTAGTATTCAATGTAAAATAATCATGACAACAGCAAGAACTATTAAACACAAAGCAGCATCAACTATAGAACCACAACACTTTGGGGGAAGCAAGCTCAACCACACAAATTGGTTTACTAACAATGCATGAACTGAAAAAAAAAAAAAGAAAATGACCTGCAAGCCAATGCATTCTTGCAGACACATCCAAACACTAAGCAATGTGCATTAGGCTAGGACCAGAGTAAAAAAACGCTACCACTTTATGCTAACACATCTTTCACCTATTGGAACTGAAGTGAAGCCCCAATTACCAAACTTACACGGGACCTGGGGAATAAAAAAAAAAGACGCTAATCTGCTAACCTCACATAATGGACAAAAACAATGCTGCTTGACTTTGTACAACAAAGATACACAGAACTTCTAAATAACTGCCAAATTTTGGAAAAAGAACAGCCTTTAAATACACGACTGTGTTGACCCTGAAAACATGAACGCATTTGTTTTACATTATCAAATATGCAGTAAACTACTGCCGACAAAAGTGCCAAGATGCAAAAGCACTAGTCTAGATGCACTGGCACATCACCTGGTGGCCTGGAACTATGATCATGGCTGTGAATGGCATACCCACTTCCCATGCCTAGGGTGCTCATCCAAAAGCACCTACTCTGCTTTCCTTGGGCTTTGAGAGAGAAGCGACCATCACAATGAACCAGCGTGTGCTGCTATTCTGGTAAGGCATCGCCAGGAACATCCCGTCAGATAAACATTTAACTGTTCGAATTTTACTACCACTACACCATTGAGAGACATCAAAGCACCACTTTCAGTATCAACCCTAAGGATTAAAACACCACTCCAGGCCCACTTTGAAGGCCCATTCACACTTTCGAGTCAGAGGTTGTGTGACCACCTTGGTCCAAAAGAGACAGAAATTAGCATGGGCAAGTAAAAGAATAATATTGCCCAAAAGAGACAGTCTCAAATGGTTGCAACGGTTGAAAAGCCACAGTCGCACGCCAGTTCCATGCTGCTCTATTTTCTAGCTTCGCAACTGCAAGTCTTTAACCGATCAGCGGTGCCACGGAAGTGAATGAAAGCTTGTTCCACATCCAGCTTCTCATTGCTGGTAACAGCCAAGGTCGACAACCTTCATTCCGAAAGAGACCCAATTCGAGAAAGTGACCCGGAGGTCACCCTTGACCCTTGAAAGTGTGACCATCGGTACACTTAAACCACTCCCTGGTCGCAAGTGACAGCCGGTCGCACGCCCTTCGTGGCTCAAGTGTGAATGGGCCGTAAGTAGACCGCCTTTTCCGGCAGAAATAGACGCCCCATGTGCACTCTCGCTAACAGAGTTCAGAGCTGCCAGGCACCCCAGCGATATCTTGCAGCTGGCCCTTGCCCCTCCTGCGCGCCTGTGCCCCAGCAGTACTTATGAATGACAATACAGTTTGACAAAACTCCACTAAGATTCGAGCACAATGAGCTTTTTTACTATTTTTGCACATGCTGTCTACAAACATGCAGCAGCTACTTAACAACCAAGTACTGAACACAGTGTTTAACCCTTTCCTCCTCATGTTATAAAGCATTACAACAAGTAATGTCTCTTCGCAAGCCCTGTGATAAATAAAAACTAAATAACAAGAACCGACTTACCAGATAGCTTTCATCCATGGCAATCTTGAGTTTCTCGTTGATCCAACCCTTAGTCTCATCGCAGTCCCGCTCAAACTGCTGCAGACGATACGACTCCTCCAGCATGGTGTGGCGAGTGTGAGAGCGCTCTAGAAGTGCATTCCTTCGCTCCAACAGCTGAAGGAAGAAACACGTGAAGCAAGATAGTTTACGGTCTTAAAGCTTTGAGGAATGAAACAAGTTTTTGAAGCACAATACAAGAAATATCAGCACAACAGAAATGACACTTACAGCAGCTCTCCTTTGAGCAACATCATCTGCGGCATAATGCTGCCCTTCAATGAGCTTGGTTGCAAACTCGTCCAAAGCCTGCGAAAACAAAATGACAAATCAGCAGGCCTTTCCATCAACTTTTCCCCAGGTTTAAACAAGGCAATTTATTGTTGCTGTTTCAATGCATGTTCACAGCATAACCTCAATGCATTTTTTTTTTAAACACAGGAAGAACGTCATTTATTGACAATTTCACTTCATAAATATGTCGATTAGCATTTTTTGGCACAGGATCTGACTGAACACCCTCCTTTTCTAGTGCTCGCAGAATTCAGTCCACATATGCACTGCCCTTAGTGCAGAACTTTGCAATACATCCAGTTCAACTGAAATAGCAACAGTAGCAAAGAATGGATGTTTCGCACTCTTGAGCCAATGCCCAGTAGAGAAGTTGCCATAGCAGCTGACTGTCAGTGTTTTTGCTCTTCACCCAGCTTGCTCGTATGCAAGTGCATTGTAGTTCTCGAATGCTTCACCCCCTTGCATTTAAGCACTGCAAAGAAGCCACTGCTTTTCTCCTCTTCGTGTCTCTCCTCCACGGGAACGGCCCGCTTATAAGTTTGTGCAAGTTTTTTTTGTTTTGTTTTAGAAAGAGGCAATGCTTCGCCCCATTGCACTTAGGCATTGCAGAGAAGCCACCACAGCCCCACACCAGGTGACTGCCCGCTTTTTATGACTAGTGCCTCCAGGTTTGGCCTACGTGTATGTTTGCACATGTGCAGTTGGTCACCGAACATAATACACGATCAGAATTTATTGAAATTTTGAATACAGTAGCCGGGAAATAGTGTTCTTCGGGAAAGTAGGAACCGGGATAAAAATAGTAACTATATGGGACATTTTTATTGCCCGAGATTTTGAGTGTATGAACCAGGAAATGGTGTGAACCGGAAAGGTGTAAATGAGGTTCCATTGTACAACCATGGCATCCAAAAGGACATGGAAACATCTCTAACAGAGAAGCTTATGCCAGACCTTGATCTTCTCCTCCTGTGCGTTGAGAGACTTTTCAAAATCCTCATGCTTCTTCAGCAGGGCTTCAACAGAGTCAAGAGAGTCCCCAAGGTCTTGGTTGGCAAGGAAGGCCTCCTGCTTGGCCATCCACGTGTCTGCCTGCTCAGTGTCTCGATAGAACAGCTGCAGGTCCATGCACTGCTCGTATAAGATGCGCCGCTCTTCCCACAGAGCCAAGAGGACACTCTTCTCATTCTCCAGGATGCCCAGCTGCACATATGCAAGGCAGAATACAATCAACACTGAGACGTGTCTGCCAAAGATCTCTTTCATTTGACCACACAACAAATCATTCAGACAAGGCAAACAGGAACTACACTTAGCTTGACCATGGTGAAATACAGGAAACCTTAATGCTGCTTCAGTTTTCCATTTTATTGGGAACAATATTTTTTTCAATACAGTCTTGGATAACAGGGCAAAATGCAGATGCTCTTTACCTGACAAGGGATCTGTCATTCATACATTGCTCAACAACTACAAGCAACGACATAATAGGTCCAAAGTTTTTGAACATGCAAGCACTTTTAGCACGAAACAACAAATACAAAATACTCATTACACTGAATATGACAGCAGGCAACTTTTGAAGATATTTTTAAAGCTTCCAGGTGATAAACGCAGCTGCAAGATAGCAATGATAGATGGTGGCTGCTCAGAAAGTTATGGATTAAATACACCAATGTTTGGATAGCATAAGCTGTTCTAATGACAAGCAGTATGAAGAAGTTATATGGCTATACCATGTGTTACTGGTTTTACGAGTGTTTAACATCCCAAAGAGACTCAGGCTATGAGGGACGCCGCAGTAATGGGCTGCGAAAATTTTGACCACCTGGGGTTAACGTGCACTGACATTGCACAGTATACACAGGCCTCTAGAATTTCGCCTGCATTGAAATTCAACCACTGTGGCTGGGATTGAACCTGCGTCTTTCGGGTCAGCAGCCAAGCGTCATAACCACTAAGCCACCACAGCGGCTATGCAATGTATTACTGGGCAAGCACAAGTCAGATAATCTAGAACAATCTCAATTTAATTCCCAATATATGTAGCAAAATAAAGCTTGTATAGCTGGTTTACTTCAAGCACGTCATGCCAAAGATAGGCTGGGGCAGTGTGCTCCAGCCGTTCAATGTTTTCAATGTAGCGCATGGCTCATTTTTGGAGAACCACCAATCTGTCAACATTGAATTGGCAGTAGAGCCTCAAACTGATAAGCAGTAATTAAGATGAGATTGAACAAGGGCATAGTATAATCGACACTTTAACCAGACCAGGATTAGGTACCTAATTTTATGCAGTATGTCAACATCTATATACTCTGGGTGCAAATAATGCACTAAATTACTTATAATATCTTGTACGGGCTGCACCCACTGTATGGGCCATACCCACTGTTGTGGACTAGCCTGAGACAAAAATACAGGTAATTTTTTTTATTAGTTTCTGGGCTGCACCTTCAGAATTCACACAATTTTTTTTTTTTTTTTAAGTTCAGGCCGCTACACGAGTATACGGCATTGTTTGAGGACACATGCAATTTGCTAATATCCTAAAATTACGTCCATATGGAAGCTCCTGTGCCCACCATCCAGAAGTGCAAATCAAGTGATTAACTAACATGAGCTAATCACTTCATTAACACAAAGCTAAAATGAGCCACAGTAGCAGAATGCAGTAAGCAGCATTTTGCACCATTACCTTTTCCTTGACTTCATCAACAGCGTAATGCTTCTGGTCCAGGAGAATCTGTCCAGCTTCAGCAGTTGAACGGAAGCTGTCCTCTCTCGCATCGATTTCGCCCTACAAGGATGGCATAGAAGGTGCGGTTAACACTCGCTCAGACACTCTGTGCTTCATGTGAAACAAGGCAACATGAAAATCACGGGCACCTTGTGTTCCTGGTGACGTTCCAGCAGAGCTTCTGCGCCAGCCACATCTTTGGCCAGTTCATCTGCCGAAATAATGGCATTCATGTCATGAATCCACGACACAAGATCTCTGAAGTCTGCCAGAAAACGGTGCAGCAGGTACGATTCGTCCAGTCGTCGTCTCCTTTCTTGAGCCTAGAAAGAGAATATTGTTGCACGCCAATTGGTTAAATGTGCGAGAACTGAGCTTAGTTGGTTGTTCATGGTGAAACATGCTAAACTTTTTACGGACAGAAACGGAACGAAGACTCAACACTGAGCGTGAACCAACAACAATAGGTTCATGCTACAAAAAGGTTTGCTGTGATCGTTGCGCGTTTCACACAGTGTAATCTTGACAAGAATGAAATTTCATTCTGATGAAGTACAATATATAAAACTAAATGATCTCCCTTTGCATTAAACACACAGTAGAAATCCACAATAACTCATTTCACTTCTCATTTTATGGCACGTTAGCCTAGAGTGGCAAAATAATATGTTCCAGTATCAGGATTTCCCAGCCTAAAAATGGAAGATTTTAAATCCACGATAACATGCAGTGTATTTCAGGACCACTGTGTTTACTTACGTAACAAATGACCTGCAAAAGAAATGCATCAGACATTAAAATCCCGAAAAATTTTATTTGACTACAGCAAAGTTTCCCAATAAACGTACCTTCCAAACTGGCATAAATCAGTTTCACAAAAAGTGTTTGTTACACAAGTACAGTACAGTCAAGCATGAATGCCACGCATCATTTGTTCATTAAATCCACATGTTTGCAGTAAGTGGACTAATAATATAGACGGCAACCATACGGCCGACTTTAGAGGTGCGCTGGCTTTGCAGCGTCTGCAAGTCGTCATCCACCTGGCCCAGTTTTGACGCCGGTAGGCACATTTTAGCACATCGCAATTGGAACCATGTGTTTTGGCCTAGTGTGCTACATAATAAGAGACCACTTTTAATTATGGGGCTTACATCAGCCAGGAGTGAAATCTGTACCCGGAAATAGTCAATTGTTGCTTCTAAAGCGCTGAGACCTTGCAAGGACACTGTCTTTGACCAGTGCCAACCAGCGACAGCCTTTCGCAGATGATGCCAGCATTGTGTGCAGGTCCGGTAGCAGCAGTGGCTCGTTTCCGTGCACAGGAAATGTTCCACACTATCCAAGCTTTAATCTTAGTGGGAGTCAATATTTTGGACAAATAAAGTGCACAAAGTGCAGGGGTAACAAGGGTAGCAGGGGTACTTGGCGAGCTGAGCAAGACACAGTAAAACAAGAAGAGCCTATCAGGGAAGGTCGTATGTAGCGCTGTCCACGAGGCACAATCACCTACCGTATTTATTCGAATCTAGGCCGATAGTTTTTTCAAAAAAACGAGATGTAGAACTCGTATGTCGGCTTAGATTCGAGGATTTCGTTTCGAGGTTTCGTATTCATAAAATACGAATAAATGTAGCACGCAGGTGGCGCCCCCACAAAACGCCAACGAAAGACAGCACTGTAGCCGTTGCTATCCGTAGCCGTTGCTATCCGTAGCCGTTGCTATCCGTAGCCGTTGCTATCCGTAGCCGTTGCTATCCGTAGCCGTTGCTATCCGTAGCCGTTGCTATCCGTAGCCGTTGCTATCCGTAGCCGTTGCTATCCGTAGCCGTTGCTATCCGTAGCCGTTGCTATCCGTAGCCGTTGCTATCCGTAGCCGTTGCTATCCGTAGCCGTTGCTATCCGTAGCCGTTGCTATCCGTAGCCGTTGCTATCCGTAGCCGTTGCTATCCGTAGCCGTTGCTATCCGTAGCCGTTGCTATCCGTAGCCGTTGCTATCCGTAGCCGTTGCTATCCGTAGCCGTTGCTATCCGTAGCCGTTGCTATCCGTAGCCGTTGCTATCCGTAGCCGTTGCTATCCGTAGCCGTTGCTATCCGTAGCCGTTGCTATCCGTAGCCGTTGCTATCCGTAGCCGTTGCTATCCGTAGCCGTTGCTATCCGTAGCCGTTGCTATCTGTAGATGGTACTGATCAAAGCACACATGAGCACTGGCTGCCATTTTGGCCTTGTTCTGTTCTCGTGCGGTGGCGTGAGCACATTCGCAGCAGTGAAGTTTTCGTGCGTGGTTTTTATCACCAACACCATGGCACCAAACAGGCGGTGCCATTATAGTGCCGCCTTTAAGCGGATAGTTATACTAGCTGCAGAGCAGTCGTCAAATCTTCAAGCCGGGCGGGACATCGGCGGCTGATCCCGGGCTGGCGTTGCATACGTCTCCTTGCCCAAACGCCAGCCCGGGATCAGCCTGAGCGGGTTCCTGGCAATAAATGTCGTTTGCGTGCTGTACCTCTTGTTCGCAGTTGTTTTTTCGGCCGGCCTACAATCGAGGTAAGTTTTTTTTTTTTCTGTGGCCTTCAACTTTCGGGTCTCGGCTTAGAATCGTGGCCGGCCTAGATTCGAGTAAATACGGAATCTGCTCTTGGCTGGGACCATACAAACAGACAGATTTGACGAAGTAGGTGCTTAAGCTCTTTGAGCTAGTAACATTTATTCTGGCTTTCAAGAATCTGTGACGAGCTCATGCGGAGCATGCGACAACTGCCGCAAGTGAAGAATGCGCTCTGCTGCAGCGCAGATACATCCAGTCTGTTCCTGTAATTCTGTTCAGGTGCAATAAGATCACTTTTCATGACCCAGCATAAAAAGACCCACTGAGGGTCCTGCGCTTGAAGGGGAAGACATGGGGTGTCAACAGCTCCGGAGTGTGGCGCTCCTCCTGTGCCACTAGGTCATTTCCTGAGGTGGGTAAGCCACGCAGTAAAGTGCACGGAAACAGAGGCAATTTTTGGAATTCATTTCACCTCATTTGTAATTACTTTACCTCACTGATCACCTTCTTTTCTCCGACATCATTTGCAATCGAGTGAATTTTTTTCATGGTTGTTATTGCCATGTCTGATATGTTTTCATAGCTAATTTGTCAATATATAATAATTTGGTTTTTGTATTAACGCTCTTTCTGTATAGATGTTTATCCCTTGCAAATCTTACATTTTACTAATCACACTTAATTTTTCGTAAGAGGTCCCACTACAGTATTTCACTGAGACTCCTTACTGTAAATATACAGTGAAGCCTTGTATCCTGGAAAAATAAAATCTGCTGCTGGTCCAAGTTTTTTTTTTTTTTAATTTCTTCGCTTAACTCTCACCCTTTTCACAATCTTCATGCAAAAAAAGCAAAAGCGGTAGCAATGTTTACATAGGACCACAATGAAGAGTGCACAATGTGCCCTGGCACCAGAGTTCCTGGTGCCCAAGTGTTCACTGCAACTGAATTTCATCTTCGCAGGCATTCGTTCCATCAGAGATTCAGCTCCATGGCCCTCATGTAAACTGTGACGGAGCGTCCCTTCTGACCATATTAAGCAAGTGTTCATCATAAGTGGGCTCGACGAATAAATATAATCGAAGTAAAAATGCTCTAAAAGCAGCTGTCACAAACAGCAGCAGTCACCACCAACAACAACAACACGCGCTCCTCTTCTGAGCAACAAGAAGGCTGCACACGCACCTTTCTCTTGAGCATCTCCCAGGTGGCCATGATCTCTGCATGTTTTCCCCTGATCTGGCTCCCATGGTCACTGTGGATGCTGCAAAGCCTGTCAGCCTCTTGGCCCAAGGTCATCACCTGAAATAGGAACAGCCAAGCTTTCTTTGCTTGATCAGTTACACCACACTATGCCAAGAAAATAAAAAGTCAGCAATGCAATTTTCACTCTCACTCTTCATTAGCCCGATATCTGTGAGGAAAGGCCAGCGACTCTACCTTGTCTTCTAAGGCGGCAAGGTCTCTCTCGATGCCCTCATGCTTGCGCTGGAGAGTCTGCACGCTCACCAGGTCCCGGCCGTAATCATCAGATGACAGCACTACATCTTTTTCAGTTATCCACGTAATTGTCTCGTCGGCATCTCTGCGTACAAAATTTTTCCATTAAGTACACAGCTAACTTTATTCTCGCGAATTACGATACTAATAAAACAGCATCCAAAACCCACAAATTTTGGTGCCACAATCACACAATTGCCAGACCACATAATTCAAGACAATACAGTTATACTGAGTAGTAGAGACACCAGTACAAACCTGTTGAAGCGCTGGATCTCGTGCGCGCCGAACAGCCTCTCCTGCCGCAGCAAAGTGAGGGCCTTCAATTTGTTCCAAGCCTCGTTCAGCTCCTGTAATCCATGACAGAACATTCAGCCAACAAAAAGCCACTGCTCATTACTTTAGCTGGATTTCAGCTTGCTGTAGCAGAGTTGCACACATTACAAGCTTTGTATAATCACGCCTTTCCAAGTTACTCTGAAAATACAGTTATGATGACTTATGTCATATGGAGGCTATACACCCATGAGGGGCAAGCACTTTAACCAGTCCACAGTTTTATCCATATCTTATTCAACACATTACAAGTTTGTGCTCTCTCTTTTTCCTTTTTTTTCAGAGTTCAAATAATTTCAATTTAGCAAACTTCACTTCTCAAGTAAAAGAATCAATATGCAATACCACCATTTCTTACTACTCCTAAATCAACGATAAATGTCAGGTAAAATAAGCCAAGGTGTAAAGGCCAACCTAGCATACTGCAAAAATCGATATCAAAACACTACTAACGAAACAACTGAGGAACCATACTGCATCCATGCAAAAGAAAAGCTGCATCTGTACTACTGAACTCTTTTTTTACGTAAGTAATAGTCTGCTTGGTCAATAAAATTACTTTAGTGTCTTGTGTCTATTCCACACGACTAAGATTTTTTTTTTTTAAAAATGGCACTACAGCAGCGTTTCTGGAATGGCAATGAATCTAAATGTCACTAAGATACAAAATGCAGCAGCCTTGCTAATACAGTAGAACCCCTTTATAGTAAAAAACGACTCTGACCAGCAAAAATCTTTACTATATGAGGGCCTTTGCTATATCAGTTGTTGGTGATGGCATGGCTCTGAGGATGCTCTCTGGTAATTGACTACTCACTAAACACAGTGTTGCTTTATAAAATAAACTCACAAATACCTTCCATTCTCCTCTTATTGTCCCTTTGTAAGATAAATATATATTTTCAGTAATCACATTTCCTGCTATAACATTTTCAATTTTGTTTGCACCTTGTGAAGGTACCACATTTGCACAAATAAAATACAGCTACAAATATAAAGCGAATTTGATTTCATGTGAAAACAAAAGTTTTGCGTGAACACGACATCATTTTCCGCACCCTCAACATTGTTTGAGAGGCATAGTTAGGAAACATGCGTGACACAGTCAAGGCGCGCTCATCTAGTGCAGTAGAACTGCTCTAGTGCCGCCACTTCCCTGCGTTTCGCACTGCCATGCTGCCAATGTTCACCCCTTTTCCTCCCTTCCCTACTCTGCACTGCACATTTGGAGTCTTTGCTTCCTCAGCAACCCCCGTCGCCTTCTTTCTGCAATCATAGCCAGCTTTACTTTATTTTTTTCTGTACACCCCGAGTGCTTTGCCTCCAGCTCCAAGGACTTCCAGAAGTTGGCTTCTCCTCACAGCTCCCGAGCTCGGTGGTGAAGCTATCTTAAAGAGCATCATTTTATTGTTTTTCGTATCCATTTGCCTCTGAATGTTGGCCTCGCGTGTGCCGAGTTGTCATCATTCCGTGGGAAGTACGGCGCCATGGCCAGATGCTTTTTACTGCAGCAGTTTCTTTACATTTTTTTTTGGTCAAAGATTTTTTTACAGACGTCTATGGACAGTGAAATGGGACTGCAGTTTCACTTCACTATATCTGAGTTTACTATAGTGGGGTTGTACTGTAACATTACCATAGGCATGCACAGCTCTCTCCATTAAGGGGTGGGCTGAGGCTCATGGTAGCACCTCTTCAAGTCTTATGCCCCCTCCCTCATGCCAACTGGTGGGGAGGGGGAGAGCTACTGCGCTATTTGCTCCTTCCCCACTCTGCATACTTATTGCACAGCACTAACCACATGACAGTTCTTTAGCACAAAACTGAACATTAAATGCTGGACCCAACAAACATGGAAGAACCTGAACTAAGCTCCCAGAACCAACTATAGCATTGCTACAGAAAAAATGTGCGAAGCCTTACGAACTTCATAATTAACACAAAAGAATGTCATGAAGTCCAATCACACCATTAACCGATCTGTAAGTCAGACTAAGCAACTGTATCAAAGAATCAAAGAGGGCCTTACTTCTCGCCTTTTTCTGATAGTTTCTCGTTCGGGGTGGTCGTCGTTGATTAGCTTCTCCGCCTGTTCGTTCACTTCGGTCACTCTGAACTCTTGGCTGGCCATGTCCTATGATTAATTACCAAGAAATTAGCAATCAGGAAATTTTCAAAAACAGTGGAACACATTCACAGTATTCATAAAAAGAACAATGCATCGCACCTTTTGGAATTCGTCAAACTTGCGTTGAAGGACTTCAACGTGCTCCAAGTCCTGACCGAACTCATCAGCCATCACAAATGTTTCCTGTAAATATATAATCCACTAGTCTAAGTCACTGTATTCATAAAGAGGAAAATTAGCACAACAGCAAGTAGATCCCATGATTACCTGCTATTGTTTCCCCCTAAACAGATCGCTAGTAGCACTCAGTAACAGCTACACTCCTAAGCTGCAATAGCAACCACACTGACACCCAAGCTGAAGGGCCTGCATGCTTACATGTGCTACACACTCAAGCCTAAAAGTACCAGAACAAGATTACAATTCCAGGTCCACTTCTCAAAATGCGCTCTACACTTCATTTTAGGCAAAGGAAAAGAAAAGTCAGAACAGATGTTAAGGCATTCAGAAAACCAAAAGAATTCCAATAAGTCACAAACTTAACCTCGCAAAGTATGCCCAGTTACTTCCTATGTTGCATTTACCAGGAGAGTCGGCTGGCAGTTTTGTAACATCAATTTTGATTTGAAAATGCCATGTGCAGAGCTAACATCACAAACTGAAGCAATTTCTTTTCTTCTTTAAAGCTTCAGTTTATTAATTGCAATGAAAAATTCAATACCACGAATAATTTTATACAAAAACAGAACCCAAACAGAGCCCTGAAGTAGTACCTTTTATGAAATGTAAGATAAGTGATCAGCACTGATGCAAGAATATATGTTAGTATTATTTAAATGATCAGAACTGATGAAAAAATATATGTGTTGTGTCCCCTTATTGCTTTTGTGTGTGTGCGCCCCCTCCTAACGACCACTCGCATTCCCCTCCTAACGACAGTTCGCATCCTCCTCCTAACGACCACTCAATCCTCCTCCTAACGACCGCTTGCCCCTCGTCGCACGCTGTCGCCGGATGCCCCCCCACGGTGCCCCCCCCGCACCCTCCTCCTGTTCTGGGAAGCCACTCCCTCCCGTGGACGCTTCTCGGCTCCCTCCTTTCTTCGGGCGGCCAGTTCGGCTCCTGCCTCGGTCGACGCTGGTCGCACCCTCATCGGCTTTAAATAAACGAAGTCTTAAAGTACCGTGTGCGTCTTTCGCTGCATTCAACACAGCGACCGGACACGACAGTGGCGACGAGAAAGTGGATTCGACCTGCGCTACGCAACGCTATTGACAAGCCATGGCTACGCGAGGGTTTCCCAATCAGATACCAGAATTCAACGGCTCATCGTGGTCATCGTGGGTTGGACGCCTTCAGTTCTACTTTGAAGCTAACAACATCACAGACCCAGCCTTGAAGAGGGCCAACCTGCTGACGCTGTGCGGGGAGCAGACCTACGATACTGTCTGCGCCCTTATTCAGCCAAGCACACCAGCGGCAGTGTCTTACGACGACATCGTAAAAGCGCTGCAAAAGCACTACGACCCAAGGCCATCCGAGGTCTACAGCCGGGCTCGCTTCCAACGACGAGATCAACTGGAAGGAGAAACAGTGAGCGCCTACGTAGCAGCGCTCAAGAAGCTCGCTGCCGACTGCAATTTTGGAACGCTGTCGACAACAGCTACCGGGCAGGAGGGAGACGCAGCTTCTTCTGCTAACACCACCATGCTTCCCTTGGACGTGATGTTACGTGACAGATTTGTGTGCGGACTGAGTGACGAGTCACTGCAGCAGCGCCTGTTCGCTGAGAAGGACCTCACATTCAGCAAAGCTTACGACATCGCCGTTCGAGCGGAGAGCGCCGGTCACCAGCAGAGAGGGATTCGCCGGAACACCGAGCCGGTACACCAGACAAGCAACCAGGTGCGCAAGCCTTCTGTTGTTGTAAAATCGGTCAAAAAGGCACAACGCTGCTGGCGGTGTGACGACCTACACAACCCCCAGGGATGTCGATTCCAGTCAGCCACGTGTAATTTTTGCCACAAGCGAGGGCATATCGAAAGAGCATGCATTACGAAACGGAGACTTGCCAAGATAAAGTCACCTTCCCAGCCTAATCACAGCGTGAACGCCTCAGAGAATACGCCGCTATCTGATCTCCATGGAACAACATCAGCAACACCATCTGTGTTGTACGACCTGAACACCATGAATCTCGGCACGCGACCGAAGATTTTTACAGAAGTAAGCGTACATCACCAGCTGATTAAGTTCGAGGTGGACTCCGGCGCAGCCTGTACTCTGATCAGTGAGGACACGTTCCGAACTTCATGGCCATCTGACGCACCCGCCCTGCAACAAGACAACACGTACCTGCGAACGTGGTCAGGACAGAATCTGCCACTATTGGGCTCTGCCAACGTGCAGGTTAACTACAACGGCCAGACCCATACGCTACCTCTGCTTGTTGTGAAGGGCACAGGATCAAGCCTTCTAGGGAGAAACTGGTTTTCTCCACTAGGCGTGATGATATGCGGCATACACCAGACGCCGAGCCAGAACATGGTTGAGCAACTACAAGAGAAATATGAAAGAGTATTCTTGGAAGAGATTCCAGGAAACGAAGGGCCCCCGGTCACACTGGAGTTGTTGGACAACGCGCAACCCAAATTTCTGAAGGCCAGGCCGGTGCCGTTTGCTCTCCGAGATTCAGTTGAAAAAGAGTTGGACAAACTGGAGCAGCAAGGTGTCATCGAGCCGACGCAGCATTCCATCAAACTCTCAGCGTACGACTACGCTCTGGTCTACCGCAATGGGAGTAAACATCAAAACGCCGATGCGCTAAGCCGTCTGCCACTAGACGCAACTGTTGACGAACCATTTCCACCAGGAGACGTTCTGATGTTCGAAGCACTGCCAGAACCTCCGCTTACAGCAGGCACAGTTGCAGCATCTACGCAGAAGTGCGCAGCTCTCCGGCTAGTTTACACAGCTGTTCAACAAGGCAACGTGCATAAACTCAAAGGGGACAACTTCGACGCTTACCGCAGGCGAGCTACAGAGTTGAGCACCCATCGCGGCTGCATCATATTTGGGTCCCGAGTTGTGATGCCGAGAGAACTACGCGCACAAGCTATGTCTCTCATCCACGCCGGACATCGGGGCATCGTTGCAATGAAAAAGTGTGCCAGAAGCTACATGTGGTGGCCTGGCATTGACAACGACATCGAAACAGTGGTGCGAGAATGCAAGCCTTGCCAGAGCAGCCGGAGCGCCCCGCCGAAAGCTCCTGTCCCAGAATGGGAAAAGCCAGACACACCATGGCACACACTGCACATTGATTTTGCAGGACCAATTGAGGGCTGCACTTTCCTTGTGGTCGTAGATGCCTACACAAAGTGGCTTGAGATAAGGCAAATGGGACAGACGACTTCGGCAGCAGTCATTGACAACCTCCGATCACTATTTGCAACGTTCGGCCTGCCGCGCAAGGTAGTGTCGGACAACGGAACACCGTTTGTGTCTGCGGAGATCCTCAAGTTTTATCGCGACAACGGGATCTCATCAGTTACATCGGCCCCCTACCACCCAGCGACAAACGGACAAGCCGAGCGCTACGTAGCCGAGCTAAAACGCGCCCTTGAAAGAGATCAGACAGGCTCGCTGCAGCGCCGCCTTGCGCGCTTTCTCTTCAAGCAGCACACGACGGTTCAGAGCACAACAGGCGAGACCCCCTCGAAAATGATGTTCGAGCGTGAAATGCGAACCCAGCTCACAGCCATCCTCCCCGAGCCAAAGGCAGAGACGTTCCGGGAAGAAAAAGCAATTCCGCGCTGCGGCACGCTTAATGAGGGGCAGCGCGTCCTCGCCCGACAGTTTCTGAAAAAGCCACGCTGGGAGGAAGCTACAATTGTCAGACGCATAGGCCAGCGCTCTTGGCTCGTCAACATACATGGCACAGTAGCACGCCGACATCTCAACCAGCTGCGTAGATTTACGACGCCGTCTGAGAGCTGTCCGCCAGCGGAGAGAACACGTGCACCATTTTCCCACATAGCCTGGCCCCTCTTCCCGGAAGAAGAGACTTCGCCCAGGACAGACCTAGGAGACACAGCGAACAACAGCCAGCCTACAAGTGTTTCTCCCCCGAGCGCACAAAGCCAGCGCGCCTCCACGCGTGAGCGCCGACCCCCTGCACGATACCAGGCAACTTTCTAAGGGGGAAGGAAGTGTTGTGTCCCCTTATTGCTTTTGTGTGTGTGCGCCCCCTCCTAACGACCACTCGCATTCCCCTCCTAACGACAGTTCGCATCCTCCTCCTAACGACCACTCAATCCTCCTCCTAACGACCGCTTGCCCCTCGTCGCACGCTGTCGCCGGATGCCCCCCCACGGTGCCCCCCCCGCACCCTCCTCCTGTTCTGGGAAGCCACTCCCTCCCGTGGACGCTTCTCGGCTCCCTCCTTTCTTCGGGCGGCCAGTTCGGCTCCTGCCTCGGTCGACGCTGGTCGCACCCTCATCGGCTTTAAATAAACGAAGTCTTAAAGTACCGTGTGCGTCTTTCGCTGCATTCAACACAGCGACCGGACACGACAATATGTTAGTATTATTTAAACACAACGCATCACACAATGACGACCAATGCACTTGCAAAGCAATCTTAACGGCATTCACCTTGTCGTTGATCCAGAACATGACCTCGTCACAATGGCGCAGAAACTGGACCAACACCAACGCTTGCTGCAGCTTCTGTCCCTTGTCTGCCAATTTTCTCAGGAGAAGCTCCCAGAGCCGATGAAGCTCATCAAGGCATTGCTGGCACATTAAAAAAGTAAATCAAGCACTTGCCCCTTCCAAAACTTCACACTGTCCACACATCACACCGCATGCAAAACTATCAAGTATTGACATGAAAAAAAAACCCAGATTTCACCCCAATGAGCAACACTTATGTACACAAGGTAGGCTTGTAGGGCTACAAAACACTGGCCAGCCAGTCTTCGCTATTTGACTTCAAAAACTAAAAGAGACAATACGTCAGAAAGTCAGCAATAATGGTCGAGTACTGCACACATAAAATCTGCCAGGACCTGTATTATATGCAGGAGTTAAATGCCACAGTCCTCTACCTTCAATACTACTACTCGCCATAAAGATCATGGCTGGCAGCCATGGTCAAGGTACCCCAAGCCCCTTCATGATTGACATAAAAGACTGGTAGAATGCTCAGCACACCACCTAGAACGTACACACTTTACTTGCATAGCTACCAGAGGTAGATTGGTGTGACCAGCTAGGCAAGCATAAACTACAGCGAAAAGAAGATTAAAGAAACCACATCTGTATCTCAATAAGCCCTTCTATAATTTGTTAGTTCCTTTTATCGTCAGAGTAATGTGTGCTCTTACAAAAGTGCAC
Organism: Amblyomma mixtum; assembly: GCF_055824585.1. Lineage (NCBI taxonomy): Eukaryota > Metazoa > Arthropoda > Arachnida > Ixodida > Ixodidae > Amblyomma > Amblyomma mixtum. Next base: position 175,467,368 of record NC_143014.1, read on the forward strand.
AGCCACCAATCATGCAGGGGATGTTTAAACAGTGGGTTGATATTTGCAAAAAAAAAAAGGGGGGGGGGGGAATATTAAGTTTTTCCAACCCCCCCCCAAAAAAAACAAAAAAAAACAGGTGGTAATCAAGCTAGGCCTTGAGAACTTGAACAATTTGCAAAATACAGTAATCCAGATCAGAACAAACGCAGCACCGTCTCTACTGCACTACACAGTTCCGCAAGCACTGTGCCTTCATAAAAGTCAACAGTAAAGCAACTACTGGTAAAGCATCTGCTCAGTCATAAACAGAATAACTTATGCAACTGCCTATATACATTTGTTTGAGAACACTTATTTCCAGTCCGTACCTGAAATAAGCTCCCAAAACTGCTACCATCGCAAAAGGTCTATTCACATTCATGAATACCACAGCTTAAATGGTGTGTAGTCCTTACTATGCACCAACAGCAAAAAAATGTAAGCCTAAGTCAAATTTCCTTACAAAACAACACACAGGCTTTGAATGAAAGCACATACTCCTGATCTGAAGAGAATATGAACTGAAAGCACATACTCCTGATCTGTAACAACCTTTGAAGAGAATATGAACTGAAAATGCCTCAATAGCTGCATGCCTCAAAACTAGCATTTTGCTATGTACAATTAAAAACAAAAACAAGCTTAACAATACAAAACAGCTCTGTGGAAAGGTTTAGTGCTGCAGATAGCTGACAAAACCTATAGAACAAGTAGATTCAAATGCATAGCACTGATAACAAGAAACAAATAACATTATCCCAATTGTTAGTGTCCCTTTTTGTTTGTTATGATGCACATCTTGAAACAGGAAGACGATATGCCCAAACTGGAAATACAAACTTCATTTGCCCACAAATACTAGTAGCTTTCTTAAAGACTTCTCGTGCTGCTCCTTCCATGCATTTATAGTATTTTAAATGTTTTAAAGTTCCAGAAAGGGAGTCACCATATCAATAAACCCCAGCTTATTTCAAGCTTAGGCATGGCGCATTTACAGTACGTCTGACCGTTATCACCAACTGTATAACCTGGTCCCCAATGGTATCACTTCTTTCACATGCTAAAGAGAAACCTGCATAGAGCATCAAAAAGAAAAAGATAACTGAACTCCTCCTGCAACTCCCCAATAAAGCAATACTATGCCTGATCACTGCAATGTGCCAGGGCTGAGCACGTGGTAAGAGCATATGCAAGAATGCTTGTATGCACAACAAGCAGTGCTGCACAAGCTCCTTCCATGGAACACCAAGAGTGACATGGTCATACTAAAAAGCAATGCTTGAAGGTCAGACACCATGTCACATGTACTCCCAGCAGCTGCTTGCAACATCAACAACTCATCAGATTCTTAGTTTCACAGAATTTCACATTATAAATTTGTTTGGTTGAGACCCAATACAACTTGTACAACCATTCACTGGGTCCTTAAAAAAAAAAATAATGCACTGTTACAGCAATGCAGCAAGAGAGGTATCAAGAACATAATGCACCTTGTACAAACATGAGTTACCCACCAAGGCTTCCTCAAGAAGAAACACTGCCACAAAATAGCAAAAATAGCTTCCTGCACCGACAAATTTTGCTGCGAGTGCAAAGTGTTCACAACAGTGTGCAGCTTATACAGATATTTTATTTACTGTGAAATGCCAGTTGAAGTTAATTACACAACAGGAGCTAAATTATGGGGAAATAATCACTGCCCTCTTCCAAAATAGCATTCAAAATATTCAGCTTTACAAATACTTCCGACCAGTGCACATTTGTGTCAGCCATTTCACTGAGAAAAAAAGTAGCCTGCTTGGACATCTTAAGAACAGGATATGACAGACTGCTGCACCAGGTAACCTAAAAGTTCTAAAGATGAACTCTGCTTGAAAAAAAACTTTTCAAGCCCCACCACACTTAGGCCAAAGCATAACGAAAACATAACTATAGTGCTTTGTAGATTTGTAGGAGATTGCACTTTACCTTGATCTTTTCCGATTCGAAATGACCATAGCCAATCATTTCCATTCCTGTATTGTCGAGCACCACGATGGCGTTGCCGTGAGCAGCAACTTCCGCTTCGAAAGCTTGATGCTTCTGAATTTTTGCCTGTGCAAAAAAAAAAAAAGATGCAACCAAGAGTTTTATTTGCCCAGAATGTCAACAATCTTCAAAGGAACTCCTAGACCTGTGCTTGCTTCAAATAGAAACCCTACTTCGCAGACAAGTACAGAATAAACAATACACTAAATGCATTATTTAGCCAGTCGACAGCGGCCAGACAAGACACAGTATGCGCAGAGATAACTGGAGATTAGAGTTGATTATCCGGGAGGCAATAACTCAACTTTTGCAACGACCATGTTAAATGAGATCATACTGAAAAGTTGGCACTAACAAGCATTCCTAGATGACCACTGTTGAACTCAGCACCCAGTTCAATAACCATGCAACCTCAATGTAAAGGAGAAAAAGTATCTCGAAAATGGTTATAATCTTGAAAATAGCTTCTCCCACATGCATGCTGCCACTGCAATGCTTCCAAGTTAGTTTTGGAACTTTTTGACTAGGTTTATTTAGTACAAAAGACAAAATCGACCATAGCCTTGGAGATTAAGCAAACCTTCATAACCAAATTACACTTGTATGTCTGATCATTGTCACAGAATAGCTATCTGAATGTGAAAGTGGATTCTGCACTTGTATTCAAATATCTTTGTATGCAAACACAGGTCATAAATTTAGTTTTGATTTCATAACTGCTATGAATATAGAATGACTAGCCTAACATGAAGAGAACAAACATGTCTGCCATATAAGGTGCCGCCATAAGCTCTTGCCTGCCACTCCCATCCAATAAAACACCTGCAACTGATGCTACAAGTAATACTGCACCAGCCTTATATACGAGGCCATGCACTCATTAATGTTTACCTACCTTAAAAATATTTGTGAATAGCTAGCAGACAGGAAAAGTCAACCAAATATGACCCCTATCATTAAAAATTAAGCTAATGGGTTTTAACAGTAGTGAACTAATTTCACTAATGAGCACTTAATGCTGCAGAAAGAGCTGATATATTCAGACCATCTATAAATAAAACTAACACTCCTAACTCATGTGGACGAGAATGGAGCTTACAGTAAGACTAGGAGACAAGCTGCCAGAGTGCAAATGAACACACACAAATGAAACAGCCTAGGGAAGCTGACAGTTTGAGACAAAAGTCAAAGAGATATATACATCAACTTGGGCATAAGATGGCAGGCAATGGCCTTGCTACGATAGGCAATTCACGATTCACAAAGCCAGTGAGGCAATAAAGATAATGTGATAGCACTACTATTTACGTTCAAAACAGCATCAGAGAAAATGACCACAATTGCAGACAAATTAACCACTACAGCTAGTTATAAAAACTGCACTACAGGCCCGATCTTCTTGTGGTACCACTACCCATTTAATGAGGTGATCAAACAAGAGTGGGCAGAGCTCACATTTGGCAGTGATCACATCGGGTTTTCATTAACCCTTCCAGGCGCCTTTTTTTTTTTTTTGGTATCAAAAACACTTTTCCGCCTAAATATGGTATTTTCATACGTGAAGAATTTTTTTCCAGTGTAAAATACTAGCGAGTAATTTTCTCACGGATGTTCAAAATTTCGTTCAGTGTCATAATTGATAGGAATAGCAACATAAAATGCCAGGAATAGTAACGTTAATGTACTATTCAGATCAAAAGTTTACGAGAAATAAGCATGCGGGGAAAAATTTATTTCGTCGAAGTCACGAAATCGATTCATCTGAAACGTATGAATGCATGAGGGGACATGCACACTCTATACGCTGGTTACAGCGTGCAGCTGTGTCGCCGGGCGTGGCTTCAATAAACTCCTTTGAGAACACACATCTCTTAAAATTTTGATTGCAATAGTATCCCATTTTCTTGGGTAACTTAGCTGTGAAGGCAGCATTCATCACCCTTCATTTATTATGCCCTTAAATGCCCAAAGGGCATTACATAAGTGGAAACATCCTTACCATCAGTACTGTGAACTTGTCTTTATTCCCTACAACCATTGCCAGACTGCATTTTCCTGATTAGAAAGTACAACTTATGCTTAATAGAACAGTGTCTACGTGGTTTGTGCATCATGAGACCAAGCGAGGAGGTACTGTACCTTATACAAGAACTGTACATGCTGTACCCTTCTCTTTATGCCAGACACTAAGAATAAGGTCAAGCTCACGCCCTTTGCCATTGTCGGATGCCTACCTGCAGATTTGTTGCATCCTTATAGCTCTCGTCCGAGGCTGCCTGCAGTTTCTCGTGAATCCAAGACTCGAGCTCGTCAGCATCGCGCTTGAAGTACTGGAAGCGGCGAGACTCCTCGAGTCGATCCCTTTTGTGGCGGGCCTCAGACTTGAATTGGGAATAACGACCCAGGACCTGCTCACGCCGCTCCTGGATGTCATCCACAGTCTCCAAAATCTTGATGTCCCTTGGCTGGACATCCATGGCTCCCTGCGTCTGGTGGCTTCAGCCTGCCAGGGAATCGCCTGAAAAATAGGGCCATGCCATCCACTAAGCTGAGAAACAACCCCAAATTGCTATGCACGAGAAGAGACCACTGCCAATGCTGAAAATGTTCATTTCTGCAATGGCATGGTATATTCCACAATTAAAATTAAAGAAGCTATAAAACATTACTGGACAAACCATTCTTTACAAATAAGCTTGCAGAGTCGCCCAGCGGCTGGAAACTAAATGGCTGCTCCCAGTGAACCAGATTTATAAGAAAGGTTTTGTCTATGGATGTTTAACGTCCCAAAACGGCTCAGGCTATGAGAGACGCCGCAGTGAAGGGCTCCAGAAATTTAGACCACCTGAGGCTCTTTAACGTGCACTGACATTGCACAGTACACAGGCCTTTAGAATTTCGCCTCCATCGATATTAGACCACCGTGGCCGAGATCGAACCCCCGCCCTTTGGGCCAGCAGCAGAGTACCATAACCACTGAGCCACCGCGGCAGCATAAGAAAACTATAATTTAACTTCCTGTACACACCACCTCTGGCTCATGTAGAGCTGATTTCTCGCAAAGTCCCACAGATCAAAGTATGGAAATATTAAGACTGTTCAGGGAACACTCCTTTGGTTGGCAACATGAGGAATGCTAAAAATTTAACACTTATGTTGCAATACCAAGATCATTAAAAAAAAACTCCTTTCTTTGGCATGTAACAAAGACGTTTCAAATGCTTAGCATTCATCCAGCCTCAGGGAGCTGCTCCCAATTTGTGCTTGACACAGAGTGTGCACCTGACATTTAGCACACATTTTGATACCAAGCATACAATGTTGACACAGAGTGTACACCATAAAAGAGCACGGGGCCAGAAGTCGTACAACCACTGGACAAGAGCATGCAAACATTCCAACACCTTCTGGCTTGAAACTCTCCCTTCCCCAACTTCAGCATCCCTACTCTTCATAGCACGATCCAACTCAGTGGCATATGCAACATCCTTCTGGCCTCTTCCATACCATCTTATCAACTGCCACTGCTGCAGCCACCATCAAAAGCATGAAGCAAGCAAGAATTCGCAAAAAGGTTTACAACTGCAATATGAAGTTGGCACTAGAAAGATGCAACACTCCGCACAACTATAAGGTTATCTTCTGGAACTTGTTTTGAAGATATGTACAGGTTTGTTGACTAGAGTGAATACAGAAGCGTGTGATAAAGCTGGATTAAAGACCTGCAGAGCATCACACGTGAGCAATAAGCGCATTACTACATGCATTCAAGAAGCATAGGAGCCACAGCAGCTCCACACGCTGCCTGCACCTGCTTGTTAGCTCTGAAGTATCTAACATATGGTGCATCTGTGTTCACTCTAGCAGTGGATGACCATGCACTATTGGCAGCAGAAGTTTACAGGATGGGCGTTCTCTGAAATTTCATTGTGATATTGCAGTAACCTGTTTTATTACCAGTCAACGGAGAATGCACATCCCCTCATACCTTCACACTTTCCAGGTGACTGATTCATAAAACAGCTTTTTTTCTGCACATCTACATCCCGTAAACTTCTGCTGATAGTACATTAAAATTAATGCAACATCCACTTTCTGGGAGCATAACAGTTGAAGCCCGCTTATCAGCCACTAGAGCCCCTTGCACTTTAAAACAATCATAATTATGAACGACAGAACATAATGGATCTTAATGTCCAAACATAGTATACCTGTTTTACAGCTACATGCATTACAACCGGAGCTACAGCCATCCTTCAGGAGCCCACGGCTCGTGTCGAACTCCGTTCATTCTGTGGAGACTGCCAGTAAAATCAGGAAAGTGCTAAGAGTTGGCCCTATAAATGCTCATATTTAATATTGTGCTCTTTACACAAAGACCAGCCAGAACCTGCAGATTCATATATTAATTACGATAGGTAACATACGCCGAAAGGAAATAAACGGGTGATGCCTTTGTCCCACAGTGGACATATCCAGGCTAACGACGACTACTATTACGACACATGCAACAGCAGCTTACCGAGGCATCAATGTCTACATCAAGCACAGAACTATTTCACATGCATGATCATCAGGGAAGCTAAATCCCCACTGAATTCGTAATTTACACCAGAAGGCCCACAGTCAATGTATACTATCATAGTTGCTATTTTCTTTTTCTCTGTTCATAGGAAGTCTTTCAGCTAACTTACGGACCTGTATTAAGAAGGCAAATATTTTAATAGCAACATATGATCATATACTTGATTACCATTGCTGATTTACACACTACTTATTTTCAGCAAGTAGCAAAGTTCTGTGCATAATAACAGTGTTAAATGCATATGAAATCATAAAAAATTTCACCCTTAGAATGCTACATTTGCAGTGGTTGGAATGTGAATGAAATGTCCACTTGCTGTCTTTTTTGAGTGCTGGTTATGCGAAACAACTGGTACAGACACCGGCAATCAAGTTTGCTCCGTCAATCGCAGTGCTCCAATACATAGCCCAGCGAGAGGAGAAAGCAGTTTTTGGTGCACCTGTAGTGCTTTTCCATGCCACCTTCCTATGCTTATAGGCACGAGCTTCCATGCCCTGCCAAAGCCACACATGACACACGTCAGCTAACTGTGCATCGAGAGCACCTAGTCAAAAAATGCTATCAGCCACATGCGTGCCTCCGATTGTTGAGAATGTGGCCTCGCGTTTATCATGACCGAAGTGGCTGACGGCAGCAGTTTTTATTTAGGCATGCAGCGGAACAATTGCAGGTTGCCCATGTGCACAGCAGGTTGTCTATATGCAAAATGCATGCATTTTTCTATTGGCTGGTTGCCTGTGTGGCACATATACAGAGTGCCACTGCCAAGAAAATTTCAATTGCAGAAGTACTGAACAGAGTCTTGTTTGCTAGCTTTCACATCTTCTGCTCTGCAGCTATGACAATCCAGTACCAACTTGCCCAACAAGCTATGTTAACCAAAGTTCTAAAATTTTTTACATCAGCAGAGCTTGTGTAAATAACTTTGCCATAAATAACTCTGCATCCAATATCCACAACTGCGAGTCATTAGAGTACCTCACCTATTTAGCACCTCACTCATAAGGCCAGACTTCATTCACTCCTTCCCACAATTGACATTTTTGCAGTATGTGTTGAGCGAGCAGAAGCAGTGTCAAATACTTTCATTCCTGTTAAAGCAAGACAGCTCAAACTTTTGTGGCATTATTTTGACCTGCATGAATATCGCACCTGTAATAACTTGGCAATCTGGTGAGATTCGACCACTGGAGGTTCAAGAAAATCTGCCCTTTAAATAGTTCTCAAAATTTTGATGAATGCCAGAATACAAGTAATATCTCTTTATTGTTCCCACCTAAAAGAAGCTTGTACCATTTCATGTGAAATAATTCTCAACTGCATCTTTGTTCAGTGACACTTTGTTTCTTGCATGTATAAGTGCACAAGCCGAGAGTAAGCTTCAATGCAATTTGGTTTTGCAACCTATGTTAATTTGCAGTTGAAATGACAATGAACCCATGTATAATCAATAACAAATTTATTACCTGCAGGCTCAATAAAATCAGACATTGCAAACAAATTTGAGTCCACCCTGCTGTTTATTACCAGTGGGTTAAACTAAATTCAGAATAAAACTCCATTCTGCAAAGTTAATTTCCATGGGCAGTACTAACTTCAGTAGAATGTTGTTACCTCACAATTTTGAACTAACTACTATGGGAAATAACACTGCCCTAAAGATACGATTACTCACCCAGTCAAAAAAAAACCATTGGGACCAGTTGGGAATTCCAATTAGACCCAACTAGAACAAAACAGGTGCAATTGGACAGCGAAATGGATTAAAAAAATTGGGGCCTAGCAATCCATTTGGTTGGTCCAACTGGATTATCAAACTGGTTTTGCAAACTCCAGTAGGAAAGTGAATGTAGTGCCCCTGTCAAAACAAGAATTGAGTTCCAGATGGACCTTCCGATTGGAAAATTCACAGTTATGTACTTGACACCAATTCAAAGCTCCAATTAGAACGTCCACTTGAGCCTTCCAAACGGACATTCCAACTGGTTCCAAATACACAGGCGGAAATTTTCAAATTAGAACGCCCAACTGGAAGCCAATTGATTGTCTTGACTGGGATCAGCATATTACTGAGCATACACAGAACAGTGAACTAATCAAGCTTTTGTAAAAAGATATCACCAGCTTTATGCACTGAATTGTTTTCATCAGCTTCGGAGTGATTAAATGAAACAACTTCAATTACTGGATAAGCACCACTGGCTCGTAGCAGGGGGTCCCTTAAACAGGGTGTACAAGTGGTAGAAAACGTGCATGTTTGTAGTGTCTGGCTGAAAGTAGTGTTCCTTGTGTGTGATGCAAGCTTGTTTGCCTTCACTTCCATAAGATGTGTCTAATAGACAATTTCAATTCCCTAGTAAAAATTTTGCAATAAGACAGAGCATAGTCCTGGAAGAAAACCCAATTGGTTCCAGGTGAAATTCCCAACAGTTTTTTTTTTTTTACTAAGCAGTACCAGTCTATTAAGTTACTGTAGGAGACAATGTAAACTCAGCGTATCCAAGGGATTATGTGTACCATATGTCCTTGGAAGAAAGCAATTGTGTTGAGTTATAGAGCTCAATTCAGTAGGTTTCAAGGTACAGGACATTTGCAGTGTAGGAGTTTTCCAAAAATAAAGAATTTCAGACGGCTGAGTGAAGCTGAAATGAAGCATACTATGGGAAACTTTCATTTGGTGCGAGAATATTATCAAAACATGGTGGTATTTCCAAACAATGCTTGAGTGCGTGTGCCCATTTAATGAGGGCAGCTATTTCTATTCTCAGGAACACACCTTACAAAAGGTGCAAGGGTGTGGCTGCAGAGGAATGACAGTCTTTAAAGTGCTTAGAGGGTATCAAAAAATTGTCCTGAATAAATGTGGAGTTAACTGCAACAACCCCATATTGGCACTCTAAGCTCAGAATATACAACTTATTGCTACTCTGGTTATTTTCATGATAAGCAAATGTGTCACATGTACAAAATGCTTGTAGTCAGTAAAGACAATCAAGGGGTTTTTTAAACATAAGCTGAACAAATGGAAGAACAAAACACTTATGAATCGGAGAAAAGCTCATTTAAGGGAAACGCAGGCACACTACAGTGAAGTACTTTCAACACAGTGTTCCAGGATTTTAAGTAATACAGCCGACTGCTACTAGCTACTCAGAAACAAGGGCACAACTTGAGAGTATTAGTAGCAGGAATTACAGCTGTCCTAAGCCCGTCTTTCATGAAATCTGTCAAGAGTTTAATATAACGAAATTCAGGTAAGCCACAATGATGCAATTCAAAATGAAACCACAAGCCAACAAAATGTTGATTACAAGTCCTACTTATTCCTCAGGCTGTACCGAAAGATAAGTGTCAATCCTTTCACGCGAGACGGTCAGAAATTTACATTATAAGCCAGCAGAAACAAGAGGCACCGTGCTTTCCTCTCCAGTTTGTTTCCCCGCAGCACCGGCAAGCGAAACCACAGCAGCGGACGTCGATGCAAGTGACCACTGACGAGACAGTCGTCTGCGTGCACCTACACCGGCAACCAGCGTACGCGTCGACCGCACAGACACACCCACGAGGAGGAGGCCAGGGAGGATACTCCCATAGGCGGTATGCCAAGCGGCTACCAAGCGGCTGCCTATCGAGGCCTGCCGCGGCATTCCAACTGATCTATTTATCGACACTTTTATCGCACAGAAGAATGCCGAACATGGAGCTCAAGCTCCGCAACACATCTCGCACGAAACTGGGCCAAGACCAATTAAAAGGGGGCTAAGCTCTAACGCAGGAATAACGGGGCCTTCCCTACCGAAGCTCGCCTGCTCCATTTTCCGCCAAGTTTCGCGTTCACACGTGATAACGAAAATGCTTTCGAGGTCACCTAAAATCTGTACGCGTAATCTATTATACATTAGCTAGTTTACAATAAAGGCACAAAACGATCACAGCAAGCGGAAGCGGTAATTTTAGAGACACACCCCAGGCACCGCACCGGCCGCGATGGTGCACGCGATTATTGCATTCCGCAAGGCTTACTACTAGCTACGAGACTTCGCTTCGATTACTTACTCGGTAAAGAAAAAATTCTGCTCTTTCATTAAAAGTTTCATACATTTAAACTGCCGCTAAGTCCACATTTCCGCCTCGTTATTAGTTTGTAAACGCCCTACTAAAATAACGGAAGGCCGGTTAAGAACCGTTACTCGGCTGTAAAGCTAAACATTACTCAGGGCTGCCCGATCAATGTGCACACCAGCTGTTGAAGATTATCCCTTCTCTTAGATACACTGAACAAGGTTATACCCAAGTGGAGCACATTTACTCACAAGCAACAAGGATGCACAAAATGGAGCGCCAAGAGCTTAAGCTATCTACAGCTCCGCTACATGAAAAGTAAGGTCACTGCGGAGTCCTCGTGGATTTGACACAGCAAAGCACTCGCCACGCACCCAACGCAATCAAGCAACACCCCTGCAAAGCTAGCCTCTCAGCCGGGCAGTCACTTGCGTTATTTTAGGACTAGATGCCAGGTTCTGTTGCGGATGCTCGCGTTGAACACCAGCGATCAGGGCGTTGCCAGCCGCGCTGTACCATCACTGGAGGCTGCACTTACTGGCGAACTTAGGCGATATTCGCTACGTATCGTCTACGGGAATATAAGAATATTTTAACATGCAAACCTCAATATATGTTCTCGAACAGCACAAACTTACTTTCGAGAGCAAGCGTCAAATACCCACCGGTATTGATCACCGAAAAATGGCGACACTCGGCGAGGTCAATCCGCAGCACCGGCCGTGCAACGACGCCGACTCTGGCTGGCGCCGAGCTTTTTTAGTTCTGCTTTTTGTTTTGGAATGCGCCGCTTGATGACACTAGCTGCGCTAGGGTAAATTTCGCTCCCACATCAACAGAAAACCTCAGATTGTGTGCTTTTATTTTTTTATTAAAATTATTTTTGCAGTTATTTTGTATTTTGAGTTTCTTACATGTTTGTATTCAGGCTCGCAATGCTGACGAACTCGCGAACTAGAGCCACTGGCAACCTAGTACTTGCCGAAGCCTGCGTTTTTCTATAGTTTTGGTTTTTATCTCTAGCGATGTAGTGTATGTTGGTCACTTGGTGTATCTTCGCAAACTTGCGTGAGTGATGTCGCGACAGCTGTTCCTGTGGCTCAACGAGTACAGTTTCGTTTAGTTTTTATCGCCAGTCCTCCCGCAGTTAGGTATCTGTGCCTACGCTCCTGTAAAAAAGCCAGGTACCAGCCGTGGTTCGACTCACCGGAATCTCGAGGCGTTGACCTATTGGTCTTGTTTGGCCTCCGTCTTTGCGGAATCGCCGTTGTGTTTTTTGACTGGAGTGAGAATGATCAGCGCGTAAGAAGTATACGTCTAGGTTTTGCATGCTGTCTTGTTCTGAAGTTACCGAATGAGCGCGGAAAGGGCTACGAAGGGGTGCACTGTGCAATGTAAGACCTGAGGAATATGAACGATATCCGTTGCTTTCGAAGCACCATGGGCGAAATACTGCATACGGATTTGGACAGTTCGACGTCGCCCGCAAGACTGGAGTACACTTCTGAAAAGCATTCCAGGCACACGCTTGAAGCCATCAATCTGCTTCGGCTACATCGAGAGCTTTGTGACGTCGTTTTGCTCGTGGGAAACAGGAAGATATTCGCGCATCGTATCGTGCTGTCGGCGTGTAGCCCATATTTTCACGCAATGTTCACCGGAGAGTTGGCGGAAAGTCGTCAAACCGAGGTAAGACTTGTGGCTCAGCACGCTCTCTCCGAGGTGCTCAGTTGGTGAGGTAATACTTTCGGAACTGTTACTGGTGGTGCCGCAAACGTCGGCTAACTGTCAGTACAAAAAATTACATGTGGTGTAGGCACTGCTTATGAAGAAAGCGCTTGTAACTCGGCAGAACGTCCATAGGCAAATGTTGTGAACATCCTGTACTATAGAGTTTAGTTATCGTTTTCCACCACAAAACTATTAATTGTGACAGATGTCAGGAAGGCGGGCGAAAAAGTATAGCACAACACCTTGACTTATCCGAGCATCTCAGATAAACAATGCGTGAGTACAAATGTAGCATGCACAGATGTACTTATACAAGACAACTTTTAGAATGAACAGCAGTGGAAACAAAACGAGAAAGTCAATCAGTAAAGCGGTACTTTAACACAACATTTCTTTTAGGTTTTTAAATAAATTATACAACCCTTTGTTGGATAGCTAAATTTAAGTTGTATACAGGAGCGTAACCTAATGCTCGAAATTCATACGCTGTCTGGGGACAAAAAAATGGCCATCGGTCTGCGTGTTGATATAAAGTAGGTTTGCGCTCATGATGTTGAATTTTGTGAATAACTGTTATGTATGTGCATTACACAGGAGACTTCCAGCTGAACCTGTTGTGTTTTATTTTGCAATATAACTCCATTGTACTAAGAAAAGTTGTGTACTGCTAGCCCAGACCGAGTAACAGTAATGCAGAAAGGGATGAACTTTCATCATTTGTTGACATAATTTAGCAAAGGCTCCGTGAGTTATTCTGCATACAGTTGTTATGACATTACATAGCAGGTGTTCATGCACAAAGATCCTAGTGCATTCAGGCAGGAGAAAGTCGAATTGTAAATTTGCTTATGTGAGAAAATCAGAGCGCAAACACTGCACATTTAGTGCACAAAAAGGTACCCACCACAGGTTTTAGAACTGTTTATTTGCAGGGAATTGTGTCTAAATGCTTAAGATTTAATTGTGTCTAAATGCTTAAGATTTTTTTATCATTACCTGATCTCAAGTGGCACTTACCATCAGTTCAGAAAAATCTTCTACTATCTGCATGCCTATTGTAATTTATGAAGGCACCAGTTATTGCAATATTATTCATAAAAGTATATAGTGATGCTCTCATGTAATTCTTTGAGGCACGCCATGCTTCCTACTTTTGCTATTGATAATATTATGTCTCTAAATGCAAATAATTTGCAACACCGCAAACACTATTTCAGAGCAGCTTTTCTGGAAAAGTTATTCTGTCAAATGCCTTCACTCATAAAGTAAAGAGAATAAGTGTACTGAATGTGCTTATTCAGACATTTGTTGGCACGTAAATTTTTTAAGGTGCTCTAAATTTCATTCCATATGCAAAATGTTTAGTCATAGAGCTGTACTTGACATTTGCAACGTTATGGTGCTGCCTCTTCATGCTAGCCTTCAAAAATCGGTGTTGTGGGTGAATACTGTTCAAAAAAAGAGCATGCAGTTAGTACCGTTAGTCTTTACCTGAACTGGGTGGGCAAAACATATTTCTTTGTATGTATTGAACTCATCTGGTTGATGCATATTCAGTGAAGTTTGGCAACCAAACAAGTGAAGAAAGGACAATAGAAGTTGACACGAACGCAGCATCTGTATTCATGTTGCCTTTCTCTGTTCTTTGCTCACTTTTATTCAGCTATCTCACTTTATATTATTGGTTTAGATGTCTAATTGCTGTTGTGTTATTTTTATTGTGCTAACAACACAACTAGGGGCTCTGTGCCAACATAGTTAGCTTGCCTAAGCATTCTGTATTGCTTCGTCTTGCTGTTTCTGGAAGCAAGGTTTCACTTGCCTTTAGAATCGTGCTTGAGTAGCTGTATGATGTCTGAGTGAATCTTGCAAGTTGCAAATGCATGGTTGAACCAATGTAACATATGGACAAGTGAATTATGCAGCATGGCAGCTAAAACGAGTTCTTTCTGTATTTTCAAGATAGCCTCATTGCCTTGGATTTGTATTCCTTTTTTTCTAGGTGACAATACGAGACATAGACGAGCATGCCATGGAGCTGCTTATGGACTTTGCTTACACATCGCATATTGTGGTGGAAGAGGGCAACGTACAAATGCTTCTGCCTGCTGCATGCCTCTTGCAAATGGCAGAGATTCAAGATGTCTGCTGCGAGTTTCTCAAAAGACAGCTTGACCCAACCAACTGTCTTGGCATCCGTGCCTTTGCCGATACTCATTCATGCCGGGAACTCCTGCGCATAGCGGACAAGTTTACACAGCACAATTTTCAAGAGGCATGTCTTATTGTTTATTTTTTGTGACATTTTTGTGACATTTGTGTGGCACTCTGTCTGCTGAACATGTGGTTTGTGAAGGTTGTGCACAAATTGAGTCTTGATAAATGGGAAAAACCTAATGCAAGCCTATCTTCACTGTCATTTTTATGAAAGGGTAGTTATTTTTTTACCTGAAGTCAAAATTTGGTCAGCGGTCTTAACAGGAGGTTTGTATTCAGTCGCTTTAGCAGATTATGCGACAATGTCATTGGATGCAACATAAGCTTAAATAAAGATTAAAAACAGCAGTCTCTTGTGAGAGAAATAAAACAGGAATTGCACTTGATAAAACTGGTGTTCAAGTGGCAGCATTTGTCACGTTATGCTCATCTAAGTGTTCACTGCCCATAATTTTTTTTGTTCGGGGCAGAACTCGGGATGTTTATGCTGGCTAGTTTGAAAGAGCTTTAAGTACAGATATGGCAGCACCAAGTTTCACAAGTTTCTGTGCTTCTATCAAGCTAATGTTTGTATCTGTTTACTGCAGTACTGTCTTGTCTGTGTAGTAATTATACTTCCATTTACAAGGAGCATTCAAGAGGTCAGTGAAGTTGTCTTGTATCTAATGTACTTGCAAGCTTGAAAGGAGCACTGCATTCCAATAAGTTTTAATGTTAATATTTATAATAAGCATGTTAGAAGTGTTGTGAAAACTTACTGTCATGTTTGTATCGAGACTCCCACACTGTAGACAACAGGAACCTGCTTTTATGCTTATGCAGTGTTACCAGAATTGTGGTGTTATATGCAAGACTCATAAAAACTTTCGAACCAGTCTACGTGCTCACAGGCCTAGGATACTATCTATATTAAATGTCTATTCGTGCTGAAGGTGTCGAATAGGAAGGAATTTATTCCTTTGGAACTGAGTGGCATTCAAATCTGCTCCCAGAAATGTAAAAGCCACTAACCATTATTTTCGCTTGCAAAAATAAGGATAAATGTTATAGAAGCAGGTCTGAATCATGGTATTTCTTGCTTCTTTCAAAAGCTTATCGATGAATTTCCCTCCTTACTTACACAAGAGGAACCGAAACGGGTAGAATTTATTACCTTTCTCTAAATTTCACTTGCCTAAAGGAAGCTAAGGCCGTGCCAGCATGTGCATATAGCCAACTTGGTCAGTGGCCGTGTAGCGGTTATCTGTGGCAATAGAAACATTAGGGCATGAGTTTTTTTTTTCACATTCACACAAACAGAAAAGGAAAAGGCAAGAAATGTGTATTCTGCCCTTTTCTCTTCATGTGTCCCTGTTTGAAAAGTTTGCACAATTCTGTTTTGATTTGATTAAAACCAACTAGCTTAGCAACAAGTTTTTTTTAACCTGATGTAGATTTACTTTAAATGTTATAAAACATGTTTCGCACAATTCCAAGCTGGAATGTGTATCATTACCATAATTGCCTCTGCTATCATTTTGATGATTAATATCTGTAGTTAGCACTACAGTTATGTGCTACATAGGTGCTGAGGGTTTTATATTGAAACAAGCACTAAAAGACAGGAAAACGCAAAGAAATAGGAAAGCAAGATACACTGCTTCTCATAATTCTGGAGAACAATTTCAATAAAGGGCAAACATCACATTTTACACCATGAATGCATGCAGCAATATCAAAATAAAAAGCAAAGACAAAGTAACATCATGCTAAACAAGGCATTCCTCCCATAGAGCTGATTGCACAGGATGCATTAGATAAAATATCTGATGTACCTTGTGTACTTGGTCGCATTTGGGATCATCTTATTTAGCCCATGCGCGATCCTGTCTTTCTTTGGAGGGGCTCTTTTTTTTTTTTCCTGTTTCTGGGCTGTTCATGTGCGTCCTTTCTGCAGGCATTTTCATGACTTGCAGTGCAGCTTGTTTTTGGACAGTTGCAAGCGGGAGTTTCAACTCTCTAGTTCTCCGAACTCATTCCTCTACCAGTGAAATGTTTGACGTCTCATTAGCTGTCAGGCTTTTTGTCAAAAGACATAGATAAAGTGTTAGTGCGTAAGCAAAGGTTGCTCTTTGAGTCCTGAGAAAAGCCACATGCTATCTTTCCTTCGTGTTCCTGTCTTTTAGCACTTGCTTCCAGCATGAATCAGTGCCAACCCTCCCAGCTTGCAGCTGTTTACTGATCATTGCGAGAGTGTGTTGAAAAAAAAAAAGGACTCATGCACATAATTTGCGTTGGCGTGCTCCCTTTCAGAAGGTGGGCTATTGATTTCTCAGAATAATATCATTGCATGTGGCACCTTGTTTTGCTGTGCAGGTGATGGAAAGTGAAGAATTTCTGCTCCTACCTGTCAACCAGTTGGTGGACATAATATCTAGCGATGAACTCAACGTCCGAAGTGAAGAACAAGTTTTCTCAGCTGTAATGTCCTGGGTGAAATATAATGTTACAGAAAGGAGGCAGAACCTTGGACAGGTGAGGCTGAAAGCATCCATTGTTTATTTTCAGCATGTCAGAAATTTTGCTGTGTGGCTGGCATTCTTACTGTGATATCCTGTTTCACAGTGTAGTCATACTTTCTTTGTCTGCTTTACGTACTTGCATATTTCAGGTATGTTTGTCTTATTCTCCACCCTCCTTTTCTTGTAATGGCATCTCACTCAAGGCCTATAAGATGATAACTTCTCAGAAACAAGCATGTTTTACATTTCACATGTAAAGCACAAGATGTAACCATGTGTGTTCCCTCTGCCATGACATACTATATTTTACAAAAAAATTTTGCATGACTCCTTTTAACAAGAAGTGCTGAATTTATGCAGGTGCTCCAGCATGTTCGGCTCCCATTGTTGAGCCCCAAGTTTCTCGTGGGCACTGTGGGCTCAGACCTTCTGATAAAGAGTGATGAAGTGTGCCGTGATTTGGTGGACGAGGCAAAGAATTACCTGTTGCTGCCCCAGGAAAGGCCGCTCATGCAGGGTCCACGCACTAGACCTAGGAAACCTGTGCGTAGAGGTGAAGTCCTCTTTGCAGGTGAATTGAACATTGTCTTTTAATTTTTTTAAATGCTACTTTCACAATTATGACTCATCCTCAGCTTCTTTTTTCATCTGGTCAGCTGCGTTTATTGTATCATTGCACTGGTCTTCTGTATGCAACATTCTTGTGCAGAGCCACCACGGTGGCTCAGTGGTCATGGCGCTTGGCTGCTGACCCGAAAGACGCGGGTTCAATCTCGGCTGCGGCAGTCGAATTTCGATGGAGGCGAAATTCTATAGGCCCGTGTACTATGCGATGCCTGTACATGTTAAAGAACCCCAGGAGGTCGAAATTTCCGCAGCCCTTCACTACAGTGTCCCTCATAGCCTGATTCACTTTAGGATGTTAAACCCCCATAAACCATTCTCATACAGAATGGTGGATAATAGCATTTCTGGCAATTGTTGCATGCCAGCTATGCCTCGACATTCACTCTCTGCCTTTGTGGTATAGTTTCAATAACATAGGGCAAGTGTGTTCAAGTCACTAATTTGGATTATAGGCGGGGTTTTTTTTTGTTTTTAATCAGTGCTTGCACTGGAACCTTTATGTAAATTGAGTTACCAGAACTCTACTTTGGTGATTTGTGCTTGCGCTTATATACTTGTGAAAGTTTGGTTTGATTTACTGATTATTCACAATTTACAGCATCATGCCATCATTTTTACAGCAGTAGATGTTAATGGGAGACTTCCTAGCATTTTCCTCAAGCAGTGGTGCAATAAATGTTTGCCGTGCACAGTATGTGTAGTGCTGTCTGAGGGAAAACTGAAGGAGCAATAAAACAAGGTCTGCAGGGTGCAAAAGCATTTCAAATGACACAGTGTGCCAAGCTGACCATGGTGATCATCAAGCACCTGTCCAGCCATTTTGCAAGAATCATGTGGGACACTTATAGCAAATGCACAGTTAGCATTGCGATACTTGTAATGCTGGATGTGCATGTTTTGCTCACTGGGCTGTGTCATGTGTTGCTCCAATTAGTGGGTGTATAAGTTACAAGGCCACGTAAATTATGCATCACATCTGAGGGGTGGGAAGTGAATTGACAGCAGATTGAAAACAATTTTAGTGCTAATAGGATTCAGAAGTGTGAGCGAGGTATTCTAAGCAGAAGTGGCGCAAGCGACAAGGAGCCCCGAAGCAGCTCTCACATCACTGCAGTGAACCTGCAGCATTACCATAGCTATCACTGTAGTTCACATTGTGCCTCCGTGTGATTGCTGTGAATTTTTAGTGTGCTAGCACTAGATGCCTCGCTAGCAAAAAAGCCATCCTCTCTCCTGGTGAAGCCTCCAACTGCCAGCCTGAAGTGCGCTACGCTATGTTGGTCACAAGCGAAAAAGCCGTTATGTGTCCTGGTGAAGCCTGGTGATGTCCTGGTGAAGGAGGACTGTTTTCGCAGCAGCTGCAGCCACATGGAAAAGACGAAACCTGTGCACACCAGCTGCAGCCTAGTGGAAAGGAGGCAAACCGGTTTTGCAGCAGCTGAAGCCAAGCAGAAAGGCTGAAACCATGTCGTGCCAGCTGCCACTTACATTTGTCTGTAAAAACCGTCATAAGTAACCTATGCGAAGTCTGCATACATGTTGTGCTAGCGCACCTATGTCGCATTTAGTTTTAACACAGTATATCGGTAGTTATGACACAACTAAGAGGGGTGTGATGCCAAAGAGATAGTTTTGACTATCAGTTTGGACTGAACAGAGCTGAAAGCAGCCCAACTTGCTGAAGCATGGCACGTGAAAGTCCTCATTCAGAATGAAAGCCTGTGCTCGCTCCCTGACTGATATAGCGCATGACCTGTGGTCTTTCTGTTCTGCTTTAGTTAAAATGTTTCTTCTTTCTTTCAGTGGGTGGATGGTGCAGCGGTGACGCTATTGCCAGTGTGGAGCGCTATGATCCTCAAGCAAATGAGTGGCGCATGGTAGCTCCCATGAGCAAACGGCGATGTGGTGTTGGCGTTGCTGTGCTAAATGACCTTCTATATGCTGTTGGTGGTCATGATGGCCAGTCATATCTGAACAGCATTGAACGGTTAGAATTTGCATGTTGATTATGAATTTATTTTGATGCTCCTTGTTTGTTTGCACAAAAAAAAAGAAATGTGAAGAAGGAAAGTCTTAAACTTTTTATGCCAGATAAAGCACACTGATCGACTGCGTATGTTGACCACATGTTAATGAATTATATTTGTTTTTCCTTCTCAGTTGTAGTACAGAGTTTTTTTTAAAGGAGCCTCCCGGCTCCTTGTTTATAAGAAAGGAAATTAATTTCAACATCAATTATACCCTGTGTTATGTAACAGCAAGATGCCCATGCTGACCTTGATGCAGCATAGGCACTTCTAAACCTGATGTTTGTATCTTTCTATGGTAAAGCTTTAAGTTTAAAGGAAATTATCCTTAGTATAGAGACCAAAACTTATAAAATATGTGTCTATAGAGCTGCAGTAGTGAACAAAAAGGTATGACATTTTCAATTTTTTTCGCATGAATTCAAAATATCAAGGATATAAAAGACCTGTTTGCTATTTATTTGTTTGCTATTTATTTGGAATAGTGTCGTGTGTCGTCTGAGCAACAAAAAAGCCACCAACGCCTTGCATAAAGTCCAGAATTTGCTGCTAGAGTGGGGATCCTGGGCTAGACGTTCACTGACAGCTTCCTGGACTCCATGCTTCAGCGGGATCAAGCAGTGATTGCCGATAAAGGCTTGTGTATGAAGTATTAATGCATTAGGTTATTGTGAAAAGGCATTCTTGAAATTGTTGCTTCATTTTGTAATAAAAAAAACTTATAATCACTGATACCTTCACGCAGTGCAGAAAACAGTTGTTCAATAAATTTGCTGTGGGAATAAATTGTCGCTTAATGTGATGATAAACAGTAGTTGCTATTGTGTAAGTAGTCTGGTATTGTCATCCCACCAACCTCGTGTGCAGTGCGCTAAAAAAAGTTAAATTTGAAAAACTGAAATATCATATCTTTTTGTTCATTACTGTATGTGACTGTTCTATATGGACATTGGAAAGCTGGCTGGAAAAAAATATAGTGAAGTTTGAATTTCCATGCTAGTCATAAATCTGGGCCCTGCGTTGCAATATAGATAGGTTAGAAAAAAAACATTTGTTTCCTCCAATGCATTCATGTTCAGCCCCCATGATATCCTGAGTCATCACTTCGAACCTCTTGCTATCCACTGTTCATCAATATAGTTCACTGGGTAGTGCCCTTGCACCGAGATAGAAAAGTTTGAAACAGTGTAAAGGAAAACAGAGAATGAAACAATACTGGCAGCTGCACAAGCTTTTTGTGAATAGCACCTGAGCAGTCTGGTGCACATGAAAACATGAATATGACTGGCTCTGCGCTATGCTTTCTGAAATAATTTATTGATATTGATCTGAAATATTCAGGATGCTACAAACCAGTGTTATATTGTGACAACTGGTGCAGTAAGCATCTACAGTAAAGTGGTTGCTGTCCTCCATTGCCAGCATGGAGCTAAAGCATTAAACTTCTGGTAACAGTATAATGGACACCTGGGTAAGAATATGCTAAAGCATGTGCATTAGCCATGTTGAAAGCTATTGGACTGCCAGGCCACCACAAAAGAAATTGTACTGTCTTAACCCTGTGTGTACTGCAAGAAGTGGCCAAAATTGTACCAATTTTACTGGAACTTTTCTTTTATCAGCTTGTGCAGAATTTTTTTCATACCATTTCTTCATAATTCGAAGCCTTCTTTTGTGTGTCAAATTACAAGAAAACAAATTGTAGTAGTTTGGCTTTTCCACACAACATAACAGCTTGCTGGAAATTATATCAGTTGTCTCCTCATCAAAGAAATGTACAAATTGACTACTTTACAACACTGTTGACATCAGTTATTGTCTTGCTTATCCCCCAAGTTTGAGAAAACAAGGGACACAGTTGTGCAGCCAGGGGATTTGACAAATCGGTGCAGGGTAACTTTTAGACGCTGCCAAAATTGCTACTGCATCAGCAGAGTTGCTACTGTCTAAGTCTAGGCTTGAAACAATGTCGTGCTCAGTCTCTGAGCAGAGCTCAGCAGTGGTTTAAGGAAGTTCAAAGCTTGTTTCTGTGCATTTACTTTTATTCATAGCAAGCGGGCAGCTATTTTTGTTGCGCCACTCTCATTGTGACCAACAAAATGCAACCACAAAGCCACATGCAGACCATTTGTCACCATGTAGTACCAAGGACTGTGACTAGAAGCAAAGGGACTCGTGATGAGATGAACTTATCACCAGCTGTATTAGTACAACTTATCATAATAAGTAGGTCTCATACATGGCAGCAAAAGGAGTAAAATATATAGTGCATGTTCATTAATCGTCTCAGTGTCCATAGTCATTTACACATTTTCGCTCTCATATCTTCATGTCTCATGTTAGATGTCATGCATATCTTAACAGCATTTTTCTTAAAAATTCTTTATTTTGACCTTTATGTAGGTACGATCCCCAAACAAACCAGTGGTCAAGTGATGTTGCCCCTACAAGTTCCTGCCGCACAAGCGTTGGAGTGGCTGTACTTGATGGTTACCTATATGCGGTGGGAGGTCAAGATGGCGTGTCGTGCCTCAACTTTGTTGAAAGGTGTGCTGCTTAAATGTTTCTTTATGGAGCATATTTTTGTGAAAGCTCAATGACCGGCAGTTTTTCTTTTGAGCTCCAAATTTATGACTCATACCCTCTCCCATCCTGCCCCACGTTATGTAGTTCCCCGTAGGACAGCATGACAGTGCGTGCGCAGCCCAAAGTAATAAATGCACAACTTTACAGTCGTGAAGCTAGCAGTGGGGGGCAAAGGAAATAACGGGCAACAAAACAGTGCCCTCGCGTGCAGCCCGGCTGACTAGCGGCAAACCGAACAGCAAACGGTTCAGTAGTTTTGGATTGAGGCACAAGTGCAATTGTTAATCCGGGAAAGCAGCCGCAAGCGCAAGCAAGCCGGGTAAACGGTGCACAATTCGTGACCTCGCCACTTGCATCTTTTGCAACCACACACGGCGACACGGCCATGCCGATCTTCCCAAGCCTGCCACGCGCGCACCCGCTTACAAGCTGGTGATCTGGTACAGCAGAAAGCGCAAAGTATGCGAGTAAAACTTTTTTCAAAAGTTCGGGTAAAAAATTGGAGATGCCCGAATTATGCACGGATGCAAATTACGCGAGTAAATACAGTATTACCTGGCTTCTCAAACGATTATGACTTTAAATGTCAGAATGTTTCCTTTTTTTGTGGAATTAGTTCGCCCACATAGGACATCTTGTAATTAGCTTTTTGTAGCCATAAGCACGCTTTTTATCCTGATGTTGCTGGGCTAGCTCACGGTGCCAACAAATTCATTGAAGATCTGCTTATGGCTGGACAAAATTTCCACTGGCTGCAGCTCTGCCTGTGTGAAAACATTCCTGCAAAAGAACAAGTGCTGAGAAAACAAGAAGCTTAGATTAATGGTACTGTTTTGGTGTAACAAACATGTTGTTCATGTCGGCATTTTTGGGCTAGTGCTGCAGGCTCCAAATGACATTTATTGCTGGCGTCACATCTTCCCCCAGCTGACATATAGCTGGTGAAATGTTAAAATTGGCCAATTTTTCAGGGTCTCATGGTGTAAGTTTGTGTCTGTGTTGGAATTAGTTTTGTGTCTGTGGGAAGACAAGTACTGTCTGTGGGCCTTTGGTCACCCACCATGTCAGTAGATCATTCCTAGATATTTGCGGTGCATTATACAATATGTAGAGCAGACTGATTGTTTTCTCTGCATGATTGGGCAAATTATAGTTAAAGTAGTAAAAGGTACTGACTGCAAGTTGGAAATATTTTCTAAGGAAAAGGTCGCTAGCACTTTGTCACTGCACTAGTCATTGAAACTTTTAGGCTTGCAATATAGTGCTCATCCACTCTCAACAATAACATTGCACTACATTAGGCATACAGAAGTATCAAATACACTGAAACTTGTCACATTCTCATCACCTTGAAGGAGTCTGAGGTTCCATGCAGTGGATTGTCAAATTTTTTTTTTAGTTTTGCTGTGTCATTTTACTTTTGCTATTGTTATACATGGTAATGACTGATGCTTGAACATGCTTTGATATGGTTGCAGGTATGACCCACAGACAAATCGGTGGGCTAAAGTTGCACCTATGAGCACAAAAAGGCTTGGGGTAGCTGTGGCTGTGTTGGGCAGTTACCTTTATGCAATGGGAGGCTCCGATGGCACCTCTCCGCTTAACACAGGTAAGAGTTACAAGGTTTACACTGTTACATTTTTTCTGGAAGAGTTTGAATAGTTGGCATGGGAAGTTTCGATCTTGTGATCTACATGTAATCGTGGTATTCTATGACGCTTATTCTATGACGCTTTGCCCAGTGGTGTGGGGCATAAGAGAATGATTAGAAAATATATTTTTTAATTTCTGCTTTCAAATGAAATTGATTATACTGTCACTTTTTGTCCTGAGCTGAGTGTTCTGAAGGAGACTCTACATGTCAGTGAACCTAGTAGACTGTGTAATATTGCAGTGATTCATTATACCATTTCAGTCAGTCAAAAAACTCCACAATATTGTCAACAAGTCTATTGTAATGACAGCATTCACTGCGCAGGATGGTCGGTAGTAGACTTGTGGGAACCATCACCGCCAGTTTTGCTGCATGTTGTTTGCATGGAAACAAACAGTGGTATTGTGGATATTTAATGAGCCTGGCTTGCAGCTTGCAGTGTAATGTTAGCTAATCAAGATATTAGAATGATGGTTGTGTGGCAAAACTCAGCTTTTTGCTGTAAAGTAGGTGACACAATGGCTGCTATTCCAGAGTGACTCTCTGTGCGCCATTTGTTTTGCATGTTCAGCTGCATAAAGCACTTGTGGTGCTATCAGTATCAAGCAGAATGTTGGATGAATCCAACCTTTTAAATATAGTGTAGTCGAACCAGAGGGGGGTCGCGGAATAGTTTGACATATCGATAATTCAGTATATGCAAAATGGCAGTAGGTAAGCGTATCTATAACCCGGAAGCAAGAATGCATTGCACCCATGCTAGTGACACGCTTCATGCAGCAATGTGCCACTCGCTATATGTTGCTAGGCCTAACCTGCATTGCATCGAAACCACAGCCTATCATAAGGTGTCTAATCCTGTTACGAGCACACTATAAATAGAATTATCACTCATTAAAATTGAAGTGCACGCCAGTGGCAGCAAAGCACGACTGGCGTGAATCTCCACTAAGCTTTAGTTAGTTTGGTCAGCTTCACCGCATGACAGTGATATGGCGTGAAAACTGAGTACAGGGGACTGAAGGCCACACTCAAGCAGACCCCACGTTCACCTCGTCACATGGTTTTGCAGCGATGGCACTACCATGTGTCCAAGGCCGTGCAGCTGACCCGTCCCCGCGCTAGAAAAGTAATCGAAGAAAGCCGTTAGGAGGAGCAACACTTTCAGGGACATGGGGCGTCTTTCAATATATCAAATGCTTCATTGAATGCAAGTTCAATAAACACCAACAATAGTGATATACTTTTGCATGGGATTTTCAGGGGGATGTTCTGTCTGTTCGACACAACCGATATTCGATATATCAAGGTCAATGGCATTTGTTCAGAAATGTCCGAAATCGTATATTATTGTTCACATTTTTATGAGCGTGCAGGACCTCAGCTTTATTTGCAGAATTCAATTCAAATTGGGCTCATTTCTTATTGGACAGTGCATATTCGTGCCCTAGTATAGTAATTTGTTGGTAAAAAGGACTATCCAGAAAACTTTACAGTGCGTGGAGGAGGTGCTTGATGATTTTTCATGCCTTTGAAAGCACCCAAAATATTTTTTTATCTTGTTTTCAGTATAAAAAGGGCATATGTTAACTGATAACATGGAATAACTAGGGGCATGCAATTATTTAAATTTTCAAGTATGAATCGAATACAAATATGAAGAAAAAATTCCTGAGAATTTCGAACTGAATATCTGTTCAGTATGAAAAAAAAAAATTTTTTCAGAAAAAGATAGAGGCAAATGTTTTTGTTTTTTTTTTAAATAATTTATGGTTTTTCCAAGTGGAATAACTAAACTAGACTGACTCAGCATCATACAAAAAAAAACATGACGTGCAGAAATGTATACTGCTTGATTAAACAGCATCACAGTATGCAACGTGCAATATTATGAGAGGATCAAACAAAAAAAGCATGCACTTTCGTGCTGCAATTGTTAGAAGCTGACAATAGTCCATCTTGTTTTCACCATGTGATATGTGGGAAAGCCTGCTTGCAGACTTTCTCATGAGGTCCAAGCCTAGCACCGTCCTGAGCCACACAATAAACAACAAAAAAGAAAGCGAAGTGGACAAGTGTGTACTGTTTTCCTGACACTTTAAACTCGATTTGCGAATAATTTGCCCAGATTCCTTTTGTGGTGCTGCCATCTTCGGATTTGTGAAAGCCGGTGCAGTACTCAGTCGCTGTAGAATATTCGGAAGTTATTGAATACTTGGAAATTCTCTATTACCAATTTCTCGAACCGAATATGAATCGAATAACAAAAATGTTTGTTTTGTGTTCAAAATTTTGGATATTCAGACATCCTTAGAAATAATGCATCAGTCTTAAAATTTGTTAGTTTTGTGGCAGCTCTAGATTCTGCCTTTCTCTGGGAAAGAGGGCAGGAAAAAAAATAAACATGATTACGATACTCAGTAATGCGAGATTTGAGCGCAATTCTTCACATGCCACCTGCCACCGCCGGCAGATGGTGTGTTATGCTGCTAACCACCCTCCGGGATCTTCCTGTGACAGGTGGCATTTTACTGTGCTACCTGTCAACACGCCACCTGTCAGGTGGCGACTTTGCCGACTTTGACGCTGAACGGGCGCCTAAGAGCCGTGTTCTTAAAATAACTTACTTGAAGGCCTACAGCTGTAAAATTTTGAACTTACCATTGCAGTAGGCTACAGCATTCAGCTAAAAAGATCTTGACAGTGAGCTGCGATATGTTTGGAGCCTTACCCTATAGGCTGTGGCATTCAGTTAATAAGATGCTTGACAGTAAGCTGTGATATATTTGTATTCCTGCCCTATAGGCTTAAATTACAGCTTGCTATCTGTAATGCAACATCAGATACACTATATCACCATGTTCCAATTTGGTTGTCTGTCTGGTGTTAGCTACTTTAAATATTATGTGGGGAAAAAATTTTTCTTTTGTTAATAAAGCAGCATCTAATCTTGTCTTTCCACACAGAATAAATATTTCTACTCATTTCATGGTTTTTGCAACCTGCTGTCCCACATAGCACTGTCATTACTGTGCTGCCACAGGTCATGTAATAAAACCATGAAAATTTATTGCGGCACTAGTGCCAAATTAATCTGCTTTCATTTTGTTCATGGTTGATTTGTGAGGGTAAGACATTCTATCCATGAGTCGTAGCAGTTAGATGAAGTATTCCTGCTGCAGTCACTCAGACATCTAGCATTTGTATATCGCATTCACGACAACTAATACAAAGGACAAGAGACAGTGTGCCATTTGTGGCATATTCTTTTTTATATAGTGCCCGCCATTTTAAAATTTCAATTTTCAATTTCACTTGGAACTTTTCTGCTTTCCTTGGCATCATTAATAGCTGGCCTCTTTCATTTAGTGGATACTAGTTATGTTTTTTTTAGGCGCACTTGTTTTATTGTAATGGAATGATTGTATTTGAAGTGCAAACTTGCTGATTGTGCAGCATTGCACATTTTGCAAGTTCATGGTGTGCAGGACCCTTGATAACAAATGCTTTGGTACAGCGACATTTTTTTGCTGGCTGTTCTCCGGGCCAGTGTGCAAGCGCAGTGATAATGAACAGTTATTTGTGTGCCTGCAGCACTCATCTTAATTTGATTTTTTTTTTTCTTCCAGTGGAGCGATATGACCCACGGACCAACCGCTGGGGTTCTGTGGCATCCATGGGCACTAGGCGCAAGCACTTGGGCTCTGCTGTTTACAGCAACATGATCTATGCTGTCGGAGGTCGTGATGACACTACAGAGCTCAGCAGTGCAGAACGCTACAACCCACAGTTGAACCAGTGGCAGCCAATAGTGGCCATGACCTCACGGCGCTCTGGGGTTAGTTGCACTTCCAACAGAGTGGAAAGGCTCTTGTGCATTTTCTTCTGCAAACTGTTGGTTCTCCATAGTTACCTCGTTGTTGAGGTTCTGTCGTGTGCACTACCTTAGCTGTGTTTCATGGTTACCACAACTTGGCACCATTTCATAATAGACCACGTAGCAACAATTGATTAAGAATTTGTTGCTGCTTTCATTGTGGTGCATGTGTATATATGTACGTCCATCATCGTAAGTTTATGGAATGTGGATTTGTCTACGAAATTCAATTTCTTTGCATCCAGGGTGCATTGGTTGAGAATTAATGGTGCACTGTTTAATTCACCCTCTCAATGTCATGCTGCATATCTCTATTCCAAGTTTTATGCAAATATTACGTCAAAATTTTTTGTCAGTGGTGTGTTTCATGAAATTTTGACTGCAGGTGTACGCAACTCTTTGGAGAGGCAGTTGTGATTGAGAAGCAGCGTTTGCAGCAGGAGAGCACACATCACAGCCAGTCTTAGTGTGAACCAGCATAAACGTGACCAGCTTCTTAGTTTAGTGAAACCTGGTGTACAGTGCCACGTCTTGCAGCCTAGTGAACAGGACCTTTTGCCCTGCATAAGCTGTTCGTACACATTATGAAATATGCCACTTAGTTGTGATTTTTAAATACTTAACTTCTTGCTTATTGTGACATCATGAGCTTATTGCATGCATTTCTTGTGCTGGCCTTTATGCATGGCATGCATGCATCTAGCCAATACAAAAAGCTCTCATTGCCATTGGAAGTGTGCAGCCTGTGTGAAAAAAGCACTGCCTTTGCAGGTGGGGCTGGCAGTAGTGAACGGACTTCTTTATGCTGTTGGCGGATTCGATGGCACCACATACCTGAAGACAATTGAGGTCTATGACCCGGAACAGAACCAGTGGAAGCTATGTGGAAGCATGAACTATAGGCGTCTGGGAGGTGGAGTCGGTGTTGTAAGACTCCCACAGCATGAAGCACACTACTGGTGAAGCGTGGACATTTTTGTATGGGACAGCCAAACCATCTCAAAGCTTGTGCATTCATGGACTCTGGAAATCTTGAAAGATTTTCTTCTTGCAACCAAGCACCTCGGTGATGAAGAGTTGTGCACCAGCAGTTGAAATTAGCTGCTTAAGTGACAAAATATTGTCAGGCCTGGTGTGCATTTTATCACTGTGTATAAGCCTTTACCTGGAGCCCAGATTCTTGGGTATTGACAGCCATTGACACTTTGTGAGGAGGTCAGAAAGTAATCTTAATGTCTTATTTAAAAAACACAGCACAAATAAAGGTTTACTACACTTCAAAGCTTACTAATTTTATCTTCATGAAGTGAAATGTATGCGTAGCACTAGCACCTTAGTTGTCTGGAACTTTTCGCTGCGCCGAGGGTCACCGGTGGGTCATGTCATGTATTCTTGCTGTGCGGCACGAATATTGAGAGGCACCGTGAAACCATGGGACAGCTCAGATTTTTCAGAGAGCCTGAAGAAAATGCACATGTCAGGTTGGTATTGCCATACGTTGTCGGTTCCAATAAGTTGACTTTGTCAGAGGCCACTGGTGGGCCACAATTAGAGATGTGAAGGCCTGAAAAAACACTGCAATTTTGGGAAAAAACCGTTTTTTTTTTTCGTTTTTTTTTCAGACGAGGGAAAATGGAAAAAACATTGAAAATTTCACAATGCAATTTCAAGGTTTTACGATTGCTTGCTTTTAGTTCAGGTTTTTGTTCTTGCTTTCAAAACAATTACAGCGTGCATCTTTGAACGATTGGAGGGCAGTCGTCATTGCCGGTGCCAGGTAGTGCTTTTTAAAACGTTCGTGCTACGAGTACGCGGGTTGAAGGCCAAGTCACATATAAGATCCAGGCTTGACTTAAAAACACACTAATACTTGAACTCACGGCTGAAGTAGAACAAAACGGCTGCAAATTCTACAGCACTACACACACGGCATAAATAACATAGGCTGCTGTGCATGTAAGTGGTTTTAGCCAAATACAAGCCTAGCTTCTTGATTTCCAACATAGCAGAGTACAGAACATCCGCAGGAATTTGGTACAGGACGGGTCTTCAGCGAAGCACGTGACCCCATCTACCTGGTGGCAAGGCCTTTACCCCAACCAGTCGCTAACTCGTCTGGCTTGCCGACTGCTGCAGATACCACCATCATCCGTCAGCTGCGAACAAACTCGTCACGTTTCAGGAATGTCCATACAAGGATTCGCAACAGCCTTTCAGGGGAACGCGTTTGAAAGCTTGTGTATGTGCAGTCGAACCTAGCTGTGGACACAGCTTCAATCCATGCTGCTGCGCGTAGTGTCGCATCCAGCGACAGTGATTCTGAGTCCCATATGGAGTGACTTATAGATCAGTTTTCATGTTCCCTTTCTCGGTGCAATAGAACAAGAAGTTCGTTCCACAAATATGATATTTATACCTCCATATTCGCATGAAGTGCAAATCATTATTTATCTTCTCGGTGCAATAGAACCAGAAGTTCGTTTCACAATATGACATCTATAACTGCATATTCGACTGAACTTTGGAGCATTATTATTGATTGTTGTGCTATTGCAAATCAATCTGTTTTTGTCATGTTTTGCAAAATTTCCAATTTTTCATGAAAAAAACCCTGAAAAGAACGGTTTTTTTCACGCCATTCAAATTTTCCTGAAATTTTACATCTCTAGGCCCACAATGCAGAGGGAATTGGCCCTGAAAATCACTGCCGCAGTGAACATATTAAGCAAGATTATTGGTCGGACGTTGAAGCCACCTGTGTGTTGCCACTTTCAAGCAGCTGAATTTTTTTTCATCCCTTGACCTGCTCATAATTATTTGGTGAATACATACTGGTATCTAATCCACATCAAGAATGCGATGACCCATGCTTCTTTTTCTGACTGCGGTAATACTACAGTAAAAGCCCGTTAATTCCAACTTCTGGCTTGGTCCCGGCCAACGCTCGTGTAAGTCCATGGCATCGGACGCTACAGGTCTCGCACCAGTCAGTTCGGACGGCCTCCTGAAAGGATGGTGCATCCAGGGATGACTGGTGCGGTAAGAGGTCGTTGAAATAGCCCTGCTCAAAACCCAAATTTCATGTAGCACAGTCACTCACGTACCTTTTAAGAGCGTGTGACAGCAGGCGTGCCGCCGAACGGGCGCACTCCGTATCGGACAACACTCTGACGGATTTGTTTCGGTTTCACCTTTCTTAGCTTCGCGCCAACCCGCAGCAACGGTGGCTCGACCAGCCAGCCAACCTAACCCAGCTGAACGCTAGTTTCGGACGCTAACTGGCATGTCGCTGTTGTCTTCTTTCACCCTTTCTAGCACGAAAGCACTACTTCACTAGCAAAGCAGAAAAACCTGACGTACGTGGAAAGCCTCATCCTTTGACGTAGCGGCGGAGGCCCTAGGAGGCCCTGCACAGCAGCTCCATCATCGCACGGAGCCGGTACCCCCCCTCCCCGGTGTGGGGAGAGTTGGGGCGATTGAAGAGGCTTGTGCTGCCGCTGGTAGACTGGCCGCGGAGCTGCGTCTTCCCACATGTTCCCTCTCTCTGTCTGTTATCCTGGGAAATGGACGTACTTTTTACCTTGCGTCGCCGGCACGCTCTGCCGTTCCCACTCCCAATGCCTGAGAGCCATCGGCACCAGAATCGCCACATCCTCGCGACAAGCAAACCAGCTCTTCAGGCACCACATGCAAACAAGACGCATATACAGCAAGGAAAAATAGAAACGGAGAAGGAACGCATGCCGCTAACGAAGTGCCTTCGCACGTCCTCTTTTCTTTTTTAAGCCAAAGTTTTACTGGCCTAGTCAAGCCAAGGTCATCAGAGCGGTGGAGGTGTGGCAGCCACATGACCTATCTTCTCTCATTCCCTCCTTTATCCTTTCCCTTAAAGGGTCCCTGAAAAGGGCGTTCAAGGTTGCTTATAATACACTTCCATTATGTAGAGTACAGGCCACCGAGTGTTCATGCTGCGTACTGGACCTCAAAAGCGGACCGATCATTTACAATATAATTTTAAAAATTCGCGTTTCCGCACCTCACAGCGACCTGCAGTGCTGAGCTTTCACCTGAGTCTGCGCGCAATGCATCATGCCGCGCTCTTTACGTCGCCAGCGAAGGGCTGCCATTCGTTCGCCGTGACGCCTCTTTCTGACGTCACGCAGCTCCCGCTCTTCGTTGGCTTCGTGTCTTAAAGGGACACTGAGGAGAGCACTATTAATATATTTTTTATAGCAAAATCCGATAGTTCGGCATGTCATGGCTTTGTTGCCACTTGGCCGGCAGCGAAAAATGCATTTATTTCTAAGAAATTTGGATTCGAAGTTGAAAAGGTTTTTCCCGCCGCTGTGATTCAAACTTGGGATTCGGCTATGACGACAGAGGACTAAGTGACGTGAAACATGACGTGTTGCAGACTCCGTGATTTCTGGCTGCCAGCAGTGCGGCCTAGCAGCAGCCGAAAAGAAAGCTACCGCCGGCCGCACGTTGAAGGCATTTATCGGCTATTGCGGCCGTCGCTACAGTCGCTTCGCTTACGTTTGCACCGGCGTTTTGCGAGCGTTACGATGGATCTCGTTCAACGAAGTTCTCGCAAATAGACACCTTTAGCATACCGTGTACCATGTTACCGCCAGCGGAATACCGGGAGCCCGCCTAACGCCGGCGAGCAGGCGCTGATTGGTCCCGATGCTTCAGGCGAGCGCTTAGCTGCCCGGCACGTGGCGCCATCTGGCGACGCCAAGGAGATTTGCGCATGCATTGGCTGCGCCTCAGTGATTTGTGTTTCTCGTGTCCTAGCGTTGCTAGAACCATTGGTTCCAGCAACACTGTTTTGTTATATGACGTCATGACGCTTGTACTTGCGAGTTTGGCCTGTGGCGGCGATACCTGTATTTTGGTTCTTGCTCTTTTCTACGTTACAAGAGCTTTGTTGTCAGTATGAGTGGCGTTTTTGTAATCAGGAGCTGGTATTCTGTCGATACAAGCCAACTTCAATTTCTCCTCAGTGTCCCTTTAATGATCGACTAATGTCTGCTGTCCCAGGGGACCAGACCGCAGCTCCCGTTCTTCGTCGGTTTCATATCTTAAAGCGCGGCTAAGGTGTCTACTGTCCCAGGGGGCCAGTTATGCACCTTTCCTTTATCAGAAGCTCAAATTTGACCTTCAGATAATGAAGGTGAGATCCGCAAGCGCGGTCACCTTGGCTTTACCTAGTGTAGTGAAGCTTTCACTTCAAAAACCAGTTTTCAATTTCCTCTTCATTTCTTCTTTCACTCCCTCCTTTATATCTTCCCTCACGGCACAGTATGGGTGTACCAATGATGTGACAGTTACTACGCCATTTTCTTTCCTCAAAAACCAAACAGAAGCGTATTGGTTTATGGGGTTTAACGTCCCAAAGTGACTCAGGCTATGAGGGCCACCTTAGTGAAGGGCTCCGGAAATTTCGACGGCCTGGGGTTCCTTAACGTGCACTGACATCGCACAGTACACGGGCCTCTAGAATTTCGCCTCCATCGAAATTCGACCGCCGCGGCCGGGTTTGAACCCGTGTCTTTCGGGTCAGCAGCAGAGCACCATAACCACTGAGCCAAGTGGGCCACCATCGTTCATTGGGTCAGCATTGACAACGTTGTAGAATCCGTTGATTTTGACGAAAGGAAAGGACCACAACTGGCTCCCTGGGTTAGTGGACTTCTCAATCTCACTTCCATGTACGTGGCATTGGTGCCCACCTGCAGAAACCTGCTTTCGCTCAATATTCCATGCTTAGCAAAGCTAAACCACCAGCAGTTATTTTTTTATTCAAGAAGTGTGCCATGAGGCACAAGTTGAGAAAGGGGGAATGGAATACAGGAGATTGAAAGTTAAAAGAAGGAGTGAAATCCAGTTTCGTTTCCACGTTCCGTTCTTCCACCAGTGAAAAAATGAACACTGGTTTTTAGGAAAGGAAATGACGCAGGAACTGTCTCGCATATCTCTGTGGGCACCTGAACAGCGCCGTATAAGGGAAGGGATAAAGGAGGGGGTGAAAGAAGAAAGAGGTGCCGTAGTGGATGGTCTCCGGAATAATTTCGACCACCTGCCGACACTGTGCTCTCATCACGTGCTGTTTGCTGCTAGTACGGTGTAACTAGCTCCACTGCTACCGCATCACACCCATTATAAGCGGCTTGTGAGGAGGCTACACCACACTAACAGCAAACAGCATGTGACGAGCGCGCCGTTTCGGCACCTGGTGGAAGAACGGAACGTCGTGGACGCAAGCGAAGGAACTGGCGCCGAAGCCGGGAAAAAAAATGGTAGGGCATCGCATCGCCAAGGATGCGGGAGGCCCTTAAGATTCTGGAGCAGTTCTGCTTCGACGCTCCTGACAGTATGCACGCAAGTGGAAACGTGAAAAACAGAAAAACAGTCATTGCCGCACTGTTCTTATCTCAAAATCGGCTACCTATTGCCCAGTATTTCGCCAAATAAATTTAGCACGATGGAAGCAGTTCTTGACGTTTTTTAGTGTGAAAGCCCACTTCACTAGCAAAGCTGAAAAAAACCGAGGTGTGTGTGAAGCCTCAGCCAGTTACTACCTCCTTCACCAGTGTAGAGTAGCAGGCCAGATATCCATCTTTCCGGCTGACCTCTTTGCCTTCTTTTCATTAAATATTTATCTACCTCAGCCTTTGACAGAGCACCAGCAGCAGAGGTCTGTGCAGCTGCTCCGTCAACGCGCTTTCAGCTTTCTGTGCTGCCTGGAGTTATCTGCTATAATATCTGTCTTTATTATGAAATGAGGCAACACTTTCAAGAATGCCTTTTCACAATAACGTAATGCGTCAGTGCTTCACACGCAAGCCTTTTCCATCGATTACTGCTTGACACTGCCGAAGCATGGAGTTCAGTAAGATGTCAGTGAAGGTCTAGTCTATGTTTCCCTACTTCTGCAGCAGCTGGTCGACTTTCTGTTCGGTGCTGCTGGCTTTTCTGTCCCTCGGACAGTGCACGATGCTTACCCAAAGTTGTTCAATTGAAATAATCTTAGCAGACTGCCTTGGCTACTCCATTATGTCAATCATCCACTTCTTCATCCAATTTTTCATAAGCGTACAAGAGTGCTTTGGGTCATAATTCTGCTGAAACATATATCCAAATCCCAGATTCTTGTGCACCTATGAAAGCATAACCTCTTCAAGAATTCCCTGATAAAACTATTCACTCATGATACCTTAAATCCAGTCAACTGACTCCACGAGCAGAGAATCAGCCCCCTGTCGTTACGTTCCCGCCTGTGTGGTTTAACATGGGGGATTGATGACGAGGTCCATATAAATTGCAAATCCAGGCGACGTATACAATAAATTCCAGCGTTCCTGCATGAAAAGAACTTAGATTCTTCTGATGAAATCGCACTTTTCCATTGTCACCTATCCACACCAGCTGTTCTTTGACCTACATCACCCTGGAAATCCAATTCTTTTCACAGATGTGTGGGTTTTGAGCTAGGCTGCTGTCGTTTAGCTTAGCACATTGCGCCTGACATCTCACGGTTGATGGAGCCAATATAGAGCCTCATACCAGGGCCAAAGCTTTGAAAATATTGATAACAGACAGTCTATAGAGTTTTCAGGCTCGCAAGAACAGTGCCTTTCTCAACAACTTGGTTGGTCATTCTGACATGTCTCCTGAGAAGATCAAAAAACAAACCTCCACCTTTTCAAAACTTGTGAATGCGTGGACTGCACTACTCCGAAATCCAGTGGAAGCTGGTAGAGTTTCGTTTCATAGTTGTGGTCGCAGATAATTACCATTTGAGCAGTCTTGATGATGTTATGTTGACCTCACATTCCACCCACTGCTTATAAAAATGTGCAGTAATACATGCAACCGCAGAATATGTCCCTTGAAAATGACAGCAAGTTAATAATAATTTACAAGAGATGGAAAATGAACACGATTGGAAGTTCCCTCGAAAAGACAAAAATGAAAAATGAACTCAAGGCAAACAGTAACACTCTTAACTCCTGGAGGAAGGCAAGAGCATTATTGCATCGTAATATACTCAGAAATAGCAAATTGATCTTTTATATCCGTGATATTTTCATTTTTTATGAAAAAATTGAAAATATATCTTTTTGTTCACTACTATTTAAGGCTACAACCCACTCTGGGATCTTGTCCCATTGTGAATTTCAGGGAGCCATTATCTTGTTAACTGTGCTTTAGCATGGTGGTTGCGCCTGCTTTGATGGCACTAGTAGCTTGACCGGCATAGCTGTGTGCTGTCACATGACAAGTTGTCTCTAATACTCAGTGCAGCAATGCTGCTGGTGCCTATCAAGTGTGGGTCAAAAATGCTTTCTACAGCCATCTGTTGTGTAATCCAGTGGCCGTCAACACAACTGAAGAAATCCACCAAAAAAAAAAAATTGCTTTCATCTGCATCCATAAGACAACTGGGAAGGAGCAGATCTTTGTTCTTTGTACAAAGGTAAGACAATTCTAAGGAGATCCTTGTGTGGAACGCTGAAGTGTATAGAATATTTTGGCTCACATTAAACAACATATGCAAGGAAGACAGTTAAGGAAAATAGCGTAATGGCTAGCCTTGTAAGGTGAGTCCAGATATACCCACCACGCCCAACTGTGCCGTGAGCAACGCAGGGATGCTGTAGCTGCTCATGTTTTTCATGGGTTATAATAAATGTGGTCATTCAGGTGAAAGTGCTCCTCACCAAAAAAAAAAAACTATTGTTTCAGGTACTTGTAGCTAATGTACTGAAATTTTACATGGTATTGTATTCATCTCGGCAGACAAACCTTGTTCAATTTGTGTGCCAATATCTTCACTCGAACAGAATTCATGACCATTTTCTGCAGGTGTAGTCATCCCATGGAGACCAAGCAAAAACAGAATTTATCACTTAATTGAGTAGAAGTCTTTTTCAACAAAACTGCCATTTGAAATACTTCTATGGTACCAGACACAAATTTTAGGTTATAAAGTCGAGCCTGCTTATAACTCGTTGCCTGGCATTTGTCCTTTATACAGGGTGTTTCACATAAGACTTTGCACAATTTTTAAAAATAGGATTTTGGAGTTAGAAAAGCGCTTTTTTCGGCACAGCATTGTCAGCGGAGTAGTACATCAGAGTGCATCTAAGACATGCTAACTAGCAGGCTGGTTAACTAAAACTGAATAGTTGACTTTCTAACTATTACTGGTCAAATGTTTAGGGGAATCCCCCAAGTGGCTGCGCTCGGTATGGCTGCGCTCGGGTGGATGTCAATGAGTACTCCCTTATTACAAATCTACTCCACCTTGGGGGATTCCCCTAAACATTTGACCAACACTGTTCCCACTTCGAGTTATTGATCAATTCGCTCTCGCCCTACCATAAGCTTGCCGTCCCGGTTAGCTCAATTGGTAGAGCGACTGCTCCAGTGAAGCGGTGGTCCCGGGTTCGAACCCCGGACCAGGACGAATTTTTCTTTAACTACGAAGTTTCTGAGAAAGCTGTATAGCTTTCCTTTGTAGCCGTATGGCTGCGCTCGGGTGGATGTCAATGAGTAATTACTCCCTTATTCTAACTATTACTGTTAGGCTCCTTAATTATTAAAAGGCGGGTAGCCCACCATAATTAACATCCATATCAGTTTTTATAATTTCGAAAATGCCATTTCCCTCAGCGCTGTGGCCCAATGAATTTTGGCTACATCGCTCCAAAATACATGTGCTTTCGAGAAGCTTGCAGGCAAAGCAACCTCTTCAGTGCACGTAACTCATCGAAATAGCCAAAATTTGTAGGGCCACAGAGTCTAGCATAACCACATTTTCAAAATTATAAAAATTGATATGGGTTTACTTACGGTGGGCTACATGCTTGTCAGTAATTAAGGAGCCTAACGGTAATAGTTACAAATTTAACTATGCAATATTAGTTTACCAGCCTGATAGTTAGCACATCTTAGCTGTATTCTGATGTAATACATCACTGATAATGCTATGCCGAAAAAAGCACTCTTCCAACTCAAACAGCCAATTTTTAACAATTGTGTAAAGTCTTAGGTGAAGCACCCTGTATTCCGAAGTATGTAGTAAGTGGACTGACACAACATAAAGTTGAACTGCTTGTGCTTACATGACATGTGCACGTCATCGCTGTCAGCCCAGCTAAGGTAGTGCTCAAACCAAAGCCTTCTGTCTCACATCACATACATTAGAAGCAACAGGGCAACTGGCATCATGATGCGTGAAGCGGAGGTGCATTAGGGCTGGTATGCTAGGGATTTTAGGCCTAGTGTCATACAAAGCAATCGAAGTGCAGTGCTGATGACATCTAGCTATTAAGCTTTTACACACAAAACTGACCAACTTTATCCCTGTGACATGTTGTTTTCCATCAAGACTGCCTTTTCCGAGCAGCGGAAGTACGCTGATGCTACCAGCTGTTGTTCTGTGATGCAGTGGAGTTTTGGAAGGGAGCTAGAAACTCCTCATGCTGTCCATGTCAAGCCTAACTCGCAGAAGCCAAATTCTACCTGCAAAAAGTTTTACACAGATGCAAAAAGATCTTGTGGAGAACGCTCAAGAGATATACAAAGAGGCATATATGTTGGCAGTTGTTGTACCTTATTAAATTAGAGCGATGATTCCATACACACAATGTCGAAGGAAATGGGAAAGTGGCCATGTGGCACTGAGACTGACCATGTCTTGGCCAGGAGCATGCCAATAGCATGGATCTGGTGAACTAGGCACTCCAGGCTAGCATAGCTATTTTAGCTGCGTAATGTTACTCCTTTGAGGAAATTATTGGCCTCTCTACAACGAGAGCAGTGAAACAGATGCTCTTTGGCACAAACAAAAAACTTGCATAGCATGGTTCGGTTCGCTGAAACATAATATAGCATAGTGTTTGACGCACCACGGCTATCATAAAAAGAAACACAAGGTGCTTGGTTTGAAAGGGAGAGGTGCCATGCACATAGGTTTGACCAAGCTTGTCTCGCTTTGAAGGAAGGGGGGTGTGCTGATATATGACGTATATAATCTGAAACTTCAGTCCTGGGTGTCACGAAAACAAGCTGAGCACTGGCCACACTCCAGATAATACAAGCCACCTGCACAGCATCCTTTTTTGCTCCTAATGTTTTTTTGATGCCTCAACTACTGGAGACAACACTTCCCCACTTCTGTGGCATGAATTTGCTGCTTGCGGGCCAAGGCCTTTAAGCCTTGGGTTTGAGTAAAGCCCCTTGGTAATTTTAAAGTTCTGCTGCGCTTTGAACTCAGCCACTGCCACACAAACTCCTCACCTCCTCCTCCACCTCTTGCATGCCCTTTCCACGCGGACCAGTTTCTCGCCCGCGTTTCTGGACGACAATTGGTTCCCCCGGCTCTCCCCTCCATTACCAAGAAAATGTGCAGAGATCGCGTTTTCGTTGTTTTTAGTGCGCTAGCACTTATAGTGGCTATTCCCCGCATTTAGCCATTGTGTGTTTGTTTGTCTGAAGCCGGTTTTGAGGCAGGCTGCTCACCTGCCCACCAGGGTTGGGTTGCTATCCAGGTTGCTCTTTCTGAGCAGCCTCTCACGATTAATTGAGCTGCCGCCTGAAATGGTGGGCAGGTGAGCAAGTGGCTTGAAAATGTCTACACTGTTTTTATGACACCACATATAGAAAGCGTGGTGGCTTGCGCAAGAAGCAGCGGTTTCCCATTATTGCCTGCCCACCGTTTCAGGTGGCAGCTTAATTAATCGTGAGAGGCTGAATGGAAAGAGCAACCTGGATCGCAACCCAACCCAAGCCTCGCCGATGGCAGCACCTGCCATAGCAGGGCAGTGGCGCATCGCTTGACTGCTGTACCACTGCGCCAGGAGCGGTAGGAAGACTCCGAGGAATCTATGAATGTAGAGAATGACCAATTCCACACATGTGGACATTAATCCATTATCACTATCGGAACCACTGCCGTCCATGAACACTGTATCTGTACACTGGAACCTAAGTGAAAACCGAACTGCTAGCGCACCTAATTCGCATTTGGCCTAACTACACAAATCGACCATCATTTTTTCTTCTTTTTTGTTGGCACTATTTTTCTCCTAAGGCCAGGGTAGCAAACGTTCCATGCTACTGTGCTGTGCACTACCACTAGGCAGTGCTTTTGCGCGATTAAAGGCAGCAAGTGGCCTGAAAATGTCCACACAGTTTTTACAACATCACATATAGAAAGCACGGCAGCCTGTGCAAGCGTTTCCCCATCATTAGAAGAAAGATTTTTGTTCCGACCAGCAACAACGTTGTTGGTGACGTAACGCGCATTAATTATTGCTCGTGTTTAAAATATCCCGATTCAACAATTTCTGTTCCACTGGCTAGCTCCTTATTCTTTTATGTTATTGCTAAGGTACTTTACATGTTATAAAAAAATCCCTTGCACTCAGCAGCTAAATCTTATGCTAGAAACTTCCTCACTTCGCAAGTTGTCGACTCCTATTCAGCCAGATTAGTAGCATCATAGATTCTGCCTTATACACTTTTCATGCTTTTGTGAAGATCAAATGCAGAGGAACCATTCTTTTCAGCTTGCAATTTCATGTGCACATTGGTAAGAGAGATGCAAGGAAATCAAGAGCTGAAAAAGTGTTTCTCTGCAGGTGTGTTTTGGTGTCGTGGGCAAGTTTTTGCACCTTTGTAACATGAGGCGAGGTTATTGCAGCAAAACAATCGATTACAGAGCCTAAGCAATCAATTACGATTCTGTAAATAATTTATAAATTGCGCAGTTGAACATTCTGAAGCGAAGCAGGGCTTATGAGGGAGGGCTCCCAAATAATTCTGATCATCTGGAGTTCTTTAAATGAGCGCCGACATATTCCCACAGCATGGAGGTGTTCTTGTATTCCACTTCCATTGCAGCTGCTGTGACCAGAATCAAAACCGTGACCTTGGAGTCAGCAGCCGCACGAGACGGCCACAAATTTAGCCACCGCAGCAGCCCAATAATGAAAATGGCTACGTAGTAATCAGGGATTTTGTGCAAATAATACATTCTAAGCATTCTGTGTATATATGCATGCAACACATTAACGACTTATCATTGTATGCAAGATGTTTTATTCATCTCTATATAGTACGGCGGTTTCTCCTATATGGTGTTCCCTATATTGCATTCATAAGCTTTTTTCACACGGATTTCTAAAATAATATGCAGTTAATTGCACATTTCAGTTGTGACCAATGTGTCGCTGCCAGCATTGCATGAATCCTTGAAATTACGGGACTGCCCGAGTCACTTCAAACATAACTGCACGGCGAAAATTGTGCTCTCATCAGGAAAAAAAGCCGCACATGTGGACTCCATACGCTGCACTTATAGCTAACTACAAGAAGCTATGCTGAATAAAATACCAGCGTTGCGTATGTGCAGATAGTCTAAGTGAATCAAAACACAGATGGACACAAAACAAAGGCAATTTCTAGGTCAGATACACACAGTAGAACATCTTGTGGTGGAGAAAGTGTTTGAAGCATGAAACCAACTCGGCCAAAAGCTCGTTTTGCTTCATTACTTCCAATTCAGGCAGCCTAAGAA
The DNA here is from genome assembly GCF_055824585.1 of Amblyomma mixtum. Taxonomy (NCBI): domain Eukaryota; kingdom Metazoa; phylum Arthropoda; class Arachnida; order Ixodida; family Ixodidae; genus Amblyomma; species Amblyomma mixtum. Next base: position 175,508,878 of record NC_143014.1, read on the forward strand.
AATACAACCTACTCATAAACATTACTTCCAGTATTATTGATGCTTTTATTGCCCCTTTTTAAAATTTTGTACACCATTAAGGCACTGACCTGACCAAAAACGTGGGTCCACCGACTGCTTTGGCTGGCCGCAGGCACCTAGGAGAAAATGCGTGCAGTGTGCAGCACTCACAACCAGTGCATGAGGAAAATCAAGGAGGAAAGTGCAGCGGAGAGGAGTGTGTCGCTGCTTTCAAATTATCAAGGGACTTCAGGTTTGACCTTCCACCAGTGGCCCATTCTTCTTCCGTGCTATGAGCAACTACAAGCAATGGTCATGCCAATGCCAAACGGCATTTTGTCTGTGGGCATGGGGGGGTGCATGTGTGCGTGTGCTCCAAGTCCTTGGTCTGGAGAATGGCAACTGCTAAGGTTTTGGCAGTAAAGACTACACCCTCGGATCTGCATGCAAGTTTCTGGCACCTGTTCACTGTTACTCAAGTCATGTGGGTGTTCATTTTGTGTTGTTCAATACCAATACTTTCATGATAATTTACAACTGGCACAGCTCTCCCTTGAGGCCCTAGCAGGTAGAATCATACATAAGTTTCAATTCCACCCTAGTTATTATTCCATTTATCAAGGCTTCCATCAAGCTGCATTTTTTATTTCCCTGCAAAGGCACAGGTATGGTCAACCACGAAGAGCTGTTGAAAGTTGCTCTGCATATGTGATGCGACTGAAAACTTAGGCTTGTACCATCACTAAATTTCACCTCATGTTGCCTTTATGTTATATGTCCCCTCCTTCTGTGCTGCTTTCCTGGTGTCAATGTATGACTGCTTGCCCAGTTAACTGCCTTGCCAAGGTTTGCCAAAATTTTCTGCATGAAGAAATGGCCATTTTCTGCTGGTCCTCCAGCACAGCTGCTAACTATTTCCTGAACCAACTGAGTAGGAAGATTCACGTGAGAGTGCTTCTTGTAACTTTTTAGTATTTACTGACAAGTGCAATCCGTCTTCTTCACAAGAAGCGAGGCCTTGTGGGAAGTGGCAAAAATTCGTCTCGTACTGGTGTAAACCAAGCGTATGTGGGAGACGCAGGTATGCCCGGTTCCACAAGTTGCCAACTGCACCTGTGAAGTGACGAGTGTGTGCTTGACAGCTGCCGCCGTCTGTTGCAAGTGCTCGTCGCTAACATGAACTGCGCATACGCAGTAGAAGCAGATGGTTTGTTTTTAACTAATGGAGCTGGAGGAGTGGCATGCATGCGCAGAATGGCCATGTGAAGAAGGTGGATTAAGAGAGGACCCATTCAACTTAATGTGCAATACGACTGATCGTGGTACTGGTTGGCATTTAGAACCACAGTGGCCTTAAGTGTCTACATTTCATCTGGGCATGCCAGATGAAGAAAGCATTTCAGACTTTAGACCATAGCATAAGATAGCACCAATGTGAGAGGACCACAGTGCATTTCGCTGATACTTTTTGGGCAATGAGAATGTCGTGTCCAGTTCAGCTCTCTGCCAGTTTTCTATAGTGGGTACAGTAGCACTTCTTTCGCAGTAAAATTGATGGTTTGGTTTATGGGGTTTAACGTCCCAAAGCGACTCAGGCTATGAGAGACGCCATAGTGAAGGGCTCTGGAAATTTCGACCACCTGGGGTTCTTTAACGTGCACTGATATCGCACAGTACACAGGCGTCAAGAATTTCGCCTCCACAGAAATTCGACCGCTGCGGCCGGGATCTAACCCGCGTCTTCCGAGTCAGAATGCTTTCAAATGAAATGCAGTTTGCCTGCAACAGTTGTACACAAACAGCTAACATTGCACAGCATATGGCAAAAGTCATTCTGAGGTAGCAACAAAGTTTGCATGCACAGCAGCTTGAAAACACAGGAAGCGTGTAAACTAATTTGCTTAGTTTTTTTCATATGAGCGGTGTCACCTATTGAACACTGATAGCATTAGCATTTTACTGTTGCACTAAGGGCCTCCTCAGATGAGAGATCTTGCCATGTATTTAAGAGGCTCTAAAACACCCTTCACTGCGAGCAATTTCATTATCTCTAAGGCTTTTATTCTTGGTACAGTATGCATGCTTGAAAGTGTAGCGGCAGGTCCAGCTCTGCATGGGCAATGAGCACAATTGTTAGCTGATGATCTCTCAATGTGCAACTTTTAATGGCAGAAGCCATCACACAGTACTCTCCCAGAAGAAAGTGGTGGTCCAGTGGTGCATGTCTGCAGAAGCGCAGGCAGCAGTGATAGGCAGTGCTATAGTTCTAACAAAATAAAGTAGTTAGCTGGTTTGTAAAGTTACAACACACACTGAAAGTATCAGAGAAACCAACCTGACAAGCTACTGGCACAAAGGGGGCATTTCATATAAGATAGCATGTATTTGCTGGGTACCATACGCTATGCTAATGATGCTGTGCAACTAAACTTAGTTATTTGTCATTTTACAACAAATTAATCAAGAATTTCACATACACGAGCTGCATGCATAGTAGCAGTTTCTAGCATCAGGATACATAGGAAGATACATGTTGCTTAGTGCGGTAGAATTTCTAGTACCGTTCCCCCTGCAAGTGCAGTTTTACCTTCTGCAATCTCCTGCTGACCTGCACTTTGCATGCGGGGCCTAGTTGTGCACTTCCATCTTCAACATGCTCTGGTGGCTTTTCATACAGACAAATCAGCCAGTGGTAGCACCTTTGCTTTCCTCAATGCAATGCAACATAAACCACCTTGGCAAAAAAGAATGCAACAACAGGATGAGGAGTGTTTCAGGGGGGGGGGGGGGGGGGGGGCACTCCTTATGCCTATCTTAAAGGGGCTCTGATATACCTTCCGAGGAGAGCACATAAACTCTCTCAATCACTACACTGTGTTGTCATGACACCCGAGCCAAACCATACACTTCTTTGCGTAGCCCACAATCCACAATTGCACGCGAAAGTTCGCAAGCTTCTGCCGACTTTTTCAAACTCATACCCTCCTCCGTCTCACGCTCCTGAGAACACCCATTAAGGGATGGCTATTGGTTAGATTCTTTCAGACGTCAGGCAGCTATCATGGCCATAGCCAGCGAGCCATGCCACTCCGGCAGGTTAGGAAGCTCCCCTCCCCCCCAGGGGGAATTCCTGCACGCATCAGCGGTGGGGCCGGCGAAGGAGAGACCTTTCAGCATGCAAAAAGTAAAGGAAAGGCAGGCAGGTACTGAAATTAAAATTTTGACTGCAGATAGCCTGGCTCCTACAAAGCGCATTAAAAAAATTCTTACTGGAGGATATTTGCGAAGCGGCACCCTTCAACATTCCAGGGTATACCGCAACTTTATTGAGAGCCCTTTCAGAGCCCCCTCACCAAATTTTAGTGAATGTTGTATGCTTGATAACTTTTAACGTATGTGGAAATATTTTCAAGGTTCCTCACTGTACATAGTTAACTCTTCAACCCACACTGCAAAACATGGATTAAGCTTTTTCAACTACACAACGCTAGCACTGTGTTGATGTTCTTACTGGCTAATGCAATTAAATTGGTCTGCATGGTTTGTCCTTGTCTTTCATTCTGTTTGGCAAGGGTACTTACAGCCCAAGCAAGTGTTTGTTCAGCTGAAGTACAGAACAAGACATCACACAAACTTTTCTTTTAATGCCTGTTTTACAGGAATACACGCTGAGCAGAGTAAAGGGCAACATGTGCTTTGTGCAATGACAACTACTCATACAGCTGCTTCCACGTCTCTATAGAAGTTTTACACTATTTTGGGAATTGCAACACAAAATGCCAGGCATTAGCGAAGCAATTTTGGGTAACCAAATAAAAATCTTGAGAGCGATTTCTTTCCAACAGAGAATTTTAGTGACATATGCACAGGTGCAGGCAACCACACAACACAAGCAATCTTATCAGTGAAATAAAAAAAAAAGTAAATGAACTAGGCAGAGGGCATTTTACGTTTTATTTCGAACTCTCTCTTTGAGGAAACGGATGCCAATTTCTCAAATTTCAAGCTAGTGCACTACTAAACATCCTGGGCATGAATATGTAACAAACCGTTATAACTATATGTTTGTTTTGGGTAAGCAGGAATGTAGGTGATATGAAATTGCCAGGAAAGCCTATCACTGTTCATGTGTGTTGCAATTCACCTTTCCAATGTTTACACAGCAGAGTCACAACACACTCTTTCAGTCAATGTGAACATGTGGAGAAATCTCTTGCTACCAGCTGGTTCACGCTTGGCAGCATACATTTGCAACTGTCTAGCACTCACTAATTCAGCATGCAGCGAGCTCTCTCCTAAAAGGTCTGTGCATTTACCACAAATATTTTTTTCTGCTAGCCTAGCAGTGGTTTGGTGTTCAGCAACATAACACCCACAAGACTCTAGTTTATGAACATTTCATATTGCAACTTTTCTACACGACTTTTTTGCGCATTTTACCAGTTTGCCGTCTCTCGCGCATCTTGCCATGTGTAGTATACATGTATATTTCATGAATAAATTTAGTTGTAAGTCAGCGCTGTGTGCGTCTTTTCTATCTGTGTCCTTGTCTTTTGTGCTGTTTTAAGGAATCATGGTTCACCAACTAGCCTGCACATCTACCCTCGTAAGATTTAATTAGGTTCTGTTTATCTGTAGGTAAGGTTAGCAGTAGGTTTCACAGCTAGATGGTGGTGTTCAAGGAAATTATATTTTGCTTTTTTTCCACAGTGGGTGTGCAAAGCAAGCCTTTCACTACAAATGTCAAGGTGTCAACAAGTATTAGGTTCCAATCAAGAAAGGATGCAGCTGCTATTCTTACTGGTAACATAGTTCTCACCTTCTATCAGCTTCACTGGCTGTATAATCAATTGAAATAACAATGGCAATATAAGTGGTCATTTATGGATGGTGTGTGGTGGTGGAATGTCATTATGCCAACTGTTGCAATCAAGCCTTAGGACAGTCTTGAGCATAGGCATTCACAGGTCTCTCCATAAGGGAGGGCAAAGTTCATGGTAGCGCCCTTTCATGTCTTCTGGGTAGCAGGAAACAATATGATACAACATTTGCGCCTCTCCCCCTTTCTCATGTTTATTGGGGGGGGGGGAGGCAACTACCCCCCCCCCCCTTGCCCCCTCACTGCACACACCTATGGTCTTGAGTTATGCACAAAAGCATAACAATAAAGTGGCTGAAATCTAAGCCAATGGTCTTTACAAAAACCCTGAATTCAAAATTTGCAGGGCAGCTTAGAATAAAGATTGCGATTCTGCTAATGTCATTGCTGTGCTATCTTTCAGTGTACCACTGGTGCAATATGTAGTGTGCTCTACTTGGCTAAGTGATGGCTCCAAGCAGCCGAAGCCCACAGTTCTTGATTTCAAACTAGAAGTCGTCTTAGCAGCCGACAGTTCATTGAACCTTTAAAGGGGCTTTGAAAGGGGATCTAATAAATTTGAGGTATGCCTGGGATGTTAAAGCACACCGCTTCACGAATATTGTCCGGCAAGAATTTTTTTAATGCGCTTTGTAGAAGCCGAGTTATCAGTAGTCGAAATTTGAATTGCAGCATCTTCACAACTTTCCCTCTCCTCTCGTTACATTTTGCACGCTGTAAGGTTGGTGTTTCTCCACCGGCCCCACCTCCTGGAGCAGAGCTTCCAGACTAGCCAGAGCTACGCGGCCGATTGGCTGCGGCCATGGTAGCTGCCTGAAAGCCTGAAAGAATCTAACCAATAGACACCTCTCAACTTGTATACGCAGGTGTGAGCGACGGAGGAGGGTGCGAGCATCAAAGAGTCGCCGGGAAGGGCTCGCCAACTTGAGCACGTGATTGTGGGTCCTCTGCTGCATGTAGAAGTGTATTAATTGGCTCAGGTTTTCAAGACAACACAATGTAGTGATTGAGTGAGTTGATGTGCTCTCCTCAGAAGGGGTTTCAAGCCCCTTGAAGCGCTGCAAAAGCTGAAATGATCGATATTGTTGAATAAGACAAGAGCACCTGTTCTGCTGTGCTGCAAAAAAAAAATAGCATTCTGGACAGCAAAGAGACTATCATCATGCTGCAAAAGACAAGGTAGCAGAATTGGACAGCACTGAAGATGGCATGTTGCAGAACAAAGAAAGTGGGAGAGTGATATTCAGTGCCAATAGTGAATAAACATCCAGCAGGGCTCATGAAGAGTATGCACATGACCCAATAATCACATCATTCTCATTTTGGTCCGTCTTTTCTGTTGACCTGCATTTCCAGACTTTGTTTTTTCCTTGGCTTACAACTGAGGTCGGCTTAAGAGTAAATAGAATAATGAACTGATAATCAATTCATGGTTCCTTTTTCTTTGCACGCTACTAGAAGCGAACATCTCCTTAACGACGAATGCAGCCAAAATTTGGTGCATCTGACAAAATCAAAAACACTCTCAGTGTATTTACGCCTAATTAATATGAAAACTCGCTGCCCGGATGACAGACATGGGGAAAATGAAGACAGCCTATTAGGGACCCATGTAATTTTGTCGTGTCATGAGAACAAAATCTGTACCACCCCAAAGATGCTTAATTTTCTGTATTTTGAGTGCAGGGCACCACAGGAATGTAGAGAAAAAGTATAAATGACTAAGTGATGACCCTTTTCTTTTGTGGTTTCATGCTTTACAGTGCAAAGTTGCGTAGTCGATGTGCCCTACCATTTTGTGCATTGCAGAATGGCTGTGAAGAAAACTCCCTCCACCGCCTGTGCCATATAGAAAGCCGCATTCAGCAGCCGTCCACACGCTGAGTGCTGTATGTAGTAGTGGTTCGTGAGATGTGAACAGTTGTACCAGGTGCTAGGTTATTTAGTCACAAGGTGCCATCAAGTGCATCACATACCACTAGGTACATCAAGCTGCACATTTATTCATTCATAATGAAGACCAGAACAACGATCTTGTAGGTCCCCAAAGAATGTCTAATTTCAACTTCACTGGCCACCACTTTGCACACAAGAATATTTTTTTCTCCGAGATTCGTTATTAAGGACAGCTCGCTTTATAAACAATTTTGCTCGGGTACCAAATTTTAGCCGCCATGGTGGCTCAGTGGTTATGGTGCACGGCTGCTGACCCGAAAGACGCGGGTTCGATCCCGGCCGCGGCGGTTGAACTTCTTTGGAGGAGAAATTCTAGAGAGTGCAATGTCAGTGCACGTTAAAGAACCCCAGGTGGTCGAAATTTCTGGAGCCCTCCACTACGGTGTCCCTCCCTCATAGCCTTAGTCACTTTGGGACGTTAAACTCCATAAACCAACCAACCAAAGTGTCTCCACATTAACGGGACACAACTGTATCAGATATCCTCCCAAAGTGGGGCCATGTTAAAAGTGTGCCAGGCAAGGCAAGCAATTGCTCAAAACAGTCCTATACATGCCTGAATTGCATGTTGCGCCACGGCAGGTGTGACTGCAATTGGAAGGCCTCGTTGTTAGGCAAAAAATAGCCCAGCTGCACAGTTTTAGTTACCGAGCTTCACCACCAGCTCACGGCAATGGTGGCTGCGCTTCAGACAGCCGGCTAAGCTGCACTACACTCAGCTGCACTTACAATGACCTGGAGTCGCTGTAGATGCATGCTGTTTCAGGTGCTGATTGGTGTGCCGCTGGTATTTTTCTTTTCTGAAAATTTTTTTATTATTATGGTGTCATTGCAAGCTTCCCTCACATCCACCCTTGTGGTTTTTCTGTTCTTCAAGGCAAAGAAAATGCATGCTTGTCGTGTGCTGTCTGCCGATGGTATGGTAGAGCCTCCTCATAAGCGATGAAGTAGCACTGTTAACATGTAATGAAAGAGACTGCGGTAGCCGAAACCATTTTGTACCAGTTACACTTCGACAATCCTGACAATGTGCACGCAGCAAAGCATTTGATGGAACTGCAAAAAATTGCCATTGCTGCACAGTTTTAATCCGTAAAGCAGACAACCATTGACGAGTCTTTCCCAAATAAATTTACTATGATGAGAACAATTCTTGGTAACTTTATCGGAGCCACTGAACAATTCAACATTCAGATAATTCCAACATTTTTTCCAGTCCCTCGAAATCCCAATGGATGGGGTTTTATTGTATATATACATTTTTTCCAGTTCTCAACCTTGAAGCTGTCATCTACAATTGACCACGTCCATTTGGTCAAGCCAGCAAGGCAATTTTAATGACTATCACTGTACTGTAAAAATTTTGCCTCTCTTGAATGCAGCTTAAGTTTTACTAAGAAAATCCACACTGAAAAGTTGCCAGTTACTTACAAGAACAGTGCAAGAACTATGGGGTGATAGCAAACAAAGTGAACGAGGTAAAAAGACATAGCGTGCCTCCTTTTTTGCCCATAATTCTCTCGTGAACTGACAAACTAGTTTAAATTATTGCAAGACATTCTTAAAACATTAATTAGTAGTAATTTTAAAACCTGGATATACTTCACAGAAAGGTGCATGACAACAAGGTAACTGCCATTTTCAGACATGGGGAATATGTTAGTCCTTTCTGATGTGTAAAGTACAGCATGGTTTAGTTCTTGCAAATTGATAAAGAACAAAAAAACAGGAATACTAATAAAAATTGATCACCTGCTGATAATTACCCAGCACTATTGAGCAAATGTGATGTCAAAAAGGGCACATAGCAAACTTATTCGAAATTCACACCAATATCATCACAATTCTAGAACAGCAGAAATGTCAAGTCTGCTTTGAAATATAATGATACACCGGTTTTGGCATGTTTGTTTTTCTTCTTTGTAGTTGAATTGATTTAGGTAACAAATCATGTTGCTTCAAACGCCATAACCCCCCCCCCCCCAAAGAAAAATACAAGAAATGTGATAATGCCTTCCACATCACTCCCTTCTCATGTCAATGAAACCGTGTTATCACTGCAGCCTCGCAGCAAATGGTGCATGTTTGCCTAATCAGGCACATTTATCACTCATGTGGAAGTACGATCTCACACAGATTTTAAACGGTGCCAGCAAGGACAGCTTCACTGAAATAACACAGCCTAAACAAAAGCAAACTAAACAGAGTACTGTGGTCCAGTTACAAATGTGTGTGGTCCAGTGGGATTCAGAAATGTGGTGCATTCATACGCAACCACATTAAAGCTACGGCAGTACATGAGTACACAACATTTTCTAATTATTACTAGGCTGCATGTGAGTGGAGTTAGACTAGTGTGGCAAGCTTCACTTACCTTCTGTACTACTTGCATAGCTACAGCCTAATCTTGAATTAAGAGTTAAGTCTAAGCAGATAAACAGTCTCAGAACAAAAGTATACACAGCAATCATGTGCAAATGAGTTATCAAAAAGTGCAAGTACATTCAACAAATTACATACAATACAGACAATGGTGCGCACATGCCCTTCAACACCAAAAAAAAAGAAAACAAAAAACTGCCCGACACAAGAAAAACTTGGATGACCACCCAGCTCTATTTATACACCTGAAAATGTGCCATCTAGCTCCTAGCAGACCTTTGCACTCTTTGATGCCAGTGCAAGACAACAGTTTCCATATGGGGGGCAGAAGTACACAACACTATTCATGGTGGTGTATAAAAAAACAAAATGCATCCCCTGTGTGGCACACAGAAAGCATTCACATTACAACACACACTTGACTGGCTTTAAGGCTTTGACGAATTTCTAGTGCAGCAGCCCGTCTCCGTACAGCTGCAAAGAAGACAAAAAGAAAGCCCTCATGAGCACTTTAGCACTCTGTGATATCAAAAATACAAAAAAAAACTTTGTTCACGCATAAACATTTCAGGATACAGCAGACTTCCATTAATTTGACATGAACACAAATGATTTTGCATTGTGATAATTGTATCAAGCAAGTTATCTGGAGTTTACACTGTCACAACAAAAAATTCTGGGATCATGTAATTACTTTCTGCTCAAAAGGATGGTGCATTGAAGCATTCACCTGCTGGACACTGGGAATATGCTATCTGTAGCTTAGAAGTAGGGCCCTCTGCTAATTATTGTGGCCCCATAAAGCATTACATGCCGCGCTTTGCAAAGTGCTTCATGGTTTATGCGAATGCCATTAAGATTTTCTGCACACACCAGATGTGCAACTCTCATGGTTCAAATTTCTTTGTAATTTACTCAGATGTCTAAACCCAACATTACTGCAACTGCTCATGGTACTTGTTCTAAGCACATAGCATAAGAATGAGTTGTTACATTATGCCTCAGCTGTCAGATGTGGTGGAGTCTGGACTAAGTTGTTGCATCCAAGAAATAAGCAGTAATACAAGAAGCTTTCATAACCTATAAATTTCTTCAGATACTTCCATCTGCCATTCACGTCTGTGCCCTAAACACATATAAAACTCTGAATTTTTGTTACCTGCATTACCAGGCAATCCCTCTGCAAGGTCCTGCCCAATGTTACTTGTTAAGTACCCAGACAGAATTATTTTCCAGGTCCTACCACAGTCAAATTAATGGCAGTCAACAACAATTCTCTCAAAGGGATCAAAAACAACCCTACATTTTCACCTAGAGCACATAATATGCAAATATACAGACATTAACAAGAAAATAGCTCCTCTGCCTAGAATTTTCATTACACAGTTGACCAATAATAAAAAAAGAGGTGCTTCCTCTATAACAAAAAGAAAAAAAAAAGATGTAAAGTTCATACCTTCAAGATAAACGTCTCTGTTGAATAAGCCAGCTGAAAGCCGCGTGCTGCAATACGAAAAAAAAAATAAATCAATCAGAAGCTGAGACCATAGCTCAACCAAATATTTCACCATAAACATAGAAAAACAGAAAAATGCCACGATAATAGAATTCACACACAGTATATCTTTCTGGATAGAGTGAATGTCAAGAATTGGCATTAAGGCTACGTCATCCACATTTGTCTGATGTACAACCGTAACCAAAACCAGTGACCCACACTGTGTACATGGCAGAATATGCTGCCTATGAATTTGTCAAGCTACTAGCTTGCCATCATCACATGAACATGAGCAGTACTCAAATGTGCCTCGTCCACTTAGCTGCCACTGCTGCCACATGGTCACAGCTATACGGATACACTCCTTGATACACTGACTGCCTTTTTCCTTCTTTTCTGTCTCCTGCTTGCTTCCACCTCTCCCTCTCTCCATAGCTATGCATCTACTACCGTATTCAATTATAAGTTTGACAAAACTTAAAGGTGCACTGAAGAGGAATCTGAACTTGTCTTTTTGCCGCGGGAACTCGATCTACACGTTCCGAGCTTTCTTAGAAACTGCGATTTACTGCCCTGTGTGGCCGATTTCCCCAATTAAATCGAATTAACGTCCGGCTCCCGCCTTTTTTTTTTAATTCTGCCTCGTACGGTGGGCGGAGTCACCAACGCGTGGAGCGCCTTTCACCCAGTCCCGTGGCGGCTTGCCGCTCTGCCATCGGCGGAGTAATACGTAGTAGTCCGTAGTAGCAAATAGTCCGCGCTTATTTTTATTTCTTCGGGCTTATTTTGCGGCTATATTATCTGCAAATGAAACTATTTATTCATGGAAACCTAAAAAACAAAATAAAGCGAAAGCAAAGCCTCCACGGGACTGGGTGAAAGGCGCTCCACGCGTTGGTCGACTCCGCCCACCGTACGAGGCAGAATTAAAGAAAAAAGGCGGGAGCCGAACGTTAATTCGTTTTAATTGGGGAAATCGGCCACACAGGGCAATAAGTCACTGTTTCTAAGAATGCTAGGAACTTGTGGATTGAGTTCCCGCGGCAAAAAGACATGTTCAGAATCCTCTTCAGTGCACCTTTAAAAAAAAAAAGTGACTTAGAGAACATTATTAGTACTACATCAACTAAGGCTTCATATCTGTATCGTAAGGGCCTGAACATTGAAGCAGCCATATGGTTAACCCTTTCAGACACCAGTTTTTGTTTTCATCGAAAACAAGTATTTTTCCTTTCTGCCTTAATAATGAATTCAAACCTCAAGAAAAACATATTCTTAGTTTTCCAGCGCAAGATACTAGAAGTTAATTGTTCGCATGGTCGTGCAAAGTTTCAAACAAAGTGTCACAGCGGTTAGAAATACCAACATCGAAACGTCAGGATTTTTAAGGAAAGCACCAGAAAGATCATGGAATAGGGTTGTTTTGAAGATGCACATTAATGTCAGAATTGAAGAAAAAAAGTTATTTTTTTACAGGTGGAAACAGCAGGTGGAAAAATCTCTGGGCATAAAAATGGCTGACGATGTACGACCCAGCTCATTGTTTTGTGGAATATTATTTACTGCGTTCGCTACATGGCATAAAAAGGGAACCTGTTTGAAAAATGAATGATGCTAAATTAACCTGAAAGAAAGAAATCCCTGCTAGGTGCAGCCCACTCTCAGAAAAAGCTCTGAGTTAGCTGTGTACATAATTGTGTACAAAGTGCCTCAAAGGGTTAATGTCTATATACCTCAAGTAATGCTGGAACATAAGCTCCGCCAGCTACAAATGCAATTAATGTGGGCTCCAATTACGGCTCAAAACTAAAGAACATTCAGTGGTAAAAATGCTTTACCAGCACTGAGATTCCATGTGGCTCCACTACAGACAGAAACCTCAGGTCTTTTCCAATGCTTGGTGCACTGGTTTCAGATGATTACCTCAGATATTCACAGTAACATAAAAAATGACTTTATATACAGGCTTATACTGCAATAATATAGAGCAAATAGTAGAAAAATGAGACTAACACACAAAAAAATTACCTAGGCAGAGCCAATGAAGTCAAGCACCATAAACAAGGCAAGACACACAACAGGGATGTCGCATTTCCTAGACTCTAATGTTGGGCCCACAACTGAATACCACCAAAAAATGTCACATACACAGTATAACACTCGCCCAGTGACAACCTCTGTCTACGTAGGATCTTGCACTGCAGAGCTTGAAATATAAGCGATATAGACAAATCTCAGAGTAAGAAGTTATATCTTCATTACACTATGTAAACTCATTTTCTTAGGCTTTGGCAGGGCAAGTACTTCTGTTTGATGAGAGAGCACATTCAGCAGAAATGTCAGTAGCAATTATACCAGTAAAGTGCTCTGACTATCATTTCGTGTACTTATGAGAGCAGTGCCTGACAAACAAAAGCGGGCATAAACAAGTGAAAAATGCAAAGGAGGGGGGAGGGTTGGAACCACATCTTTGATTGCACTTCTTTATCTAAGGAAACAAGACGCACCTGCACTTTAGTTTTCTTTTACAAATAAAATCCTTGTATACATGACAGCTCTCAATCTGCAGACTTTCCAACTGTTGCCCATAAACTTCCCTCCATCTACCGTATATACGCATGTAATGGCCACATTCATGTAATAACCGCACTCTTAACTTTTGTAAAGAACGTCAGAAAAAAAAATGTATTTAAAAATTACCCGTGCATAAGCCACACCAACGATTTCAGGAACTTTGGCGCCGCCATTTGCTGTGGCAAGAGATCCGCATATTTTTAATTACTGCGGCAAGTGGCGCACAATATTATGTGTGGCGCAATCCTTGAAATCGGTAACAGCCAAGAAGAATAGCCAGTTGTGCCGCCTGTTCGCGCTTCTCATTTTATCTCGTTCACCAATTGTGTGCAATATCAGAATCATGACGCATCGATCCTCTCTGTTTCTGCGCTCATGTGTTTGCAAGTTCACCGTTACAATCGTTTCAGGATGGGGAAATACGTAAGCTATACTGCTCACTTTAAACTGAAAGTGGAGGAACTTCGCGAAAGAAAATAGAAAAAGAGCGGCTGGATGAAAGCTCGGGGTGGACGAAAATGTGTACCAATAGAAAATACCGACTGGTCGGCTGAAGGGGGGCATCCCTTTAGGATGTGTGCGGCTGGATCCTAGAAGTGTGGGCTGCGGTTCCTTCAAGACTGCAGAGAAAAGCTTTAAAATCATGGGAATCTCCAACAATCTTGATGGGACGGAGGACGACCTGATCTGGGACAGGGGCGCGTTCGAGGTCCTGACAAGTTCAGAGGGGAGGACGAGGGTTATCGTTATGCCAGCACTTGCGAGTGCTTCAGTTTAATAATGGCATGCACCACCAAATATATTTTTGTTGCCTTTTGCTCCGTGTAATGGCCGCACCCCCGATTTTGACCCTAAATCTAGGGAAGAAAAACCTGCGGCCATTACATGCGTGTATACGGTATAAAGCATGGGGGTGCACAGCAGACGCATCGAATCCAAATTATCTGCATTGCGGGGCAAGTACGAGACCTCTAAGGTTCTTCATACTGCATCGCAAAACCTGCTGACTAATCCTTTTCCACAAGTTTTATCATTCGTCCCTTGCAGATCTAAAACCAGCTCATCACGTGTCTCCTCGCACCAGTCACAGCAAAGCCGTTTATCCCCCCGCGCACGCACCACTGCGCACCTTCATTCCTTCTTTTCCCAGACTGCAGTAGACTGGAATGGCCTGCCTGCCGATTGCGCACTCCACACCAGCCCCGTCCATTTTAAAAAAGCCATTGAAAATGTTCTGTTTTAAACCCATGTCATTCATTTCAAATTCATTTTGTGTATTGTTCCCCTCATGTAATACCCCTATTCAGGGGCATTTGAGGTGTACAAGAAACAAATAAATAAATAAATAATACAATCAATCCTGGAAGCTACAGCCGCCACCACCTATTCCCTGAAGATGCCATTAGCGTTAAGTTAGTACAATACAAGATTGCTTCTTCATATATGTTACCTCTACAGATGTGAGATTAAGCACATTAGACAAGCCAGCTCGAGTCTCAAGTCTCTGGCTGCCTATAATCAGCAAAATGAGTGTCTTAGATTAAACTGATCTATGAAAGTGCTGTGGCACTTTTCGGTGCAAACCTATACGCTTGCCCATCAATGGTACCTCAATGCAGGTCGTCATAAACTCTCAGCAAGCTGATTCAGGCGCGAGTAAAGCAATAAACAGATGCTGTTGATAAAAATGATGGTAGTCTTGATAGTCACTAGTGGGAAGTAAATCAACAAGTGGTGTTCTTTTGGGAAAAAGAACATCTTTAAGTTCCATTAGAATGTAACATTACACCAGAGAGGCAAACTTACCGAACCCCCCTCACACATAAAATGTGTTACTGTTTATTAACAGCTTCAGATTAAAGGAAAAACATACACTTGCCCCTGTACATAGATAAGAAACTATGTGCAACACAAACTTCAAAAACTACATTTGACAGGGCACAAAAGGTACTAAGAATCAGGCAAGTCTGCATTACTCTGGCAATGTGACATGGAAACAAAACACCTCCTTACTTATCTCTTCCAGGTCGAATCACTGTTTCATACAATCCATAGACCGGCCGGTGATCAGAAGTTTGCATCATGGTAATTGAGTCATAGTAGATGCACTGTATGTGACCTTTTCTTTTGCTCCTATATAGAATGCGATCCTGTATGAAAGAGATAGGCTACTTAAAGGGCGCGTTTGGTAAGCTTTTATGCCAACACTGCACCATTTAAAGCGAAACATAATTACCGTATAGGATGGCACCCTGAGCTTTACCCCGTCAAAATGACTTGTGCCTACTTCAAACTTGTAGGTAGGGCCAAATTTGATTTTTCCTTCTTGGAAGCCAAAAAATGCCTGACCTAATAAAACAGAAACAGGATGAGTCTACATAATGTAAACAAGTGCACAATAATTGAGAAATACAAGAAACTGAGGATACAGACCATCCAGCATGGCACTTCTCAGCTGATCATACTTCAAGAGGTTGTCATAAGTGGTTTCTTTATCTCCAGTATGATCCTTTAGCAAATTAACAACAGTGGAACGCTCATTCATGAGCCGAAAGTTAAGATCACCACACCAGAACACATGGTCAAATCTTGCAGTCACATCTGAAATAAATAAGATGCGTGGCACTCACTTCTACTTGGATGCCACCTTCAGGTTAAGAAGGAGACCAAACAATTAGCAAAGAAACAAATGAAAACAGCAGCTGCAAGCATATTAGCACAGCATATTTACACCAATTTGCCATAAAAATGGTACCAAAATTTTTCATACTTTTTTGTGCAAAATGTTTGTATTCAAAATACGAGGGTGGTTCAAAAAGTAAGGTAACAAGTCCTCTATGAGAAAAGGTTTATTGAGAAAATAAAAGAGACATACAAAGTTACTAAGACACTGGTACATACTACTTTTCTACATATTCAACATGGTTGTCGAAGCATTTATTCCATTGGTCAACCAATCTGTTGAAACCGACATAAAAGAAATCAGAACGCTTGTTACCTACTAATTGAACCACCTTTGTGGCACTAGAATTAACACGCAATTTAAATCACACATACAATGACCCTAGCAAACATCTGATTCTCGCAATGCTTTCTCACTTGCACCAGTTGCTTATGGCCTGCACTATAAAAGAAGTCTACGTTTAATGTTCCATCTTGTGGATGATGGCTAGTACAATAAAGAACGTGCCTGCCAACACAGGTATCTGCAACATGCATACCTAGAAAAAACAAAGCAATTTTCCACCATGCAGCAAGGAACAGAAGGATGTAGACTGCACTTGTGCATGTAAGTTATACAATTCAACTCTAAATATTAACTCTTTCGTTACCACGCCACTGTGTTTCGATCGCCAGTGATCAAAAAATTCGAAGCGCTACGGCAGCGCGACCGCGGCCGCTACGGCCTTGCTGAGTCATTCGGTTTGTTGTTCACACATTAAACTTCAACTTCCTGTTTAGTTTATATTTTTGCCAAAAAGCGGCAATTTTTGAGACGCGCTTGAAGTTGGGTGTGCGGCGTCGGGCGCTCCGAACAAGCCGTCATCATCGGGAATGGCGCTCGCTCGAAAAAACCCCGTTCCACTCAATTCCGCTGCGTTTGCACCACATATTTTTGATGTATCGATTAGCACGGACCCTGACGACGATGCTGTATCGTCAGGTATTGTTTCGAAGCCCAAACTGGGCAACGAGAGCCCAGAACGCTCGCCTGTGCGTTCAGATTCCTCGTTCCGGTCTGTTTGTGCGTTGTGCGAACCGAAGCTCCTCATTGTAGCCGTTACGGTGATGTGGCGCCATCTAAGTTGTTCTCCAGAGACTACAGTTTCGGTTTTTGCGTAGAGAGCAATTTTCCCACGATGCGCGAATTTTTGAAACGCCCTTGAAGCGGAGGGTACGGCGCGGACGCTCTGTGCATGGCGTCGGCCTTGCTGCGCGCAATTCTACTGCGTTGACTGCAATTATTATCTATGCTACGAGTAGTAGAGTCTCTGGTGACGATGTTGCATTGTCGGATTTTGGTTCAAACGCTGTAACTGCGCAAACCGATCCCGGAACGTTGGCCTGATAGTTTCGCTTTCTTTTTCCTGTCCGCTTGTGCGGGCGCATCTGGTTTGTTGTTCAGACGGTTAGTTCCATTTTCGGCCTAGTTCGTAATTTCCCCGCCAGTCGTGCATTTTTGAAGTGCCCTTGGAGCATAGGCTTATTGCTACATAATACGCGGTGAGGATGGCGTCGCGTCGAGGTCGGGCGCTTCGCGCGCTCGGAAGAGTCCCGCTGCACGTGATTCTCCAGCCTCTGCAGCTGATTTTCAAGATCCTCCGAGCAGCAGTAACTCGGATGAAGATGTTGTAACGTCGGATTTCGATTCTGCAGCTACATCGCAGCTATACTTATCGCATACTCTATATCGCAATATCACACCTATACTTGTTGTGTTTTATATTTTTTTTTGAATTTTTGACGTAAATTAAATAAGTTTTGATTTTTATTTTTAAACCACGCTTACCAAGCTTTCGTTTGGCGCATAACATTACACTTCCAATTTTTTTTTTGCTGGACTGTAAAAATCATATAAAGGGCACTCTCAAACGAGCCTTTTCAAGAGGCATGAAGAAAAAAAATTCTAGCTCGAAAACTATTCAAGTTATAATTTTCAAACTTTAATGCCATGTTTTAGAAAGAATTTGAATTGTTTTGTAGTTTCTAGAATTTTTTTAGTACAAGTGTTTGGAAAGTTATTGTCATATAAACACAAAACTTTTCTTTTTTACTTTTTGTTGTGTTTACTGATTTTTTTTCACAGCATTTCAAGCAGAATATGTGTTCAAATAAATTTCATTATAAAGCGCATTCTATCTGAATTATTGTTATGCATTTTATATAATTTTATCTATCACACCTTTTCTAAAAAAAAATTTTGTCTGAAACACGTGAAAAATGGTCGTTTTTCCCGTGGTAAGGAAAGAGTTAATAAGGGAATAATTACTCATTGACATCCACCTGAGCGCAGCCACACGGCTACAAAGGAAAGCTCTACAGCTTTCTCAGAAACTTCATAGTTAAAGAAAAATTCATCCTGAGAAAGCTGTAGAGCTTTCCTTTGTAGCCGTGTGGCTGCGCTCGGGTGGATGTCAATGAGTAATTACTCCTTTATTACAAATCTACTCCACCTTGGGGGATTCACCTAAACATTTGACCAACTCTAAATGTTGCAATGTGCTTCCTGGCCACGAGGAAGTTCAGCTTTGATTAGTATGGGCACCTGTAACGCCTGGTTTTATAATGTCTAGGATAAATATGGTCCCACTTGACACAGCATTCACACACCACATAATCAGCCTAATTGATACCAACCTTGAGGTAATAAAATGACATTGTCCCCTGTGTCCCAGTTTTTGCGCTAAGTTACTCCTCGAGCATAACCACAAAAGTACAGTCTTTGTCAAAAGTAACGAGGCTCCATGGTTTGCTTCTCATTCGTATAACAGAGCCCTCACGGCTTCCCTAAAGATCGAAAAGTTCTTTGAAGGTGAGAACAGGGGTTCTTCTTACTATACATAGATTTAGAGCTTGAGGGCTGGCATAATAGCTTTAATATGCGACTGAGAAGAAGAACATGCAGCCTGGTTACTTTTGACAAAGGCTGTACATCCAAGTAAGTTTCATACAAACAGCCAAACCTTTGCTCTGGTACTGTAACTTCAGTTGAGCTTGCTTTGGCAAGTCAATCTGATGGCAGATCTTCTCATAATCCTGAATACGCTCCTTGACCTTTTTTTCATGGGCTAGAAGAGAAAGAGAGTGTTTAAAAGAAAAGAAGACAATGTCAAATTAGTTTGGCATGGACACTACTACACTATACAAAATGTTTTACATGTCAATTAAGCATTCAAACAATGACATAAAAGTCACCTGCAAGATGGGAGTTTATAAACAACATTGATGACCCAAAAAACTGGAACGCAACGGCTACTGCTCCCTTCGTCTTCACAGAAGAAACTGGACGAGTGGCATATGTGGCTTCTTCAGCAGCTGGATGAAAAGATTGTCATGAGATATAAATGCAAAAAAGAGATGTAGCTTTGCATCTAACTTAACTAAGCAGAAGAAATGCAGAGTGAGCAAGGCCTATTTACATGCACACAAAGCATCACGCCCAAGCCAGCACAGCACAGATGCCACATGCACCCAGAGATTACCTGAGCAAAACCATATCAGATCTCGACGCAAAAAGATGGAGAGGTTCAAGACACCCAAAGAGACAGAGTAGAAGAGAACATGCGAAGGGCCCAGAGTGAATTGAAGTCTAGTTTCCCACTCCTTTCTAAGAAAGAGAGAAAAGAAGAGCCACCACAGACACCCTGAAACTGCAGAAAGAAGCACCACCACTGTATAGAGGAAGATGCACTCACACAGGGTAAAGAAATAACAAGGGCACACAAGCAAGAAAATATGCACATAAAATTTAAGAGCACTAAAGAAACCTACTTGTCACTCATGGCTTCTTGCACACCAATAGCATAAATGTCTGGAACATAGTCTATCGTTTTAGGGAGCAGCAAGTCATCTAGGCTGGCAGGGGATGCCTAAAAGTAAGAACAATACTGGTGAACGCCAATACAAAACACAAATCAGGCAATTAAGAAATACACTCTGAAGTTCAAAGCAAGACATCATTGGCCAAGAATGCATTTCATGCCTCAGTAATTGAATGAATATGCATGAATCCGATGTGTTAAAACAACACAACTAAGAATTAACCAGGACTACTCTTTGCAATCACATGCACATGCCTGTTTTCCAGCATTTCAAATTAAAGTCATGACACAAAGGCCAAGTCATACATGAAAGTAACGTATTACACCATGCTCCTTTAAAATAGAATGATGGATGCCAAAAATGACAAACAAATTTTATGTTCATGCCTTTTGAGATACATTTGTGCTATTTATTTTTGCCATGTGCTTGCGCAAACATGTGCTTTGACAACACTCACCACCAAAAGCAAAACTTTGCCACTGACCATGCTTTGATTCAGACATATATACATGAACAAAGTGACAAAGTTAAGAGCCTAAAACTTCAGAAAAATTGCAGTTTCAGACTACTTTGTTCAATGGGTTGTGCCAGAAATATTCGCAAAGTGGTCAAAAGAAATCTGAGACACATGCTCACACAAGGCCGCATATGAGCCACAATAGCCGAAAGCAACAGCATAGTGGCAGTAATTAGCAACTTGAATAACCAATCCTTTGTCAAGGACATCTGATGTCCTGACAATGGGTCAAGTGAATCATGCCAGCTATGACAGAATCCTATCGTGGCACAACACTGCTCTGCAACTAAGTGACCTGCCCATGACAACATCGAAGCTTCCTGCTACATGACTTGCGGCTGAATGCCTACTTCAGCTGTTAACCCCACTCGAACTTGCTGTACTACCTCCAAAAGAACCAGCAAGAACATCATGTTATCACCCAACACTGTGCTTCTGTGAAAATTAAAACAGACACAAGCACACACATTGCTAAATATACGGCAATAAAGCATTCCCTCACTAATTTTGTGAAACACCAGGTAGATGTCGTTTATAAACTATCAAAACTGCTAGCCATCAATGTATGTGAGGAAGCACACAACTTGCTCATGAACTGTGCACTGCTCAACAGGTGCCACATGATGTCTAATTTCTGCATATAACCATTCCTGTTTCATCATGTTAAGCACTTTTTGAACTAGGTGCAAAGTCGAACATTAAACAAAAAGAAATGTCAAGCAAAAAAATGAATGATGTAACACCCTTGTCACACACAACGGTGCAACCTTTCTAATTTGCCTTTAATTTGCCTTTGCAAATGCCCCTTTCAATTGGCAGTGCTACACTGCACTGCCATAAGGCATACGCCCCACACAGCAGAAGTCAAACAAGAGCTGAAACAAAGCACATTTTTGCTGGCTTTTTTTCTTTTAAACAAGCCTTTTTTCCAGCACTCATTTGACTTCTACTGCGAGTGTAATGTGCCATGAGGTATACAGCTGTCGTGTGATAACCCCGGCGAGACTGCCAAGTGGTTGCTGTGCTTACAGTGTGCCTTATATTGTATTTGTATAAAAAGGTCAGAAGTCGTTAGAAGTCTGAAGCACTTGTGGAGTTCATGCCTCACTTCTGTCCTCGCTTTGTAGTTTTTAAAAGTTTTCTCAGACCATTGCAAAAACATTTCCTCATTACTGCTCTTTCTGCGTTCACATTTTTGCTCAGATCACATTAAACATCAAGCCATGGTTGGTAACATCATGCAGTGAGCAGTACAACGAGGAAGCTTCAGGCACAAAATGAAAGTAAGACTTCCTATGAATTTGAATGATGTCCTGACAAAAAGGATCACATGATTATTAAAGCCAGAATAAAGCACTGACAAAATTTCACCGCAGTTGGCCTTTAAGTAACCGACAGCTGATATTTAAAAGCAGCATTTCTCTTTCTTGCAATATTACAAAAAGTTTCATTCCAATGCACCAAATTCCTAAGCAAATGGGTATGGGCTAAACGTGCCTTTAAGAACTTTCCAGCAATACTTTTCCAGCTACAGATCATCCATGAAGTTACCCACACTGAAACATTGATAATATGCCTTTTTCACAAGATGTGGTACCCTCTGGGAAGTGGGCAAAAACTGGTTGAAATCGAATGCCCGTGGGAGAGACAGGCGCAATCCGATTTCCCAAGGCGCGTACCGCACCTGCGAAGTGGCACGCACATTATGTGCTTGAGAGCTGCCGCCATCTGTCTAGTGCGCCTGCCGTTAACATGTGAACTGTGCAGGCGCAGTGGGAGCTAGTAGTTTGTTTTCAACCAGTGGAACTGGAGGAGGACAGGTGTGCATGTGCAGAGCAGCCATGTGAAAAAGGTGGGCTCGGAGCAATGACGATCATGCAATGGAAGAAGTGAGAAACTGGAAGATAAATGCAGCCATAGCAGCCAGAAATTTAATTTGCTTAATGAGGTAATTTCTTATCTAGCAAATGTAATCAAAATGCAAATAAATACATAAATATTTTCTACACTATTATGATACTCCTTCCCATCATAGTGCATCAACAGTTCTCTAGCCCCAATAAGGCCCACGCATGAACAAAACTAACGACGCACAAGTGAAAGTGGCCGCTGTTCTGCAGTTCCACCTGTTCATATTCATAACCTTTTCCACATAAGCTTTCTTTACATAAAAAAATGCACTAACAAGAGTACAAACACTAATACAAAATGACAAATACAAAGCCCAATACATTAGACAACAGCTAAAACTTTGAAGGCCAAAATACACACTGCTCAAACTAGCCATTGTATTAATGATAGAATTTAAGAATACTGCTTGTCCATGCTGTCAAAAGGGAGTGGTTGTGGCACTCCTCAATTCTTGACATGATCAGCGCTGCTCGCAAAAAAAAAATGAAGCTTGAATGTGAATTACTTGAAGCCTGTGAGATTAAAAAACAAACAAATCAATATGACAGAAGCCAACAGCCACAGAAACCAAGGGGCACAGGGGATTTTTTCTTTTTAATTTATTTCAATACTCTGTCAGGCAATACTCTGTTAGATCAATACTCTGTCAGGCAACCTTGTTTTTTTTTTTTTTTTACTGGTTAAGAATTTGTGTTTTTGACATTTTATACTCTGCACATGCCCGTGATGCATGATATGTAATACGCTAGAGCTTATGGTGTTGATGCATGCGTGTCCTTGTCCCTTGCAGAACTTTCTCAAAGAACAGAGTTAGTTGCTAGTCCAATGCCGCCCCATATCCAAAGCTCCTCTTACGCTCATGTGCTTTCTTGTTGGCTTTACCTTCAACACAGTGCACACATACAAAATTGAAATTCCTAGCTAAAAAAATACTGCATTAAAATTATGGTGCTTCAAGTATTCATTCCATTGAAAGCTAGCACTCTAAGAAACAGATTAAAAGCAACATTAGCTACAATGATGTACAGATGCTATACAATTATCACTTTTACAATGACAGCTGTATGGATAAACGGCACCGCCTTAGGCTATGGTGGTGTAATATGCCATAACCAAAAAATTCCAGTGTCTGCTTGATGGCCGCTGAAAATATTAGCCAAGTAGGCCCCATGAGCCATGTGATCCAGGTGGGCCAGGCCATGTAGATGCATATAAAGGGGGCAGTGAGTAACACCGCTATCACGGCCACTTCTTTGCCCCATCGGCGGACAAAAAGTTAAAGGAGTATAGACACCTAATTTTGGTGGCATGTTTTCTTTCTTATAATGATGCGGAAGACACTACTATGCATGAATCACCAAGTGGCATTCGCTTACGACCGCTAAATAATTTATAATCAAATTTTTCTGTCATGCTGTTTCAGTTTCGGTTTAAACACTCAAGCGATGGCTGCGACGTCAGTGAGAGATTATAGGTCATGTGAGGCATGAAAAAACTGCGACATAATTGCTGCTTCATCGTTTTAATTCACTACAGTGTTGAAGTCAGCCTTCCTCAAGAGCCGGAATGACAATGCATGTAGAAGAACCGATTATACTGCAGTTTTTCATGCCTCACATGACCTATAACCTCTCTTTTACGTCACAGCCATCATTCAGCTGTCGAAACCAAAACAGCACAAGAAAGAAATTCAATTATAAATTATTTAGCGGCCGTAGGAGGATACCACGTGGTAATCCGTGAATAATAATGCCTTACGCCTCATCACAAAGAAAACAAGCACCCAAAAGTTAGGTGTCTACACTCCTTCAAGAAAAAAGAATTTTTTTTTTCTTCAATAGTGCACGTGGCTGCAGCACTCAAAAGGACTACTCCTTGGTGGCTTGACTGCAAATACATCCCTGACCAGCAACAGAATGCACCAGTTGCACGCCTTTGTTGTCACTACTCACCACGGAGGAGATACACACATCGGGTCACTTTTTTCTGTTATCAACCGAACCTCCAACCTTTCTTGTCTGTGCCTGATGCACCTAGTTATCAGACTAGCAAAGTAGAAAGCCACAGTCATTAGTGGACGCACAGCATGCCATTTCTTTCCAAAGGTGAGAAGCTTTCTGCCCCTTCTTTTCTTCTTTTTTCTTTTTCTGTGACCATGCACTACACCAACTACAAAAATGCCTGCTACATGAGATTCCTAAACAAGAATAGAAAGAAAAGGAAATTCCTAATGTAAAACTAACAGGGACTGGAAGGGGCAGCAATGGCATGTTGACCTACCAGTGCTCGCAGCACACAAAGGGAGCTCATACAAGGAACTTCGCCACAGCAGGTGCCACTCAGAAAGGCTGTTCACAAATGCAACTTGGACAGCACAATAACAAAGCACCAGCTGTCCACAAAAGAGCAGTTCATTTTAAACAACAGCAATGCATTTTTACTTGCTGCTTTCAGATTTCTTGCTCTGAAAGCATTGCTGGCAATGTTCATCTGGTGTACAAGTAGAATTTCTTGTTATTATAGGTGTAATAGTGCAAAAGCATTTGAGACTATCACAAGCCAAAGAGTTATTTACACAAGCGTCTTTGTTCCTGCAGCTGAAACAAGTTAAAAAAATTTTTTTAAATGTTTATGTCCAAAAATTAAAGCTTGAGAAGGGTTTACAACTGCATTTTCTAAAAGAAGCAAGCTCGGGGAAGTCCATTTTTACTTTTGTTGCAATTTACATGCCCACTTGGAGGAGTCATTGGTGCTGCAAGTGCTTTCTGTGAAGATGGAGCAACAGGTGGAGACAATGATGCCATGGTAAGGCTACAATACTAAGCAATTTCAGCTCTGAATAAAGAATGCCAGCTGATGATAGAGTTCAAATTCTACTTGTCGCTTCCAGTGCCATTTACGAGACTAGAACTGTCCATGTCATTTATGTCTGCATGCTGTACCCACACCACAACTCGAAACTGACACACACAGCAGCTGAAAGCTGTCTGGCTGCAGTGGTTATGGCACAGTCACATCACGCTCATGACCAACATGCATGGGCATGGACTGGTGGGATGTCAAAAATGAAGCCACTGGTTAAAAAAAACAAAGACAGAAACTTGAGATCATCGTTCATCTGAGTGCCTTTTCAGTGATTTCTCGTTTCAATTTCACTTCACTATTCGTTTTAACCATAATATATTTGATTCTGTCAATGTAAAGTAACAAACATACAATTGGATTACTCCTCCCTTGACAGTGCTGCATGTGCAATACTGAATTTAAGCGTTTGATGTAAATAAAGTTCTCGAAACATAACAGATTACACATTGATGTAGCTTACCAATCCATTCATGTTCCATGTAGCCACAAATATGTTGACCTTTCTGTCTGGAAAGTAACGGTTCAGTTCCTCTTCACCAAGAAGTGAACCTTTGCCACTCACATTTCCAACCAAATAGCTCCTGAAAACACATCCATATAGAAAAGTTCAGGCCCTGTAATGCCCAATACACTACTACTGAAACTTGACTAATGGCCTCTCTGCAATGCTGAGAGTGTCAGCTGCTTTTCATTCATTCATTCATTCATTCACACCATTTCAATGCTTGTATGTATTTTAGAACAACTCTAACAAATAACATTTTTGTATTTGTACACAAAGGCTTTTATAACCATAGACTAAAATTAACCAGAGGAAACTTGATTTTATAAATGCAATTATGTGCATGGCCACATAGTGAAAGCCATGAAGTATATGGAGTTAATATGCTTCTGAAATGCAGCTAGTCTTGGCTAAGTTGACACTGAACCAAAAGAGCACTAACAAAAAAATGTTTAGTGCATATTGCTTTAATGAGTGCTTTGCATCACAAGTAGGAAAGCAAGAAGGCACAAATTGCAGCAGTAGATCAGAGCAAGTCTCAACATTTGTGATATCTCATTTTGCACTTTTAAAAAGCAGTTACTAAGCATGCACAAACCTTTCAGTGTTGCGTTAATAAATTATGTTATAAGTTATAAGCAATGTACTCTTATCAGAAGGAAACTGATGAGAAGCAAGACGTTTTTAATGTAACACCAGACACATGACCTTTCAAGTGCAGTCAATGGTCAATATACAATGGAATAAAACAGAGGTAATCTGCTCGTGCAACATTCAACAGGAAACACTCCTGAAAAGCAAAGCATCCCAACTTTTCATTATCCCTTCATCAGTACAGGAAACAATGGAAGAGATGGTCCACCCTTGGCACAATTCACTACCAAAACTATACATAAAAAAGGCAAAAAAAAAAAAAAAACTCGTACGTTTCAAAGATACTCAGTACAAGCTTTAGCTGGCACTGACTTGCCCTAACCTTGCTTCCTGCAACGTTGAACACCTACTACCTGCAGCCCTAAATGAAAAAAACCTGCACACTGCCTGCCCTCACAGATGCCCAGGAAACAGCACATATATTCACATGCCTGCAACAACATCACCATTATTATAATGAAGCTGCAAATCATTAAAAGCACACTGAAGGTAAATGCCCCAAACATTATTGGAACAAACTATGCTGCACACTTTGAAGTTAGCTTGACAAGACAGCATAAAATTCACAAACCTCAGTCGAGCATCCTTAGTTGAGATCTTGGGAAGAATGCTTGCTTGATCAGGGGAAAAGTCAACACTGTCCTGAAATTCAGCCACCCCTGAGACAGTCCATGAATGATGTAGTTTCTTCACCTCGGTAACACAGCGTGTTGACCCAGATGGTTCCGGTTTTTCCGCGGCAGCCAGCTGATGAGGTTTATTTCCGTAACTACCATTAGTTCCATCACTCAGGGACTTGAGACTCCCTGTGCTTACACAGCTCGTCTGTCGCAACAGTTGTTCAGTAGCAAAACTGAGAGGCCGGTTCAAGCTGGTGGATGAGGGACATTTTACAAGACTAGAAAGACGAACCAGTTCCACTCTGGGCCTTAAATCTGGTGCCTGCGGAGGTCCTTCGGAAAGGTTGTCCTTCTGTGCAAAGGAGCTAGGAGCAAGCTCAAAGGCCTCGTCATCCGATGATGAAGTGGCACTGCCATGCATCAGTGGTGTCGTTATAGAATTGTTATGTACTAGACAAAGGTCCTCAAGGGGTGTTTTTATAACCGGAAGGCTTTGACTCTTTTTCGTGCCCCCTTTAATCCGCTCCTTTCGGCACGTTAGACGGGATGGCCGTTTGGGAGGGCCATCTTCTTTGCTGGCTCGTTGAGATCGATCCATAATGGTGTCCAGAGGCTTCCAGCTGTATTTACATATCTGTAGAGAACGATCAAACGTCGTAAATGCTAGTAACAAATATAACAGCCGGGAAATTGAAGCAAAATGTTACTTTCACGAAATGAATTACCCGGATATCGCTTGAAAACTACAACTACGGCCACTGCATGGGAAGCCACGAAATAACCAAGCATGCAAGTTCGCAGAGTAAAGACGCTTCTTTTACGATGTGGAAGGTACCGTTTAAAACTTCAACATCTTACTAAAACTGCAGTGAAAATTTAATACGATAAAAAAACAACCCAGTAAAATTCGCGTGTGGACTTTGGCCAGTCACAAAACACAACCACCACCAACTGCATCGTGCCGAACGAAACGGACAGACGAGCACTCTGAACGCGCATGAACGCTAACGAAGCAAGAGTCATTGCACTTACTTTTTAAGCAGTCACAGATTGTGCGTGCAGCACAATAGCCACAAGGTACGTCGAAAACATGACAGACAAAACAAAACGTTCACGCGAATTACAAAACAAACGTGATGCGACTTACGATAGAGCTGCAGCCTTCCGCGCTTCTACTACATTTACAGCAACCTCAGCGCCTCAGCTATGCTCTGAGGAACAATGTGCTGAAGTTGAAATACTGCGTCATTAATATGCCCACAAAATCATATCATCTGCGTAATTTTAAAAGTCAAACACAAAGAAAGATGCATGGTTAATATTTTTGTTTGCTAAGAACAGCCTTTTCTCTCTCTTCTTGAGCGGGAAAATTGAATTTGCTCGTACTAGAGGTTAAGTCGTCGAGGGCTGCGTACTCTCGACCACTTAACGCAACCTCTTACCAAGCTCTTTCCGGCGAAAAAAATGTTGTCCAATCAATCAATCGGTCTCTTGCACAACTTGCAGCTCTCCTTCCAGACGGAGTAACTCACCACAGCTCCCTTCTCTTAATTTCCGTCGTGTGAGGGCAGATCCAATTTTCTGGCATAAACTTCTTCATGGTCACAAGCGATTGTTATTGCGGGTTCTCACGTATTTTTCGCACACCTGCGGCGGGACGAGGCGCAATAAATAAATAAAATAAACGATTATTTTGCATTTTTATACAGATAAAAATGCAGGGAGCGTTCACTAAAAAGCTGCTCAGAGGCGACCGTGACTGGGTCCGCACCTCCTTTACAAGGCAGTTTTCGCAACAGCTATCTATCAGTAGCTTAAAAAAAGTACTAATGGTTCGCAACACATGATAATCCACGAAGGGTTAGCTGACATTCAAATCTGTGGCAACTTCAGAGACCTTTATTTTGTGGCTCGTCTTAAAGGCTCTCAGCTGAGGCTGCATTATCTAAATCAGTGAAAGAGCTCGGCTACCCTGCCCTTGGGTTGTCTTGCACGACCACTCGGAGAAGTTTAAACACAGC
Source organism: Amblyomma mixtum (assembly GCF_055824585.1). Classification (NCBI taxonomy): domain Eukaryota; kingdom Metazoa; phylum Arthropoda; class Arachnida; order Ixodida; family Ixodidae; genus Amblyomma; species Amblyomma mixtum. The sequence goes on from NC_143014.1 coordinate 175,537,800, forward strand.
TATAGTGAGCTAGAATACTATAAGTATTCTAGTTCACTATAAACACAGCTGAACAAATTATTTACAGTGGCATATGAAGCATGTTCACTGCCATACACATTCAGCATTCTATTCTAAATTTCTTAGGTGAGCAGCTTCCTTCTTTCCACAAAAATTTTATCAAGCTCCAGTACTCAAGTCTGAAATCATGGGAGGGTGCCATGTTTTACTGAAGAGTAGACCAAGGGAGGAACCGGATCGAAGGCTTGATATTGAGACTCTGTTTGGATAGAAAGATTACCTAATTATAGGGTATGAGAAATCAATGTGGATCTTTGGTTTCAGCCAGGTTACAAAGCATTTTGATCTCATCTCATATTGGTTTTGTGGAACAAAAATGGCGCAGTAACTGCCTTACTTCTTGGTGGACACCCCAACTGTGCCGTGAAGGAAGGGATGAAGGGCAGTGAAACATTAGAGAGAGGAAGAGGTCCACCTTACAAAAAGGGGGTGTACTGCGCTAAAGAACACACGGACAAAAGAAGAAATTTAATTGGGAAAGATGACGTATGTACATTGAACAAAAAGACATGATGCTCAGAGGTCACCCTAAAGCACAGTAATGCTGCCGTCACAACCCTGAATCCAGAAATTTCACCTCACTATCAGCAAGCATAGCCGAAGGGTCGCTAGCACAAACCTGAATTAAATTTTAGTTGAGAGTCTGGCGCATGCTGTCCACTTATTCTTTTGCACATGTGTCTTCTTTGTTTTCTCGATTGGCTCTGTTCTCTAAAAAAACAGTGGGTCATGCAGATTTAAGAGGCCAACTCTCTAATCAGGTGTAAATACAACTCTTCCATTAATGCATCCAGCAGACTCTCATCCTCCATGGTGATGCAGGTGTTGTCCCAGCTAAGGGCCATCGGTGCGGAGACGGCCATGGGCACTGCTCCCCCGGCAGATGCCCCGACGCGGGCCTCGTGAACACCGGCTGCGCCTCCCCCGTTGCTGATGATGGTGGCTTCCGCAGTAGTGGCGGAGGCCGTGCTGGTGCCAATGGCGGGTGGTTCATTTGGAACCGCCCGCTCCTTGGTGGCCTGCATCGGTTCAGTGCCTTGGGGGCACCCGCCGAGTCCTCGGTGGCCCTCCATTCCGATAGACTGGGGGCAGAAAACATCGTCGAATGGTGACCTCGGGAATATGGCACTGTGGATGCTGCCATCCTGTTCCACTGATCTCGTTTTTAGGTTCGTGCTAGCATAGAAAAACATACTTACGTAGTGCTGCGCGAGGCGGTGAGCGTAACGACACGAGGGCGAACAATATCTTTCTCTATGGGCGAACGCGCGAGCTACCGGAGCGCCACCGGAAGTCGACAAAGAGGAGAAGTTGCCTGGCTGGAGTACCCGCCGACGAAAAACGAGTTTTACGCACAAGATCTTCGGCCAGAAAGTCTTGCTTGAGTGAAAAGCTTCGTTTTCCAGGTCTTGCACTGCGACCTGCGTGATATGCAGACGAAAGAAAAGAGTGCTGGACTGGGGTTCCTGTTATTTTCTTCTGGCAGAATAGACGATATGCGAAATGCGCAGCGCCATCTCTCGTCGCTCTGAGAACTAAGTCCTCCATGTTGGTACGGTACAGAAAAAGAAACCGCGGCCCTGCGTTGGGTTAAAACGGCTGCGCTTCGTTTGAAAAGTGGAATGACGATGCGCTCTTACGCTATGCTGTCCACTATGCAAAGAAACTATGATGCGTGCCAGAACTAGGTGCGTCCCAGCTTTTCGCTTTTCTATATTTTCTTTACTCTGTCCCAACGTTTTAGTAACAGCAAATGCCATGTGAGGTATCGTGTGTCAGCAAGCCATTCAGTCTCCCCTCTCCCCTCCCTACATCCCCCTACCCCTTCCCCTGGTCCCCAAGAGTGATGCCACCTACTGGCCAACATACGTCGGGACTAGTACCCCCTCCCAAGAATACCCCAAAGTAATCATCATCATCATCATTCAGTGCACAGCTTGCGCTTTCTGCGCTGATTTTTCACAAAGCTTTCTAGGTGATTTGCGTTTACATTAAGATACGGACCACATCCTTTGTTGCCTCTGATCAAAATTATAAGACGATTTAGTGCATTTATTAACTCTCCGGTTGGGCGTGAATATATGTAGATGCATACTTGAGCAACGTAATAGAGAAGGTAATTTTTTTGAGCGAGCCTACGCCTGTGTTCCTCAAGCGTGTATTCCACTCGCGAAGAAGCACGTTCATTAATGTGCAGGTAAATCGCGGCCATGGGCACTCAGTGCGCTCCATCTAAAAACCTCGATTGCTCATGCCGTGGCGTACTAAGCGCACTCGAAGAACCACACGCACATTACTGCTTTTGTTACGTGTTCAATTAAGTTTGTCCCGTGTTCTATTAGTTTTGGAAGGGCTAGCAATCTCTCTGGACCATGGGGTTGTTGCAAGATCCCACACATTATTTTCTTATAATGTCGTACGTGATCGCGCCCGCGTATGTTATGCGCGTTAACGCGTCTTTGTGAGGCAATACATCTTACGTATAAAAACTGAGGTGCAAATGCTTTATTTTTTGAGGATTCCTATACATTCGATATCTCCGGCGGCAAAAGTCTGAAAAAAAAACCTACTTTATTGTGAAGGCGGGACGGATTTCCAAGCTAGAAAGTACGTGCAACATTGTAGTGCAACCTCTTCAGGCCATCAGATTTTATCGTTGTGGCAAGCTGCAACAGCTTGCTTCGCAACAAAGAAATTTGTGTAGGTTTGGGAGGAAGCGAATTAAGTGCCGGAGGCAACCGAACATGCGAATTTCACCCCCGCATACACAGCTTGACCAGCGTATCGAGTCCATGCAGGCACCTACAGCTGTACGCTCTTTCTCTAACCAAGCCGCCGCGGTAGCTCAGTGCTTATCTGAAAAAAAAAACTGCGTCTTTGCTTACAATATCTTGAATTATATGTGCCCACTTTACTCTTGTTAATACCGACTGACAACATCGCAATACTCGCTTCAACTGCGTCTTAAGCAAGACGCGGTTTCAACGAATTGCGGCGGAAACCAGCCGGCGCCGGGTTCTGAAACGGTGACGTTGAAAACCGCGGATGTGCATTGTACATTGCACTAAAGGAATCACATTACGCAGCTGGTCGAGGGTCCTGTGTGAATATACTGCAATGCACGAAGCTCCTGGCGTCGGCGCGAACGAAAGTTCACACTGTCACAGAAGTTTGTCAAGACATCTGTGCACTCAGCGCAAAATAACCGCTCGCTACCCCACCAGATGAATACGCGTCCACCTGGGAATGAAATAGCCGTGATAATGCGTGATGCTTGAAACGGTGCTTTAATGCGCGAATTAAAATGATAGTGGCACAGAGTTCGACTTGCCAACACACTTCCCAGTGCCGATTCTGGCTATCATCAACGCCAGACTTCAAGCGAAGCTCAGGACGTGGTAGGAGGAAGTTGGCGCTTACTGAAAGTACCTACATTTGGTAAAAGATCAGCAGTGAAAACAACGCAGCAGCTGAAGCTTGCCTGTTGAAATTTCACACCATGTTTCACACGCAAGATTCATGGCAGCTATATTATGGTAGCGTAGGCTGCATAGAAGCCCATACGTTCAAAACATGGCGGCTCATGGTGCGCAGCCAGCGCCGTCTTCGAAATGCGTGGACAACTAAAAAGTGACGTCATAATTAAAACAAAAACGCAACGTTAAAGTCACGTGTTTTATTGACGTCATATTTGTGACGTCAGCGCACCTGCTGCTTGGCGGGAAAAATAAACTGCTGAACGCCGCGACGCTTCAGCGCGACACCCGGCACGAGAACGAAGAAAGAAGACACGACGTGCCGACCACCAACGCTATTTTTAGGTAGTCAGTTCTCGTTGTGCCTTTTTCCTTCGTCCTCGCCTCAGGTGTCGCGCTGAATGTCGCAGGTGTAGCGCTGAAGCGATGAAATGTGACGCCGCCAGACAGGTTATCGCTCGCACATCGTGCAACCGCACACCTCTTTTTTGCGTACGGGGGCCCCATGGCCACAGACGATGCCCTTTTGGGGCAAAAGCGACAGAACCGCACCCAACCGAACGAAACTACACAGAAGCGCTGGCAAAAGGGAAAAGCGGAAACTGTACACGAACGATGCACACCAAGAACTCGAGCAACAAGCAACGATCTTTCCTCCATGAGCAACGAGGAAAAAGTAGGGCTAGTAGAATGGTCAAAAGATATGACAAGGGTATGACATCAGAGCACCGTCAACCTTGGCATCGTCCCGCTGCCATTGCCGCTGCTCTGAGCGAACGCTGTCATAAAAATTTTTACAAAGCAAGCGCTATACTTTCTAACAAAATGCACACAACTAAAACATTTTAAAAAGGAATCACTGCAATTGTTTTCGAATGCTTTTGAAACACAAAATATGTCCTAATTATTTTCCTCTTCTAGTCGTGTTTGTCCACTCATTTCATTTTGGCGCTTTAGTTCCACCCCTAATTTGATGTCGCTAGCACTTGGTTCTGGACCGCATTCGGGCTCCGGCTTCGCGACCTATTTCAATAGACCTTGGCTATACCGATATCAAGAATGTACGCATAGCAAACGATGCACCAGCTCGACGAGCTCGCCCATGGAGGAAGGAAAGAACTAAGGAGAGGCCCTGACGTCACTTTTTGTGAAGCTGCCCTGCAACAGGAAGTTGGCTCGGCTCTCCTCACTATCTTCTTTCTCCACCGAGCTACGGGGCGGGGATCGCGCGCGGCTCGCAAGCCATAGAGTTTCTTACTACTACCTAGAGGGAAAGCTGGCGGCGCTGCACTTCAGCCAACATGGACGCTCAAAGCATCATGGGGCGGTGAGCTACTTGTTGCGGCACAGTCGTAGTTTTTCGGGAACACAGAGTGGCAGTACTAAGGCGTTTCATTCCGAAAACGTAGTTCGTGTGTGCGCAGACGACTTTCGCGCGAACGCAGTGTGCAAAAGCCATAGTAGTGAAGACGCGACGACACACGACGCCAATAAAAGGTTTTACTCTTCCGAAATGCCATTAAAAAACCTCTTAAAGTATCTAAACAACAACATTTTTTTTGAAAACATATTTACTTTTAAAAGTGCGCCTGTTAATTACGAAATATTAGTTTTTTTAGTGTTCATCACTTGGCCAATAGGAAAGCTAGTCATGTCTTATTTTAGGCAAACTTTGCACTTAAATGCTTTTCTGCTCGTTTGTTGCAATCATTAGACAAGATATTGAATGTTAGGACGTTTGTAGCTATCAAACAGCTTTATTTCTTTATTATTTTTTGGCCAAAAGTTACAGTTCCGCAACAAGTAGCTCACCGCCCCATGATGCTTTGAGCGCCCATGGTGGCTGAGGTGGTCACGTGGGGTCTCCATGCAAACTCCCATAGACGGCTTGCCAGCTTTCCCTCTAGGTAATAGTAAGAAACTCTATGTCGCAAGCGCTTCGTAAAAGAAAGGTATCAAAAAAACCGCGCCGCTCGCCGCTACACTCCTACACCTCCCTCCCCTCAAACACGCACCTAGACACAGACCGGCGCACAGGTGCGGTGAACCTTTTCCGACGCCAGGCGAAGAAAGACGACATTGCGCGCCGCTCAAAGCTGAGCTCCTCCTCGGGCTACCGTACACCCGCCGTGTGGCCTTCGAAACGCAGCTCAGCATCGCCGAGAGCGGCTTCATGTTTCTGTGCTGTTTGGTGAGGTGCGAAAGTTCGCTGATCAAAACAATCAACTCTTATTCGCGTGTCGAAGCGCGGTTCTGGAGTGCCACCTTTTCGCGAGATTCATTTCAATGCATCGATCGCTCCGCGTAACGACACCAAGTTTGAGGAACAAAATATAAAATGAGTGGTTATTTGCTGCATTTAAAAGCAATCTTAGATGCGTGCGTAACGTCACGACACCAGACATGTAGACTAACACGCAAGGCCGAACACACCGTGCCGAAAGCCCGTCCACCGCCACCGAGAAACACTCGGGCCCCTAGCAACAACGACGCTAACGACGCTGTACGCCGTTGCTAATGGCCCGAGTTTTCTTAGCAACAACAACAACGTTGCTAGTGGCCCGACTTTTTAAGCCTAAATTTTGACGTCACTTCCGCTACATTCTCGTTAATGCATGGGAATACGAAGGGCCTCTTTTTAGTTTTCTTTCCTCCATGAGCTCGCCCGAATCAAGATGGAAACCGGAAGTTGTGGGCGCGGTGTTGCCAGACCACCAAGAAATTTCGCATATCGTCTATTGCTTCTTTTTCCTTAGTACAATCATGGCATTTATAAGGCGGGCCACAGCCCTTTTCGGCGTCGCAATAATTGCTAGCTCGTGGGTCTGGAAGAAGAGGAGGAGGTTGTTGTTTATGAAAGAGGAGAGAAAGAAAAGAAAAAAAAACAGTAATGCAAATCTTCATGTTCAGCGCCAATAGACGATATGCGAAATTGCTTGGCGGTCTGGCAACACCGCGCCCATAACTTCCGGTTTCCATCTTGGCGGGGTCGAGCTCGTCGAGCTGGTGCATCGTTTGCTATGCGTACTTTCTTTTTGCGAGTGGAATTTCAACAGGCAAGCTTCAGCTGCTGCGTTGTTTTCACAGCTGATCTTCGACCAAATGTAGGTGCTTTCAATAAGCGCCAGCTTACTCCTACCGCATCCTCAGCTTCGCTTGAAGTCTGGCGCTGATGATCGCAATAATCCGCACTCGAAAGTGGGTTGGAAAGTCGAACCGTGACCGTGTGCTGTTGTCGTTTTAATGCTCGCATTAAAGCACCAGTTCAAGCATCACGCATTATCATGGCTATTTTATTCCCAGGTGTACGCGAATTCATCTGGTAGGGTAGCGAGCGGTTATTTTGCGGTGAGTGCGCACGTATGTTGACAAACTTCTGTGACAGTGCGAACTTTCGTTCGCGCCGACGCCAGGAGCTTCGTGCATTGCAGTATAATCACACAAGACCCTCGACCAGCTGCGTAATTCGATTCCTTTACTGTAATGTGCAATGCGCATCCGCGGTTTTCAACGTCACCGTTTCAGAGCCCGGCGTCGGTTGATTTTCGCCACAATTCGTTGAAACCGCGTCCTGCTTAAGACGCAGTCAGTCGACATTAACAAGAGGAAAGTAGGCATGCACATATAATTCAAAATATTGTAAGCAAAGACGCAGCTTTTTTTTTTCAGATAAGCACTGAGCCACCGCGGTGGCTTGATTAGAGAAATATGTTACAGCTGTAGGTGCATGCACGGACTCGATACGCTGGTCAAGCTGTGTGTGCAGGGGCAAAATTAGCATGTTCGGTTGCTTCCGAAACTTAATTATCTTACTCCCAAACTTGGACAAATGGCTTTGTTGCGAAGCAAGCTGTTGGAGCTTGCCACAACGATAATAAAATCTGATGGCCTGAAGCGTTTTCAGAACACTGTTCCACGTACTTTCTAGCTTAGACATGCGTCCCTCCTTCATAATAAAGTAGCTATATTATTCGCTTCATTTTTTTTTAGATTTTCGTCGCCGCAGATATCGAAGATATAGGAATCTTCAAGAAATAAACCATTCGCACCTCAGTTTTTATACGTAGGGTGTATTGCTTCACAAAGACTCCTTAACGCACATAACATATGCGTATATGGTCCACAGAGTTTGCTCGCCCTTCTAAAACTAATTGAACACGGGAAAAACTTAACTGAACACGTAGCAAACTAAGCAGTAATCGACATATGGTTCTTCGAGTGAACTTATTTCGGTTTGGTTTGTGGGGTTTAACGTCCCAAAGCGACCAAGGCTATGAGAGACGCCGTAGTGGAGGGCTCCGGAAAATTCGACCACCTGGGGTTCTTTAACGTGCACTGACATCGCACAGTACACGGGCCTCTAGAATTTCTCCTCCAAAGAAATTCTAGCCGCCGCGGCCGGGATCGAACCCGCGTCTTCCGGGTCAGCAGCCGAGCACCATAGCCACTGAGCCACCGCGGCGGCTGAACTTATTTCGCCACGGCACAAGCGATTGGCCCGCTCAAAAAAATTACCTCCTCCATTACGTTGTTCAAGTATGCGTCTATATATATTCACGCCCGACCGGAGAGTTGATAAATGCGCGAAATCGGCTTCTAATTTTGATCAGAGACAACAAAGGCTGTGGTCATTATCTTAATTTAAACGCAAATCACCTCGAGAGATTTGTCAAAAATCAGCGCAGAAAGCGAAAGCTGCGCACTGATTCGCGTGCTGACACATGATACCTCGCATGGCGTTTTGTGTTACTAAAACGTTGGGACGGAGTAAAAAAATAGAAAAGTGAAAAGCTTGAACTCGCCTAGTTCTGGCACGCATCGTAGTGTCTTTTCACAGTGGAGAGGGTAGCGCAACACTGCATTGGCATTTTACTTTTCAAACGAAGCGCAGCCGTTTTAACCCAACGCTGGGCGGCGGTTTCGTTTTCTGTACCGTGACTACCGTGCCAACATGGAGGACTTAGTTCTCGGAGCGCCGAGAGATGGCGCTGCGCATTTCGCATATCGTCTATTCCTACTTCATAGCCGGACCAGTTACGGACTCACCGGAAGTTTCTCCAGTTAGCCGAGAGTGAAACTTGAAACTTGGTATATCTTCCAGCGGCCACGAATTACAGACGGTAGCGCCAATTCCTCCTTCAGTTACGTCCATAACGGTCGGCCGCAGTTACGGCCTGTTGATCTCCATGACACTGGACGACCGAAACACGCAGGCCCGGGGGTATTCGCATGACATCTGCTTCACGCGCGGACTGGCCCAAAGTCTGTCCCGCTAGGGGAGGTATGTGGATGTATTGTTCGACCAGATGCCTGCTCTCCGCGCGGCTGCGCGCCGCGCTTTACATGGGTTTTCGTGCATCCTTTCTTTGCTTTTGTGGCATGTTAAAATATATTGCGCTCTTGGTCAACAATGGTTACCGCAGCGCTCAGTCAGTGTACCGGGAACAGAGAACATATTTTTGTGTTTGTATTGACATACACAGGGTGTTCCGTATTTATCGTGCCGTGTTGTAAAAAAATTGTCCGGCGCGAACCACGGGTCTATTTCTGCACAAGCACAGACCACAGGGTAACTTATTATAGTCTGCGTTTTTCGATAAATAATTTCACATCGGAACTTGCCTGCACTGCCCGGAATCTGCGAAAAACTGCCGTCGTCTTCGCGCAGGATTTTCATCGAGGCGATGGGGATAGCCGATCTGAAAGGCTGCGCCTGCTGGCGAACTGCGAGGCAACCAATATCCCAGCGCGGAGATGTGGTACGTCGGCGCGCGCGGCCCGATGGACTGCGGGTCGCGCCGGCGCCGCGCGTAGAATGCGTGTTTACGTGTTCGCTTCTGTCGTTGTAGTGCTTCATCAAAACGCATGAGGGTGTGTGCTGTGCGTCACTACTCACATTTTCCCTCTACCAGACAGTATTGCGGTTATCTTGCGCGCAGTTAGTCGTTAACGTGACATCTCCGAGTTTTTTTCCGTTCATTTGGATGTGAGCAGGTGCGGCGAGGCAGTGCGCGTCTGTCTCGTTGTTTGTGCCCACCATGATGATATTGATATTGATGATTAGCGCTCGTGCCCTGTCTTCACCTTTTCTGTGTCTCGTTTTTCGCGCTACGTTTTTCAATGATGATATTCTGCTGGCTCAGGATTCTAAACGCTGGCACCGCAGCGGCGACGCTGCTCCAACGAGCCGCTGGTGCGGCGGCGCTGCTCAGGGAAATTCTGGAATAGTATTGCAAACAGCAAGGATTTTTCCCGCGGAGTAGTCGGCCAGGTAGCATACGGACTGGAAACCGGCACTTCTAAGCAGATTTGTGCGCTGGCGTGTGGTTTGTTGCCGTCTTTTACGTGCGCTATCATCTATGATAATTTTAGGCACAGGAATGTGGATTTGTTGATTTGACTCAGTGGTGTAGTAACTGGATAGGCGAGCTGCAGACTGAAAGTTGTCCCGACGAAGCGCGTGTTTTCGATCACCTCCTTGCGCTGAGCTTGCTCTAGTTCCCATTAAACACATTTCATGCACAGGATTGTAAGCACGACCGCTACCGATTCCAGTTGCTCTTTCCGCACGCATGTCATAGGGATCAAGGGGGGGTAAAGGGTTTACCGTAGTGTCTTTCTGCTGTTGGTATCTACCTTAATCATAGGAAAATATGCGCGATTTTAATACATTCATTCACACTTAGCCAAACGCCTACGCAACGCTCTCACACGCGGCGAGAGCTACCGAATAAAATGAACGCGACTTCGGACCTCAGAATTCGTGAAAGCTGGATTCGCTGCTAATATCTATTCAAGCTTTGATAATTTGAGCAAAAGTACGTTTTTATGCACCAGGTTGTATAAACCATGACAAATTTTGTTTTTTTTTGTTGGCGCTGCGACTCAGTTAAGCTCACAGCGGTAATTTGTTGATAGACTGGCGCACCACGCATGCGACAAGAAAGCCCTGTTTGTGGGTGGTACTTTATGGCCGAAGGATTAAGAGTGCATGGGAATTGGAACTGAATGCTAGCCGCACACCTAATACTTGATATTGAACAAAAAGTTTGTTTGTTTTTTTTGCAGTGGAGCACCAAGACGGCAGCGATATAAGCACGAGCGCGTTCCAAGCGTCAGCACAATTCACGTGAATGTCAAACTAAATGTCATTAAAACTCATCAGTGTGCTCCCTTAGATAACGTGGATACTTCCTGCAACACAGCCACGCTGCGGAAGTATGCTCGGCAATGTTTATTTAGCGCCCGAAACGCGGCTATGTGCTGGCTTGGCCGCGGAGCTGCCGCAGCACCGCAGTCCCCAAAGAAACGCCCGCACCGCGGCGCACCAGTCGGCGGAAAATGGCCGCGCCCAGGAACGGCTCTGGATTCTGGTCTATACACTTGAGCCCGGCACGTCCCAGAGGCAAATAGCTCGCTAGACGCTTCAAACGTTACACGCTTCAAACGGGCATGTAACAAAGCGAGCGCAGCTGCTTCCTTTACAATATCGCTCTCCGCCCATGTCATGGCCCCCGCCGCTCAAACAAGCGCAGTCGTCGAAAAACGAAAATGACAGTTATACCGACGTCAGTGACAATCGCTGGAGCGTTGCATGAACACGCATAGGTAGCAACGAGGTATCACTGCCGATGTAAACGGAAGCGCGAATGGCACACACACACTGCACGTACAGGACGCGAAACGTCCGCACAATGCGCCGACGACCGCTCTACCGCACGCCGTATTGAATCACTGGTGAACGATCAGCGCGAATGCAGCGGCGGTCTCCCGACGGCTGCGAGCAGTGACGCAGTAGAGGAAATGCCCGTGCGATCGTGGTCGCCGAGCACGTTCAAATTAGTGCACGCAACACCGAGAGTTTTGCAGCGAATTTCACCTGAGATATGAGTGAACGGCGCCAACGTCAGCCTATGAGCACGATCAAAAACAAACTCTAGCTGTTGAGGAAAGCACGCCTACGCCGCACCGCAAATGCTACGCCGCGGCCGTCTGCTATCGTCCGGTTTGTAAACAGCAACTACGACGCCGTTGCTAAGCTGCCGGAGCAAGATGGCCTCCCAATCGAGAAAGAACCACGTGATTTCCTCCACACTTTTCTCCCAGGGTGTTGTGTGGAAAGGGCCTCTCCTCTTCTTTCCTTCCTCTATGTTTTTCGCCATCTTGGAGCTGAACCCGAACCGGAACGATTCAAAGGAACCGTTCCGAACCGGTTCGGGACTCGGTTCAGTCCCACTTTTTTTGCACACCCGGCACACTTTTCTTTTTCAGACAAAATGAGATAGTCTAGCGCGTAGGTTTTGCCCGTTTTGCCCATCCGAAGCTGTATGCGATAGAAAGTGCGAGAATGGCACCCAATATATGCGACATCAAAATTGAATGAATTCTGGTATCTGGGAAGAAGCCTAATTGACGCTTCTGTAAGCACCACTTCTAAAGCATTGTACGTCAGTTTTATGTGAAATCTTGAGTTATTACTCCTCCCCCTTTGCATGTTTGCGTATGTTTTTAATCAAATTGTTAGCACTAATCTAACGCAATAAAGGACTATAGACATCAAATTTTTGCTTGTGTGTTTTCTTCTTTCAAACGATGATTTCGACATAGGTGTATATGGAGCACCCCGTGGTATTTGCCTTGAACGCAGATGGGTTTTAATCGACCTTATTATGTTGTTTTATTGTTCTGTGTGACACTGATATATTAAATAAAAAATGCAAAATTTGCTCAGCGCAAAATGTTTTCACTGCACCAGCTTTCTGTCCGCGGCAAAAAGATAGGAATTCACGCTAAGAGTCGTGAAATCAAATGAACTCAAAATTAGTGTAAATTGGGTATGCATACTTTAGAATTCATCTGATGAGACATATAAGGAGAAGAGCTGGTGGATTTCGCATCCAGAAAACCCTTCAGCTTGAGCAGTTTCTGAGACCCCGTCGCTTGAGTTACAGGTCTCCCCTGAAGCTCGTGTGAGCCGGGAATTTCTCCTAGGCCGAATACTTACACGGGCGCCCTCTACGTCACCGAACACTATTGAGAGAGGAAGCTCTCCTGTATCGGGAGGTATATATACAGAGAAGACACTTTTCCGTCACTGCAAAACCAACTTAACAGTCGCACCTCTCCCCATCTCCGACACACCTCCAGCGCGCATCTCAAGCGGTTACGGAACATAGTTTATTTAAATCACCTGTTCGACATTGCCTTTGTAACTCACGTTATACGTCTCGAACCCCTACAGAAAATCGTGGCTTGTCACCAGGACAGTGTAAAATTAAGATTTTGACCTCTGTTGATGTCGTCATCTTTTGTTCTGATAAAAAGCGTATGATAAAAAATGCAAGCTTGGGTGGGTTGGTAGCCCTTTCTGTCTGTACGGATATATTTAGCAACACTTTCGTTGCAACGTTGCGCTGTGACACTGTTGCAAGTGCTGCATTGTGCGAAGAGGGTTTGAGGATATATCTGTCACGCGATGCAATATTCCTGCTCATATCGCTCATGATAATACGTTTCAGCTTCTCGCTTTTTTACTTTTTTTTTACTCTGTGACAGCGTTTTAATAACACCAAATGCCACGCGAGGTATCATGTGTCAGCACGCGGACCAGCGCACAGCTTTCGCTTCCTGTGCTGATGTTTCACTAAGCTTTTTAGGTGATTTGCGTTTAAATTCACATACGGATCAGAGTCTGTTGTCTTTGACCAAAATTAAGAGCCGATTGCGTGCCTTTAGTATCTCTGCGATGGAGCATAGTCCATCGGACGTGAACGTTTTGACGCATGCTTGAGCAACGTAGCAGAAGAGGCAAATTTTTTCAGTCGACCTACACCTGTGTTGCTCAAGCGTGTAGTCCAGTCGCGAATAAACGTACTCGTTAATTTGCCGGCAAACTGTGGCCACGGGCACACAGTGCGCTCCATCTACAAACCTCCATCGCTCGTGCCACGGCGAACTAAGTGCACTCAAAGAACTATACGCCGGTAACTTTAGTTTTCTACCTGTTCAGTTGAGTTTTTTCTCGCTTTCAATTAGTTTTAGGAGGGCTAGAAAGCTTTCTCGACCGTGGAGTTGTTACGAGGCCCCACGAACTGTTTTTCTCTAATGTCATGCGATCGAGCCCGCATGTGTTATGCACGTTAATGCGTCTTTGTGATGTAATACACACTAAGTTAAAAAAAATGAGGTGTGATTTTTTTTTTTCATATTCCTACAGTCGATATCCGCAGCGAGGAAAGTCAGTTAAAAAAGTGGATAATGTGAAAGTGATCTTATTGTGAAAGAGGGACACATTTCTATGATAGAAAGTACGTGCCACAGTGTCCTGAAAACGCTTCACGCAGTCTGATTTTATTATCGTTGTGGCAAGCTGTAAACGTTCACTCCGCGACAAAGCCATTTGTCTAGCTTCGGGAGCAAGCCAGTTAAGTGTCGGAAGCAACCAAACATGCGAATTTCACACCTGCACACACAGCTTTACCAGCGTATCGAGGTCGTGCGTGCACGTACTGCTGCAGGCTCTTTCTCTAATCAGGCGCGCTCTTCACGGCAGCAGGGAATAAGGATCCGCGATGGCCTCAGTGCTGTTGTACAAGCAGCTTGAGAGATCCTGAATTCCTCTTTAATGATGGTGATAGTGAATTTTTATGGCGCAAGGGCATCTGCGGCCAAAGAGCGCCATGGCACAAGGTGCCTTCTATTACTCGAGGTGGGTTCAAAGACCCATTTTCCAAGCATTTCGCCCTAGATAAGCCGAGCACCAGGTAGGAGAACGCTTGTACCCATTGTATCACCATTGGGTACCCGGCGGCACCGGGGATCGAACCCTGCACCACCCGCATGCGAGGCGCATGCTCAACCACTTGGCCACCGCTGCGGTCTCAATATCGCAAGTACGAAATCCGAAAAAAAAAAGTGCGTCTTTGCATACAATATTTTGAATTACACGTGCCTACTTTCCTGTTGCCAATATCGACTGCTAACATCGCACTATTCCCTCCAACTGCGTCTTACGCAAGACGCAGTTTCAACGAGGCGTACGCCTCGTTGAAAGTGTGGCGAAAATCAACACTAGCACTGGCGCCGGGCTCTGGAACGGTGGATGCCCATTGCACTTACAGAAATGTAATTACGCAGCTGGCCTAGGGTCTTTTGTGATTATATTGCAACGCACGCAGCTGATAGCGTCGGCGCGCACGATAGTTCGCACTGCCACAGAAGTTGGTCAACACACCTGTGCACTTAGCGCAAAATAGCCGCTCGCTACCCTGCAAGATGAATTTTCGCCCACTTGAAAATAAAATAGCGATGATAATGCACGACGCTTGAATCGCCGCTTAAATGCGCGCATTTAAGCGACAACGGCACAGGCTTTTACTTTCCAACCCACTTTCCAGTGCCGATTCTTGCCGTCATCAGTGACTAAACTTCAAGCGATGATGGCGCTTACAGAAAGGGCCTACATTTGGTAAAAGATGAGCAGTGCAAGCAGCTGAAGCTTGGCTTTTGAGATTTCACTCGCAAGATTCATGACAGCGACAGCGGTATCATGGAACTGCGCATAGCAAGCGACGTACGAGCTCGACGAGCTCGGCAGAACCAAGATGGAAACCGGAAGCTGTGGGCGCAGTGTTTCCAGACCGCCAAGCAGTTTTGCATATCGTCTATTGGACATTCCAAGTGGTTGCGCAGTCCAATTGGTCTCTTAAGTTCAAGCCGAACAGTGTAATAATAATAATAATAATAATAATAATAATAATAATAATAATAATAATAATAATAATAATAATAATAATAATAATAGTTTATTTTTCCTCTTTTACAAGGAAAGGAGCAGCTTGACGGGTCGACTGCCCCCTTGCTGACGGCATTTGGCAGCGCAGGATAAATCAACTGACTGAATTTTTACATCAATGAATGAAAATTGAATGCAATTTGAGTTAAAGCCCAAAAAAAATCAAAGTACATCATGTACAAAGTACTAAATGAGGACATAGACAAACTGTTTCTTAAAAACATTTGACGGAATTTTTGTACAGAAAGAGCTGTAAAATCTTTCCGACTATTGCGTGAGTGCTGATTGAGTAAAACAGGAAGCGTGTGACGAAGCATCTGCTTGCCATAGTTTGTGCGACAGCCAGTGATAGGCCAACGTTCTGGATTTCGGACGTTATGTGTATTAATGTTTTGTTGAAGCGCCGCTAATAATTTTAGCGTGTCGTCCTTCTTGGTGATACCTTGTCTATACAGTAGAAAAAGCCTGTAAAGACGTCATTTTAATGATTTTTAGTTGCTCAAATAATGGCCCTGTGTGCGCGGCGAAAGGTGCTTTAGAAATTAGTCTGATTGCTCTTTTTTGTAGCAGTAATAACTTGGTGATATTTTCTCCAGTTGTGGTTGCCCACACTAGTGAGCAATAGTTTAAAATAGAGGAAAAGAGTGCATTGTATAGGAGAATATTAATCGAGAGAGGAAATACTGAAAGATGTCGACGTATGGAACCTATAGTGTGTGAGAGCTTTGCGACTAAGTATTCTACATGTGCAAGTGTTCAAAGAAAACTTGCGTCCGATTGGAGCTCCCGATTGGAACTCCCAGTGAGTGCGTGCGTGTGCATGTGTGTGCGTGCGTGTGTGTGTATGTGTGCGCGTGTGTGTGTGTGCGCGTGTGTGTGTGTGTGTGTGCGCGTGTGTGTGTGTACGTGTGCGCGTGCGTGCGTGCGTGCGTGTGTGTGTGTGTGTGCGCGCGCGTGCGTGCGTGCGTGCGTGTCCCTTTCCTTGCTGACCTGTGTTGCGTTGCTTGTGTTTCAAGACGGCAGACTAACAAACCTAAGAGTCTACATATGGCAAGCGAGCGAGGTACCCCGCAAGTCTCAGCAAGTGCGCGCACGCGCCCTGCATAGCTGCGGTGCGCCAAAAAGCACGCGCAAGTACACTGCCCATAATGGCGTCCGTTTCGAAAAAAGGGTGCTGTGCCGTACCTCGGCGCGCGCAGCACAGGGGCGCACGGAGAAGCCGCATAATGCTTGCGCAAAAGGCGTGCCCAGTCCTGCGCTCGCACTGGCCTAAATCGGATTGAGTTCCTCATTCAGCAGCAAATATGGCTCATACGCCCAGAGGATCTGCCCACATTAACTGCGCGCCCATTTTTGTGCGACGCGTGCATTTCACTTGAATAAAACGGCCGCACGACACACCGTATCGCAGTGCCGGCACACCGCTCATAACCGAGCGCTTCACCGCGCCGTGTTTTTATGTTCGCCGCCTTCCTGCATCTTCTCAGCGCGTCCTTAAACGTGCGCGGCTACACGGGACTAAGAGGGCCATGCAATTTGGTTCCGGTTTCGGGTAGCCAGTAGCCTCAATTAAAGCGAAGAGAGATGCATGCACATACGGCCAGCAGATCGAAAAAAAAGGCGCAGCGGGTGTAGGACGCAGGAAAGCCTCCGACGAAGGAGCGCACTGCTCTTTTAATTTCGTTTCCGCGGTCGTCGTTCTGCATCTATTTTTTTTTTCGCTGTCGCGGTTGGTCGCCGGAGCAGAGAACAGGTTGACTGAAAGCCGGAGAGAATCAGGAACCGCCCAACCCGCACGCGTTTCCAAAAGCACGCATCTATGCCGCGTGTAAACAACGACGGCCACTGTGCGGGCAGCTCGACAAAAGGCAGTCGTGCCTGGCACGCGATATTCGCTATACTAGGTGTATCAACAATGCAACGGAAAACTAAGAACAGGCGGCCTGCCCAGAAGTCACTTAACGAGCGCGCCGAACGTAATCAGGAAATGGCAAGAACGTATGTTGTTTCCTCCAAGCGGCTCGAAAAAACCATTGCGAATGCTCCGTTTTGAAGCTTTGTTCGCTCCAGCATTATGCGCGTTGTTCTAGTTCAAACAGCCCAATGTAGATATCATTCGAAAGCTTAACGTAAACCCTGTCAATTTTTGCGCACTGCTATAGTGTCGCTGCATTATCAACTACACAAGAGGTGGTATCGCAGAGGACGAATTCCGTAGTTTCGTTGATATGAACTTCTTAGAGAGCGTTTCTGAAGAAACTACTTCACTTAGGACAGTTTCGTTTGGCCTTCATATAGAACATATATATTTATAGTATCAAATGGTCTCAGAATGTGCGTTCGCTGAATTGTATTTGATCGGCGGCCTTTTAAATGTGCCAAAATTTTGCTGTTTTGGGCACGAATATGTGCTCTGCATCGGGGTGCACAGCAGCAATATTTTTACCACTTGGGAGTTTAATCAACTTACCTTCAATACTTCGATTTAATTTCCCTTTCCATTTTGATGATTTCGGTAATGCTGCCTCACGATCACAATTTTTCGGTCACCATGCTATGACCAATTCCGTCCGACCAACAGCCCACTCAAGCTCCTTCGCGCCATGATTTGGGCCCGATGCGTGTGGGATCGCCGGGGACAACAAAAAAAAATTGGAGGGGACACTTAAGCTCCACCTAAAAGGGTTTGACGCCATAATAGCGTACTGGGTTAATTCCCATAAATGCAGAAGGCCGTTGTCTACATTACATTCATAGATCCCTGGGAGTCATCATGCCCCTCCTGGCGGAGTTAAGCGATGCGCCACTGCCCTGCGATGGCAGGTGCTCCCAGCGGTGGGCCTTGAGCTGCCCAGGTTACTCTTCCCGAGCGAACAATCATTAAAGGGTCAGTCTACTGAATTTTATCGACCATATTTTCTTTGCGGCAACCGATAGCTCTTTACTCAAATTACCGTTTAGCCAGCTGTGGTGCCAAGGAGTGCGGTAGAACATTTTAAAATAGAATTTATTAATGTGGGAACACATCTCTATGAGATGGTAGTCTCATCTGGCAACCATCTGGATTTCCGCCGCGCGGCGACAAACATGGCGGCGCCCGTCGAAGCCGGACCTCTCGCTTCGGACTGAATTCTCGTTGTTGCTGCCTTTTTCAGTGCGTTCACTGGCCATAAATGGGGCGCCTGTCTTTCGCTTCGTCTCATCTCGCCTATAAGAAAACATGTAAGAGATAAATTTGCTTTATTTTAATAATTAGAGTGGCGATTCTGCCGCTCCTAGACTTAAGTGGAGAGTCGGTTTGTTTACAGCAATGGTTCCCGATCTGACGACCAGATGGCGCCACTATAGGCTGAGTTTATTTTTGCGTCTCTGCTAGCATACGCTGAACTAAAAGTGGGAATGTGCTTGCGTTTTGCGTACGTGTAACTATAAATATTCATGTGATTTACAGAAAAAGCGAGCGGTACGCCTTCTACAGTTTACTAGAACAAAACGTGCGTTTCTCTGACATTGGGGCATACAAATGGTACGTAGTATATTCACTTATCCTTCTACAAAAAAAGACTACCACTTTCTTGAACAAAATGAACGTTTGGGGTCGCCACCATGCTTTTTTACGCGACTTTTAACGACGAAATAAAATATAAATTCCTGCCTAAACCGGGCGCAGACCCCTCGTTATTGATGTTATAAGGTGCGAACTACCAGAATATGCCATTATTTATACATTCATCTCGGTGAGTAGACTGACCCTTTAACTGCCACCTGCTACGGTGGGCAGTTTGCTCACTCTCCGGTGGCCAGGTTGTGATGACGCTGCAAGGTCCCGTGACCTACCTGGCCCACTTGCCTCCTAGAGGAGGTTGCTCTAGTGAAGAGGTTCAGGCGCTCATTTCGGAATTATGTGACTATGGAAAAGCTATACGGTCCTTGAGAAACTGGTACCGATTGATCTCAGGCCCTTTGCGTACCTGCCGGACTAAGGTCGAGCAGCGCTTCACATGTTGAGCCTGGTGGCCTTGAGCGTGAATGTCGATGACAGGATTTCTGGAAGCTCAGACCCGTTATCAAGAAAAAACGGGCGCGACTTGACGAAGAAAATTGTTAGTGTATGAAGATTAGAAAGACTCAACACAGCCGCGCTTCGTCGTCATTGCAGGTGGCTAGAGCGCGAGTCTTGGACTGAAGCTGCTGCCTCCGGCTGGCTGTCCTGTCCTGCTGCGACCTGACTTTTGCCTGTGTTGGTCGCTGTGAATAGCCGTCTTCACTTGGTGGAGGTGCCACTGTCCTCACCTCTGTCGTCGCCCTGGCACTCCGCAGTCGCACAGTGTCCGTTCCCATGGCGCAGACGAGCCGGCGGCCCCCCGCCCCGCTTCCACCTGTCCCCTGTTCTGGCGCTTTACGTCAACGAGGCCCTGCTGTCTTCGGTGGCAGCTGCGACCAAGATGTCGAGGTCTGGTTGTCAGCCTACGAACGAGTGGGCAGGCACAACAAGTGAGATGATGCTCTCAAGCTTAACAACGTAGTATTGTACTTAACTGACGTTGCCAATCTATGGTATCGGAACCACCAGTCGTACATATCCACCTGGCCTGCACTCAAGACCACCTTTGCTGAAGATTTCGGCCGTCCTTCGTGCTGAGCAGGTTTACGCTCGCGAGCGCAGCAGGCAAGAAAAGCTTCACTAGTTATATCGAGGACGTCGTGGACTTATGCAAACGCATCAACCCGACTATGGCGGAGGAAGATAAGATGCGGCTGGTCTTGAAGGGCATCGATGAAGGCGCCTCCAACCTGCTCCTTGCAAAGAGTCCGACTACCACCGCGGTGGTCTACGAGCTCTGCCAGAGCTCTGACGAGCTACGCAAGCAGCGTGTTTTGGTTCGCCACCCGGCTGACGCGTCGCTCGCAGGACTGGCCCCGGACATCGAGCCCTCTTGCCTCTCCGCCGAAATCAAGCAGTTTGTGCGCGAAGAGGTCGCCCGACAGCTGTCTCTGCTGCCCTGTCCTCCGGAGCCACCATCATTCCTTGCGCCGCATTTCAGGCGCGAAATACAGCGACAGGTCTCGGAAGCTCTCTCTTCCGGCCTTCCTCCAGCTCTTGTCGCTGCCCAGCTGCCGCTTGCTGAGGCCGTCCTCACTCCACCTGCCCCCACTGCTGCGCCGTTGAGCTACCCTGACGCCTTCGCGCCGCACCCCATACTGGCGGCGCCTCGTATCTATGCCGAAGCCATAGCTCACCCAGCCCCCTTCCTCGCATATGCGTATACCCTTCGCCCCTGGTGCGCTTGCCAAGCACTTTTGCTAGACCTGCGCCTCCGCCTGCAGCCCCCTGGCGCACATCGGACAACCGCCCGATATGCTTTGCTTGCGGCATACCCGGACACGTCGCATGCCTTTGCCGACGTCGCATGCCGCTGTCCGTCCCTGCACCACCTGCGATGTCCTATTCGGCACCTCAGTTCCGAGTTCCGCCGGGCCGCCGCCAGTGACTTTTGCACATCAGGCCTTCCCGTCCCTTCGCTCACCTTCACCTCGTCGCTGCTCCATTTCGCCCATGCGTCGCCGACCCCCTCTGCCGAGCCGGTAAACTAACCGCCGCAGTACCCGAGGCACGAACTGCGTACTCGTCTGAACGTCAAAGTCCTCTTTTCCCCGCAAAAGTTATTGGTGTTATTGTTGCAGGTGTTTCGACGCTTGCCCTCGTAGACACTGGTGCCGCCGTACCTGTTATTAGTCAAAAACTTTGTCGCTCTCTTCGCAAAGTGACGATGCTTCTTTCCGGTCTTTCACTGCGTACTGCCAGCGCACAACACTTCCAGCTGACAGCTCTCTGTACCGCCCGAGTTATAACTGCCAACGCTATGTATTTTATGAATTCTTCGTCCTCGCCACTTTTTCGCATGAAGTCATTTTCGGCTGGGATTCCCTGTCCCAGTATCATGCTCTGATTGACTGCTCCTGTCTTCAGGCCGAACTCTCCGTGCCGTGTGTTCTGCCATACCGTGCTTGACGAGACGAGTCGTCGTGCTGCCGCCAAACTCCTCGTCATTCAGAACACCTCTATCCCACCCGTCAGTGCTGTTCCCTTTCGTCTCTCCGCCACTTCTGCCGCTGACGCTACAGTTTTGTTTTTGCCTTCCGCCGTTGTTTCCCGCCGCCGCCTCGTATCGCTGCCCTTCGCCGTGCTTGACCTGCGCAATGGTACCAGCGCACTTCTGGTGGCCAATACGCTCTCGTCTCCCGTTACATTGCTTCGTCGGGAGTGCGTTGGCCGAATTGAGCCCGTGGGCCTATTCTTCGCACTTGACGCTGTCGCACATTCGCCTGTTTGCCAAGTGGATGCCTTGACCCCGCTACTCGTGTGGCTTCCGGCCCGCTTCAGCACGATATATTCGACCGTTCTGTTGACAGCTCTCTCGAGCCGGGCCGCCGCGAGCGGCTTCTTGATTTGCTGCACAATTTCCGCGCCTATTTCGGCCCACTGTCAGCTTCCTTGGGCCGGACGACGACCGTCCATCCATCGTGACGTCGTGACGTCGGGGCCCATCGTGACGTCGGGGCCGTTGGGCTCTGAGGCTTCAAGAATATGATATCCGTGTCATGTGCCGCTCGGGGAGCAAACATTCTGACGACGACGCCCTCTCTCGGTCGCCGATGTCGTCGCCTACACTATTGTTCCCGCTCCCGACACTCCACTGACCGCCCTCACCACCTCGGATATGCCCTCCAAGCAGCGACAAGATCCTTGGATTTCTTCCCTGCTCAATATCCTCTGCGCCCCTACCATGGCTCCACATCCTCGGGCCCTCCGCCGTCAAGCTTCCCACTTCTCCATCTTGGACGGTCTTCTTCTCCACCGAAACTGTACCTCCGACAGCAGAAAACGGCTACTTGTCATCTCACGCCATCTCCGCTCACAAGTTTGTGCCCATCATCACGCTGACCCGCAAAGCGCTCATGCTGGCGTCCTGAAAGCCTATCATCGGCTTCGTCAGCGCTATTACTGGCGCGGTATGCATAATTTTGTCCGTCGCTACCTTCGCTCGTGCACCGCCTGTCAGTAACGGAAGACATCACCTTGTCACTCGGCTGGCCGCTGCAGCCTTTACCATGCCCTGCTCGCCCTTTCGATCGCATATTGGCATCGACCTTTATGGCCCGGCACTTCTCGGCACTTCCGCTGGTAACAGATAGGTAATAGTCGCTGTCGATCACCAAGCCCGTTGTGCGGCGACAGCCCAACTTCCCGCGGCGACGGCCCATGACGTCACTTACTTTATTCTCCACCACTTCGTCCTCCGTCACGGCGCACCTCGGGAGCTCCTGAGTGACAGAGGCCGTGTCTTTTTGTCCGAGGTAGTTCAAGAGCTCCTCTCAGCATGCACATCCGTTCACCGTGCGACTACAGTTCATCATCAGCCTGACTACGCCCACTGCAGAGCAAAGGCCTCTCCCATGTCTCTCCAATTAACCCTGTCCTTCGCCAGTTGCGGCCACCGTATTCCCGCAAATTTCTTAATCTCATCCGCCCACCTAACTTTCTGCCGCCCCCTGCTACGCTTGCCTTCTCTTGGAATACACTCCGTTACCCTTAAGGACCAGCGGTTATCTTGCCTTCGCATTACATGCCCTGCCCAAGCCCATTTCTTCCTGTTGATTTCAACTAGGATATCACTAACGCGCGTTTGTTCTCTCACCCACTCCACCCGCTTCCATCTCTTAACGTTACACCTATCATTTTTCTTTCCATAGCTCGCTGCGTTGTCCTTGACTTAAGCTGAGCCCGCTTTTTTAGCCTCCACGTTTCTGCCCCATAGGTGAGTACCGGTAAGATACAGCTGTTGCATACTTTTCTCTTAAGGGATATTGGTAAACTGCCATTCAAGACCTGAGAGAACCTGCCATATGCGCTCCACCTCATTCTTATTCTTCTAGTATTTCCCTTTCATGATCCGGATCGGCTGTCACTACCTGCCCTAAATAGACATATTCTCTTACTACTTCGAGCACCTGGGTACCAATGGCGAGCTGCTGTTCCTTTGTTAGGCTGTTGAACATTACTTTGGTTTTCTGCATGTTAATTTTTAGTCCCACCGTTCTGCTCTGCCTGTCTAATTCATTGATCATGCTTTGCAGTTCATGTCCTGAGTGACTTAGCAAGGCAATGTCATCAGCGAATCGCAAATTACTCAGGTATTCTCCATTAACTCTTATCCCCAACTGTTCCCATTCCAGTCCCCGGAATACCTCCTGTAAGCAGGCAGTGAAGAGCATTGGCGAGATCGTGTCTCCCTGCCTGAAACCTTTCCGTATTAGAATTTTATTGCTGACTTTATGTAGAACTATGGTAGCTGTGCAGTCGTTATAAATATCTTCCAATATTTTGACATAACACTCTTCTACACCATGATTCCGCAATTCCTGCATGACTGCTGAGGTTTCTACTGGGTCGAATGCTTTCTCGTAATCAATGAACGCTGTATATAGGGGCTGGTTATATTCGGCGCATTTCTCTATCACCTGATAGATTCCCTGAATATGGTCCATTGTCGAGTATCCTTTACGAAAGGCCGCCGCGGTGGCTCAGCGGTTATGGTGCTCGGCTGCTGACCCAAAAGACGCGGGTTCGATCCCGGCCGCGGCGGCTAGAATTTCTTTGGAGGAGAAATTCTAGAGGCCCGTGTACTGTGCGATGTCAGTGCACGTTAAAGAACCCCAGGTGGTCGAAATTTCCGGAGCCCTTCACTACGGCGTCTCTCATAGCCTCAGTCGCTTTGGGACGTTAAACACCATAAACTATACCAAACCTTTACGAAAGCCTGCCTGATCATTTGGTTGATTGAAATCTAAAGTTGTCCTGACCCTATTAGCGATTACCTCAGTAAATACCTTGTAGGCAACAGACAATAAGCTGATCGATCTGTAATTCTTCAAGTCCTTGACGTCTCCTGTCTTATGAATTAAGATAATGTTAGCGTTTTTTCAAGCTCTAGGTACGCTCGAGGTCACAAGGCATTGCGTATACAGGGTGTCTAATTTTTCGAGCACAATATCTCCTCCATCCTTCAACAAATCTGCTGTTATCTGATCCGCACCAGCTGCTTTCCCCTTCTGCATTGCTCCTAAGGCTTTCTTTACTTCCTCCTTCGTTACTGGCGGGATGTCCCATTGCTGTGTTCTACTGCCTCTCTCAGTAACATTCTGATGTTACTGAGCAGCCTCACAGAGCTGTTCAACCGACCTCTGGGTGACATGCTCGTAAAGTACATACGTTTCGTCGGACCATTCCAACTGAGATCAGGCGCTCCCATTTGCCACTTTTGCGCACACTACTGCCCATCAAAGGACGACAGGTTTCTCCCCCTTCTTCCTCTTACACAGCCGTAAACCATCCTCTACCTTTGACGCAATTTTAACCTACCATCCTGATCTTTCTGAGTACACAGCTATCTCAGACATCGCCCAAAATGCTGAGGAGTGCCGTCAGCTCACCCGCACCTTTTCTTCCGACACCCAAGGCTACCGCAAACACCTGCACCACAATGCCAAGCCTGCTCCGATGTTCTCCACAGACTCCCTCGTTTGGCTTTAGGTTCCTGCCGAGAGCAAATTTTCGGCCAAGTACCATGGCCCTTACCGAGTCGTTCAACGCACGTCTCCCGTCAACTACCTCGTCAGCCAGTTAACTTCCTGGGACCACCGCCGCCATGGTCGCGAGGTTTCCACGTTAGCCGCCTAAAGCCATACTATAACCCTCTGGTCGTGCCTTCACCGTAATTCGCCAGGATGGCTACTCCTTGACGCCGGGGCCATTGTAAGAAGAAGCTGAGGAGGAGTACTCAGCACTGCCGCGCTTCGTCGTCATCGCTGGTGGCTAGCGCGCGAGTCTCGGGCTGAAGCTGCTGCCTCCGGCTGGCTGTCCTGTCCTGCTGCGACTTGACTACTGCCTGCGTTGGTCACCGTGACCCATCAATGAAACCACTCTTCAGTAGAAATATATGTGCATCAACTAAAACTACGCTAACAATTCGAACATGGAGGCGACCAGTTAGAAATGCATGCTTGCACTTGCTCAAACCGTTAAGGTCGAAATTATGAAGGAATAAAAAGAGTTATTATACCTTTATATTACGCTAGATAAATGTCTCCACATTTGAAAGTCAGCATCAAAAATTTTTTTACCTCCGCTAAAGTGTGAGCAACACGCATGTGCCGGATTCGAAACAATGGGCATTTGGTCTATTTTGTGCAGCTAGTCTGAGTTGTGCGAAAGGCCAATTCGAAAGTCTCGAACTAACTAAAAATGCCCAGGGACAGATGATCGAAAGTTTTGTCTGTCAAATGTCTTCCTATTTTTTTTTTCTCACCAAGAGTTGCCAGCAAATGAGAGACGAGAGGTTGCTGAAAGGTGGCCGGAAGTCGCAAATTCGAGCCCCCCTTTTTTCTTCACACAGCTAGCTCGCAGTTACACCAAACATTTTGATCGGAAAGCGCAGTCTACTGAGCACACACACACATAAAACTCTGCATACAAGCTCTGTGTAGTAACGAGTACGCGGCGTGCGATCGACATGTCGCAGATTTGGTATACACTGTCCGACTTTCAAGTTTTTTTTTTTTTTTCAAGCAGACGGCGAGCAGTGCACGAAAGCCGCATGTGCACGTATAGGATATGCCACCAGGCAGACAGAGATTGAAATCGTGCCTGTCATCGTTAATCTCTTAATTATCTACACCCAGTTATTTTACTTATTACAAACTTAGAGGCATTCGTATTCCTAGCCTATTCCTTAGGTAGAATTGCATGCATGCAAGACAGTGACGATAGGTGCGAAATTCTATACAAGTGTGACACAGCTGTGGCGTATGGAGTTTCTGCGATAACACTAGCAGAGGATGAAGCGGCGACTGTAATCGGTTTCACTTGCGGACAAATTGTCATGTCTGGCAGATGATCAGCCATGCACAACAGCTGCGCCAAACCGGGATGAGCTTTGCGCCCCTCGTCACCGCTTTGCATACATAATTACGCGGGTTGAGTTGGACACTTTTAGGCGAATATCTAGTAACAAGAGTGTTAGGACATATTCATTACGAGATGTTATGCCAAAAATTTAACCCAATGACGAATACGACCGCCAATAGGTTGACGATATAAACATGTGCTCTTGCGACAGGGACTAAAAGGTTTATTAATTACTTTTAGCCGTTCAGGAGGCTGAAGAAAGCAATTACGCTCAGGCTTTGTGTGTGCTTGGTCGCGAAACCTGTGTACAGAAACGGCTTTCTCGTACTGCTCGGTTTGTTTCTAAAGAAACCCCGAACGTCTAATTTTGAACACCCTTCATATGCGTGTTGTCCGCCTGTAGTTTTTGAGTGTTTTTTTTTATCTTTATTTGTCTGAATTTTGTGCGTCCTAGTGAAATTAACTTCCACCTCCACTTTACTCTCGTAGACCTATCCCACCAAGTTACTTTTTCTTTCGGCGACATCCCTTACTCCTGCATGCGCAACTCTAAATGCGTCCATGTGTGCGTTCATTATTGATTATTGATGCATCAACTGCTGGTGCCAACACAAAAAAAAAGATATCCGTAGCATTTCCTACGCGACACCTGACTGCACATAGACTAGACACCAGACATAGGAACTCAAAAAAAAAAAAGACGCTAATTCTTCCGTAGGAAATAGTATTCGCAAAAAAAAAGAGAAAAAGAACGAATATAGCGTTCTAGTATAAAAAGAAAAACTAGAGGGTACACTTCATCTCCGTTAATGAAGCTCGCTGGTCACTGACCATGGGAAAAAAAACAAAAACAAATAACGTTTCTTTTTTTTTTTTATACAGAATACCCCTAAAGGCCCTCGAGAGGGTATTACATAGGGGGGGGGGGGGGGGGCACAGGCAATTGAACAGAATAAAAAAAAACCACAAATATAAAACAAACAACAAAAGCTCAAATAAGACACACTGGACGAAATAAGTAAGCAAAAGAATCAATCAGAAGCACAAATAAGGCACTTTGCATGACATATAAGTAAGCAAAAGAATCAAAAGAATGGCAGCGCGGCAAAGAACGAAGATTACTGCATTATTAAAATTATATAAACAGAACACTAATACAATGAATCTTTTTAGTAACAAACCCTGCAAAAAAGGAAGCCATGAACAAATAAAATAACAATGTATGCGAAGAGTTAAGCAGTAGTTATTGAAGATATAAGTTTAAAATATTTATCAGGATCAGTGGTGGTTGCGATATGTGAAGGCAGAGTGTTCCAGTCAGATATTGTGCGTGGTAAGAATGAATGCGCATAGATAAATGTCCTGCACGTGAAACGTCTAACTTTAAAGGGATGATCGCGGCGGTCAAAAATCGAAGTAGGCAAAGAAAAAAAGTCGTTATGAAGTGATGGATGATGATAAAGTTTATGAAAAAGTGACAGTCGTGCAATTTTACGGCGGAGACATAAATCCTGGAGACCTGCGCGTTTATTTAAGGCTGTGACGCTGGTGTTACGTGAATAATCGGAGTAAATAAAACGAACGGCGCGGTTCTGCAATGATTCAATGTTATTTATTAGGTAATATTGGTAAGGGTCCCAAATAGCCGAGGCATATTCAATTTTAGGTCGAATTAGAGTGGTATAGGCATGAGCACGGAGGTGAGGAGGAGCATGCTTTAGGTTATGTTTTAAGAGACCTAATGACCGATTAGCAGATGCAAGCATAAGGTTAATATGGTGGTTCCATGCTAAGTCTGAATGAAGGTGAAGTCCTAAGTACTTATACGTGGTGACTAGCTCGAGTGAGCTATTACTAAAGTGCTACGGCTACAGAAGTGCTACGGCTCCCTTGTTTACAATTAATGAGGCAACCGAATGAACGCCTCCGGTTTTTGTAGAACTTAGTAGTGTTTTTAGTAATCTGGCATAGATAGGATGCAGGGTGCCATCGTTCTTGTTTAGTGTGTCACGTCATTTTTTTTTTTTTCCGTGGTCAGTGACCTGTGAACTTCCTCAGCCATGATTTCTGACCAGACGCTATGCCGTCAAACCATCGACTACATCAATTTAGCTCCGCCTTAAAGGGTATGACGCGATGATGCGTAATGGGATTATCTATACTTTACATTTATAGATCCCTGGGAGTCCTCATATCACTCCTGGCGCAGTGGTGCAGCTTAAGCGGTGCGCCACTTCCCTGCGATGGCAGGTGCTGCCATCGATGAGGTTTGTGCGACTCATGTTACTCTCAACAACTCGCTACCAATCATTAATTTAACTGCTACCTACCAGGGAGTGCAATTTGCTCACAGTTCGGTCGAGAGGTTGTGATGGCGTCACAAGGTCACTTGACCTAGTTGACAGGTGGGTTACCTGTTTTTTCGTTCGCAACGCTGCCCCCGCCACCGACGACACCACTGATGACGCCGGATTTTCTGCAGAAAGGGTGCCCTATCGCTATCGCGGTAGCATAAAAATGTCCACCAAATAAAAAAAAACAAAAAAACAGGAGGTCCAAGCCCCAGCTACAACGAAAGAGCGCACCCACGGCTTAGAGACTTGTTGAAAAATTGAAATGTTGCGTTGCCGCCTACTGCACCCTGCAGCGTCCACACATTGCCTCCGTAGTTTTCGCTTAATGCCACCGCTGTCGACGCCTCAAGTTAACAAGGCGGCAATTAGGCCCTATATACCGCTATCCTCCGCGAATACGAGGAAGTTTGCTTTCCGCGGTCATTTTCTTTCCGTCTCTCTCGCCTTCCTCAATACGCGGGGCGGCCGCTCTGCATGCTGATAAGGGTGCGCTGAGTAGGAAAGCTGTGATCGCTTAACGAACCGTGAACGTAGGCGAACGCTTTCCCGGCACGAACGCGCACGCGCTTGTCGCTTTATTCCGATGGAGGCATTCGATCGGCATGATCGCGTACATTATCTCTCTGATTCAACTCTTCCTTCTATCCTCCCTATATGAAAGGACTTTGCACAAATGTTCGCGATGCTACCATAAAACACCGAAGGCAACATTCTACGCTGCTGCGAACAATGCATTTCAGGGCGAGACTCGATAAAGAAAGCAAGATCGAGCCCGTTTCTTCCAAGCAGCTGCAGATTCATGTTAGAGTTTATTTTCAGTGTAGTATTATGTAATGGGTGGGACCTGCTTAAGAACACCAAGGGTAGCGATTCCCGCCTTTAAGAAATGCTTGCTCTCTAAATTTATATTCAGGGCGGCTCGAAATGCCGTGTCATAATTTCACAGTGGCACTGTCTTTTCACATTTGCTGAGTAATTTTACAAGCATTAAAAAATCATCCCACTCGCCGCCTCTTCTACTAATGAAGCTGCTAGCGACCCTTGATAAATAGCATCCCACACTTTGGGCTAAATTTGTTGCGAGCACTGGCAGACCACCGCTCAGCGAGCACGACGTCTTGCTCTTGCGCTAGAGGTCGTGGGCGCAGCGCTTGGCCGCGGCAGCCGCATTTCGATGGAGGCAAAAGGCAAAAAAAAAGCCCGTGCACTGAGGTTTCGGCCCACTCTATAGAGAGCCCCGTCTCGGGGGCTTCGTAACACGATGAGCAAGGACAGTAACGGGCTCTCCCCCTGTCGTGTAGCAGTTGAGGAGTACGGCCACCGCCCTCACCGGCTTCTGGCAGGGCTGCTTCTACGCAGCGGACGACATTATAGCGATGACGTTTAGGTAAAACTTACTGTTGGCTGAGTCGGTATTTGCCGTGCGACATATTTTTGCGTGTGAGACACGCACACACACACACGCATAATGCGGAACTCATGTGCACGTAAGGATATTAGAGGGATAATATTATACAGATACAAATAGCAACTAAATTAGTTAGCATATTGCACTCACGGAATATAGAATGGTGTCTAAATTAATAAAAAAATTGTTAAGGGAAGCAGACTGAACAAGTGAATCGGGAGGCATGTTCCATTCCTTTATCGCTCTAGGAAAGAAACTATACTTGAACACATCGTTACGGCTTACTGAAGGCGGAATATACATACTGGGGCGATGTCTAGAGGTTTAATTTGTAAGAATAGATAAATAGTTGATCCTGTTGATTTTTATTTCATTGTTTATAATTAGAAACAAAATTTTCAACCTGTCATACTTAGTCCTTACTTCTAAATTTGGAAAGTTTACAAGCTGACATAATTTTGAAGGCTAGTGAAATAGACCATATTTGTTGAAGATAAATGCGCGAAGCTAACCTCTAAACTCTTTCCAGTTGGTTACGGTTTTTCCCTGTATAAGGATCCCAGAGAATCTTCGTGTAGTAAATTACAGGTATATAAGTGAAATGCGCAACAGCTTAGACAGGACACAGAAAGAAACACATACAACAGTTCACGAGCGCACAGTTCACGAGCACATGCGCTCGTGAACTGTTGTATGTGTTTCTTTCTGTGTCCTGTCTAAGTTGTTGCGCATTTCACTTATATACTATGCAGAACCAACTAGCCCGACCACACGCTCTCCTGAAATTATAGGTCAAACCAGTGTCCTATAAGCCAAGTTTGTAATTTCAGAGGTTGCACTCTTCAAATCGCGCCTTAGACTCCAAAGCGATTTATTAGCCTTATTATACATTTATTCTATGTGTTTATTTCATCTCAAGTCACTTATAAATATTAAACCAAGATAATTGTGCCCCTCTACCCTTCCAAGCTCGTTCTCATGAATGCAATACAAAAATTGCAGGATCTTCTTTATAGTAATAGACATGCATACTGATTTTATGGGATTGATCACCATTTGCCAGTAATCGCACCATTTAATAATGTTCTCTAGGCTGCTCTGCAGTTTTATTTGGTCACTGAGAGATTCTATCTTATTGTAAACTCCCCAGTCGTCGGCGAATAATCTTATTGGAACAGGAGCGAGGCTAGGCAAGCCATTAATAAAATAAGAAATAAAAGAGACCCCAGACGCTTCCCTGGGGCACTCCCTATAACACCGGTTGTAAGCTGGACCTCTACATGTCTATTTCTACATACTGCTGACGGTACTGTATAGGTACGATGTCAACCATTTCGTGAGGCAGGGGTTCTTGAACCGCCGGGTACCCACCGGTTTTCTTTCGGGTACAAGATTTCCCTCCGCCTGGTGCTCGGCTCTTCTGGGGTGAAAGGCTTCGTTCATACTGCACATTCATATACCAGCAATATTTCATCTCTGAAGACAAATTCCGGTCGTGATAGCCTCGCAGCTCGCCGCCGCATCGCCAGTCTTTGTTTGCTCCTCATTTCTTTCCACAGCTCTCTAAATCAAAAACCTGGCATTGCTCATCCGACCCGCCTATCTCATTGCACTGCCCATCCGTTTCAGACTGCCCATCCTCTGTCCAGTACTGCGGCTTTTACGGTTTCCTTTTTTCTCCGAACTGTTGTGGTTGTGCACATCGATCCTGCGCAGGTTTCCGACTGTAGAGCGGGAGTGCACCTCTGCGAGTCTTGGCTTTTTGAGGAAAAGAGACGAAAGAGGAACCAAGCTGGCAATCGAGGTGGATAAACAAACAAAAAAGCTAGCAAACAAACGTAGAACGGTGAAGCACGGTAAATGCAGCACATCACCTATTCGCTCCGGAATAAATTTGGGAAGAAGGCGCGAGGGCTGCAGTCAGGCAAGCGTCCGATCGTGTGGCAACCACTCTGCTGTATCTCTGTGTCCCAATGCGCAAGAATTATGACGCGGGGGCAAAGCGCTGGAGGGTACGACGGAGAGAGAGTAAGACGACCTTGGGGCCAGTTTCGTTTTTTGGGTCGCCCTGGGTGGCGCTGCTGCGGCAGTGGGCCACGGCTCTGGACGCTCCTCGGAACAGGGTCAGTCGTGCAGGAGCCGCCGGTATTTTTATTTCCCTCGGAGAGCCGTAAATCGACGACGACCGCCTCCGCGGAAGAGGTGCACATGCGCTCGACCCCCTCTCAGGCATGCTTTCTATTTTCTGTCCTCCTCCCGCCAGCTGCCCGGCGAGAGCCGAAGAGGGAAAGAAGGCAGCTGATGGAAGGCCGCGAACACCGAAGCGCACTGTTTCGACCGGAGAAGTTAAAACGAGAGAGAGAAATTTATTGAAGAAAAAAAAGGAAAGGTTGGCTCGGGGTCTAACGGTGATGAGAAAGGTAAGGCGGGGCTAGGTGTGACTCACTATGGAAGCCTCAGAAGCGAAGTTCCACAGTGACTTAAGTGTCTCTTTCCTCTCTGATTATGGCAGAATCCAGTTCGCATAACGCGTCACTGTTGCTTTTCGTGGAACCGCGTATTTTCTTTTTAAGGCGGAAGCCTTTAATGTCTCATCGTTGTAAGCAGCAGTTGTCGACAGAAATGTCACGCTTTTCAATTGGTCGAAACGGTCGTGACGTCACAGTGCGCGAATTTCAAACTGGGCCAATTGTACTTTGGCTAGTAACCATGCAACCAATTGAAGGGGTCGTATAGTGACGCTCCGAGTAAGTGGGACTAAGCTTAGTTAATTGCTTAATTACACAATTAGCCTAATTAACTTTTCTAGTCAGGCCATATAAATAAATAAAACCAAGTAGGAAATTGGTCGAGCTCGGGAATCGAACCCCGGTCTTCGGCGTGCGAGACGAGCATGCTATCCACTCCGCCATGCCAGCTCGATGGTTTGGAAAGAACAAAGGCGCGTCTAGTGAATACGGTGTCTTCGCTCACTCCCAGCCTCCTCCCTTCAATTGCGGCGAGGTGTAGGTGTCCACCGAGATATGAGAGACAGATACATTTCCTTTCCTCAAAAACCAATTTACCGACGAGCGAGGCGCAGAACCTAATGGGCGATGGCGTTCTATGGACTCCCTGGCAGCGTTGCAAGACGCTGTCGCGTTCCACACTCAGAGGCGAAGCTTAACATCTTAACCACACATCAGTGACCACACTTTAGGTCAAAAAAGTGCCCCCCTGAATTTTGACAGCTGTCCACCGAGATATGTGAGACAGTTACTGCGTAATTTCCTTTCCTCAATTACAATTTCATTTTCTTCAGTACTGGCCCTCTTTGTCTTCTTTCACTCCAACTTCCTCCCTTCCTCTACGGTGCGGTTCAGGTGTCCACCGAGATGACAGATAATTACTGCGCCATTTCCTTTCCTCAAAAAGCGTTGCGTTGAAAGGGCAAGGCATCGCGCCGAACGGGTGGTGGCGTTCCGTGGACTCCCTGGCAGCGCTACAACACGCTGTCGCGTTCCACTCCTAAAGGCGAAGCTTAAGCGTCATTAATTAGGAGTTAATTAATATTCAGGCATTGATAAGTAATTAACCATTAATTAGTGATTTGTCATAACTTAGTAATTAGTACTCAATTATATGTGACGCCACCAGTGCCACAGAAGCAGCGAAAGTGGTGCGGAAACCGCTTCCGCCTCTACGCACTTTAGACAGTCAAAGTGCCCCCTGAACTATTTTTGTGTGTGTGTGTGTGTGCGTGTGTGCGTGTGTGCGCGCGAGCGTTTTTTTTTCTTTTTTTTGGCTCCGAGACGCGCGGCTACCGCAGCCGCAACCACGTGTTCGAAAGTATACCACTGCGTTTCCTAAATGATTTCCGCGCTCATTCGTCTAAATTCCCGACAATGCAGTTAAGACGACCGTCTTAACTTCCGGTCGTCTTAACTGCACTGTCTGCAGTTAAGAGAAATGAGCGCGGAAATCTGCAGTTAAGAAGAATGTGCGCGGAAATCGTTTAGGTAACGCAGCGACATACTTTCGAACACATGGCTGCGGCTGCGGTAGCCGCGCGTCTCGGAGTGCGCACGCAAACGCACAAGGACCGCCAGGGTGGCTCAGTGGTTATGGTGCTCGGCTTCTGGTCCGAAAGACGCAGGTTCGATCCCGGCTGCGGCGATCACATTTTGATGGAGGCGAAATGTTAGAGGCCCGTGTATTGTACGATGACAGAGCACATTAAGGAACCTCAGGTGGTCGAAATTATCGGGAGCCCTCCACTATACGGCGTCACTCATGGCCTGAGTCGCTTTGGGACATTAAACCCCGTAAAACGAACACGCACACACACACACACAAAAGGTCGCGGTACTGCGAAACAAAAGTTGGCTCTTACACATGCGAAACTCGAGCATAAAAAGTGTATAGAACAAAGTACTTGTTTTTTTTTTTGTATGTGTGCGCGGGCCCTTATCGCGTTTAGGGCCTCTATAACAGGCTAAAATCAATTTAGCGGCTACGTGCCGTGCCGGGACGAAGAACAGGTAGCCTCGCACCGAATGAGCGCTCTTTCCGCCTTTGTGTGGTGCGCAGTACGTCCATTCCTGGCACGACAGCGCTGGTTTGCTCATCCCTCGGTATTTTCCTCGAGGAAGTTCCAGGGTATATGGATGGAATGCGGTATGAGCCAAGACGTGGCCAACTAGATTGCGCGTTCACGGCTTACGTGCTGCGCACGCCGAGGGCAGCGAAGTCGACTCCACGCTAAGATGGTTAACCGGCGGTTGCCTAACAGCTTACCGAGCAGAATAAGATAACAGAGCAACAAAGGGTCCTTAACTTGTCGTCATTACGCGTGGCTGCGAGTTATAATGAAGCACCCGGGTGAGGAGGAGAAATGAAAGTGACAACGAAAGGCGCTGTTAAGGACGAGGTAGCAGCATCCCACCGCTGCCACCAGTTTGTTACGGACGAGGTAGCATGGTCGTGTGCCGGAGAGGGAATGAGGGACGTCTGAGACGAGGCTGCTGGAAAAAGACAATGGGAGAGGACTTTATACAGGAATATTTACAAGTGAGCTGCAGGAACGCTGCATCACGACAGCTCATCAGAAGATCATTTTGACAAAGAGCTCCTCGGCCGTGCCGCTGCCGGCTTTTTAAGAGTTCCCTTCCCTAGGGTCCCTAGATGGGGGCCGGGTTTCACTGGCACCAATCACAGACACACACGCACTCACTCACTCCCGAGAGATCACGCCGTCGTCACGCGCTGGGAGAGGGGAACGATGCCATCCACGTAGCGCAGACGCCGGAATGTCCATGAGCGGCGTTCGCGCGCATTTCGAACGCGCGTTCACACTCGGTGTACGGGAAACGCTCGCTCAACCGGGCAGACGGACGCGGCTTCCGTGGCAATCCAGGCGCTCACCCAACGCGCGTCTCGGGGTTTGTCGGCGTTTCGCTGCTGCCATGTCGTTGTCTTCCCCACGACGAAGGAGAGACGTAACAGACTGCCCCGCCGGGGGAAGGAGATCCCGATGGACAGGGGACAGCATCCGCTGTCCGGAGGGATGTCGCTTGAGGCTGGTCTCAACCGGAGTCAGTTGTCTCTCGTCGGTTCTGGAGCTCAGCGCACCCCGAAGTCTTCCTTCGCATGTGCAGGTTCCCAAAGGGCACTGCAAAGTGACTCGTGCTCCGCTAGCGTTAGAACCACGCCGAAAACCCAACCGCTCAGTCCGCAAGCACGACACAATCCCCACTAAGTAATGCCAGGCTCTTTCCCTCTTACAAAGTCAATTAATCACTGGGAGTAGTTCAGCAGCACTGAGAAAATGCCCACAAATGGGCACATTACACCACAAAGCGCATCTGAATTTAAAACAATAAACAAAACCAATTGGTTCAAAATCCTACATCAGGAAGAAAAAGACCAGCAAACCGCAACTATGATGCTGACTCTTGCGCTAGGGACCTCAACTTAAGCTATCGGCATTACCTTTGAGACTCCCCTTTTTGTGATGTATTCCGATTCGTAATGACCCCGACAATTACGAACGCGCTTGTTTCCCCTTCATTTTCTGCTAAACTTGTTTTTTTCAGCAGGAATCGCTCAAAAAAGAAAAAGCAAACAGCAGAGACATCCTCGGAATCCGCTGCTAACGAGCCGCGCCGCGGCTCAAAGGGGTCGCCTATTCTTCAACCGCGCCCTGCGCGGACGCACACCAACAGTGGCTTTAGCAGCCGACAATTCACAAAATTCGAAGGGCTTAACGGCGCTTCGACACCTGCGAGCCTCAGACGCCACGCGACATTGATCTGTTCCGCACCCCGGCCGCGTGTCTCCAACGCCCGAGCAGCG
Source organism: Amblyomma mixtum (assembly GCF_055824585.1). Taxonomy (NCBI): domain Eukaryota; kingdom Metazoa; phylum Arthropoda; class Arachnida; order Ixodida; family Ixodidae; genus Amblyomma; species Amblyomma mixtum. The sequence continues at coordinate 175,574,194 of NC_143014.1, forward strand.
TCTGAACAGTTGAAAGCGAGGGTTTGACGGTCGCGCATGAAGGAAACGCCTGCGTGTACTCTCTCGATTCATGAGTACACTTCGCACCTTTTTTTGACGGGAGCGCGCTCTGCTGCGTTCCCTCGTGAGGTAGCAGGGCTTTCTTCTCTGTGGGCGGCTCCAAGTTTCACGCGTTCTGCTACCGCAGCGTCGCCACAATGGGTCAGGTGGCTTTCGCATTGCCTGAACGCGCCTAGTTAGCCTGGCCCTTATTCGGCGCCTGTCGCGTCTGGAGTACTCGGTTGACTCGCGGTAAATCTCCTTACAACAAAGCGTCGTCGCCAAACTTCGGCTGCTATTGTTCACCGGCCGCTTCAAAGAAATGTCTCCCATAATTCCCTCATTGGGCCGGCCGGTGAGCTCACTATTCTCTTCCTGAGAGAAAACGCCAGCCTCGCTTTTCAAAATAGCCTCGGCCTCAGAGTTAGAGACGGCCGCTTCTTTATTAGCACTGATAGTGCTCTCGAACAAAGCAGGTCGCTCGGCTTTGTTTTGGATGGGATCCCTGCAACTCACAGTTTGCTTTTGGTTCCCACTACTTTCTGCTGAGAACAACAACTTACTCTCCTGAGGCTTGCTAATCGATCCAACTACCCTAACGCTCTTGCCCGGAACTTGAACTATGCGACGCTGTTCGGCTAACGTAGCGTTATTGTCCTGGGTACTACCTTCTCGATCGCAGCAATCAGCCTCCTTCCCGGAAAGTGCATGCTTCTCTGGGCTCAAAACCAACGCATTGCCCCTTTCCTTATTTCTAGCAGTGCCTATATGGGACCGCAGCTTCGCAGGGGGGCGCTGCGGACGCCACTGAAAAGCGCCCTCTCCGACCGACTCCGCACTTCTGTCCGGGCAAACCGGTCTCCCTCCCATTCAGTAGCTACGCGAGCAGCGCGCTTTCTCCTGAAAAAAAGCCAGTTCTGCACGTACTAGCACGTGTTGACCAGCCTGCAAATCTCTTTTTGCAGTCGCGAGCTTTTTCCCTCCTGCTTGAACGCTGACGAGCTTCAGAGGATTAGCAAAATGTACAGGGGCGCTAGGAAAAAATGCGGACAGCACGGCGCCCACGCGCTGCGCAGTCGGAATTTATCTTCAACGCGTTTTTATCTCGGTAGTAACAAAAAGACGCTAGAGTGGTACATTATTGTATCACGGATGTCTCTAGCGTATTTGTGTTGCGAGCCAAGTATAAGCGTGACGAAAATAAATTCCCACAGCGGAGCGCCTAGGCACTGCGCTGTTCGCATTTCTTTCTGTCGCGGCAGTACGCTCTGAGATGTAGGTTAAAAGAAATAGTGGACAGTGAATTTTTTTTTTTCGCTGCGCAAACTTGAAAAATGAACTGCTAGTGGATCAGGCCCACTACGTGAAGCAGATTGTTGATGAAAAAGCCGGTACCGTGACGGCGAAATGTGTATCGCAAGCAAATGACGAGGTCATTTAAGACGTGGAATTCGATGTAAATACCATTTTTTTTTGGCGCGGGCATCTTCGCAAAATGCTTAATTTCGTTGGGTGGCTGAGCAGTTAGGTTAGGTGCATGCAGGTTTGTTGGCCAAATAATAAGGATTTTGTTACGTGTTTCGCTGAATAATAATGGAAATAATTTTTATTTTAACTTAAAATAAAGTGGCCTTAAGGCGACACGCGAGGCTGAGGAGAAAAACGAAAACACTCACGAAATGCGCCTACCAGCTTCTTGCTATGTACGGCAAAGAGAAAAAATGCTCTAGTTTGGTCAATCGCTACAACGGAGATAAGCGGTTGGTATATTTATTTTAATGCCGATTACAGCGCACGCGAATCCCCAAAACAATTTATTTGCAGAGCCATCGCTCATATGCAAACGCTCATTCATGTGCAAGCAAACATTTTGATTATTTTTTGTTTTTAGAAATTTTTTACATTTAAAGCAGCTTCGAAAATTGAGCCAGGCGTCACAAGTCGGAACATTGAGGCGATCACTGACCTTGCCTCACACGCGTCTGCATAACGCCGCTAGCTGTTGTCAGTCTCCAAAAGAAAAAATGGCAAAAGAAATGAGTTTCGTTAACGCGAGCTTTACTAAACACTGCATGCTTAGTGAATTACAGCAAAAAGTGCTCAGAAATAATATTACGCGCGCAACATGACAAACGTGTTTAGCAACAGGAAAAAGCTTACTTCACCCTGCCCATAGCAGTTATCGAGACCTGCCGTTTCTCGTTCTCATCCATTTCATACCCAACAATTCCGGACAAAAACATTTTTTAATAGGAAAAAGTGTATGAACGCATTTTTTTTCATATACTGGAAGATTTCACTATAGCAATCTCCCATCGATAGGCTTGCATTTTTTTTCAGTATTAACGTTTTTCCTATCGTCAACTACTCGATACGAGCGATGAAAAATATTTAAGATTTTGCTGCATATAGAAAGGGTGGACCATTACCTTCAATATTTCCGTTACTGTACGTTACAATTTTCCAATATTAAATTTTTTTTTCCCCAAGAATGTAGGACATCTCCAGGAAATCTGTAGAATTCCACGGGCAGTCCTTGGCCGCCGATGTTCAGAGAACTATTGTGACAGCCCCAGACACAACAAGTTTCTCCACTCTTAGAACGTCGCGGAATTCACAGCGAGCGGCAACAACACTTTTGTGCGCCCGCGAGCAGGACGGCACGTGCTCACAATGAAAGAGAGAGTGCCAGCTGCGCGAGCAGCACGCGCGTACCAGTCGACAGGCTGCTGGCTCAATGCGCTCCGCCCGCGACGTGCCCGGACAGGAACGCCAAAATGACCGGCAGGGGAGAACTGGCGCTGGTGCAGTGGGAGCAAACTTAAGGTGCGCTTCCCTCTGCGGATCTGCACTCTTCCTCATTGCTAGCCTTAGTGCCTATATTATCCCTCGAGCCCTCACGACTTGCGGATCTGCACTCTTCGCTAGCTTCTTGACCGAACTCCTCGGTCCTCGCTGCCGAAGTGGCCTTTCTTTCCTGGACCAAACCTGTCCTATGCCGTGTTATATTTTGCCGTACTAGTAGCGTGTCCCACCAGGCATCGGGTCCAAGATCACCGCCGCATTGCCGAAGGAGGAAGGAAACGTGGGCCGGAGACGGGGAGTAGGGGAAGTGAAGGAAAAACGCTTTATACACTTATTTACATGGTTACATGATTAATTACATTATTTACATAGAGCGGGACTGAGAATGGCTCTCAGTGGAAGGGGAACGTCTTCGTCAACCGTAGTCGACTGGAGCTAGCAGTCTTCTCTCGGCCACACTCACGGCCGAGTTAAATATCGTTCGGTTTCCCCAGATCCCTGGCTGGGGAATAATGGTCGACGAGCACTGTCCAATCGGATGGACCGAAGGGGACGTTCTTGTTACCACCCACGGCTGGGCATGTGCGAGCTTTTCCACTCTCTCGCAGCTGGGTCGATGAGAGGGGGAGATGCCGACTCATCCAGCCCTGCGGGAAAGGAATCTCCCGAAGTCCTCCAGCAGGTGAATGAACTTGCTTCCCCGCCGATTGCCCAGAACGCGAGTCGGAGACACAGAATTCTTCAATTATCCGCCAGCGTGACCGGCGCCGGCACGTCGCCTCTGCTGTGGTCGCTCGGACAATACCTCCGGCGCGTCCCCGGCCTTCGCCGCTATAGTGGTCACCTCCGCTCAAGGAATTTCGCTGGGGTTACTGCTGACAATGGCCCTAGACATTCCTGCTACACTAATCCGCTGAGGCTCGGAGGGGCATTCCAAGCATCCCACTTCCCACCGCCGTCGCGAGGTTGTCGGCCTCGATGAATGTTCACGGTAGCTGCTTGATCGGGCCCACGTGGTCCGAAGTACGGTCACAACAGCCGCCACTTCTGCACAGCACTCGTGTCATCCGGCGACTGAGCGGAGCTTCGAGCTCGGTCCCTGACACTATCGCGGTGTAGCTTACCACCGTCAATTTGGCCTTCCAAATCTGCCTCCGCGGAAATTCGAAAGTATCGGAGGAGCGCACTTTTGGTTATGGCGTAGTTGTGGGCATCCTCGTCAGACAACCTCGCCCAGACATTACAAGGTTCACATGGCAGGAATCCCATCAACACAATTGGCCAATAATCCTCGTCTAGCTGTTCCTCCATGCAAATTCTTTCAAAATTTTGTAGAAAAGCTCTGAAATTTTCGCCTTTTCTAAGAACACTTAAACGAGATCGCACACTCATTCCTCTGATCGCGTTAAGTTCACGCGTGAGTTCCCGCATCTCTCTTTCGTATTCCTGTTCCCGCAGCTTTGTTTCGCGTTCCTGTTCCCGCAGCTCTCTTTCGCGTTCCTGTTTCCGCTGCTCTCTTTCGAGTTCCTCCTCCTTTTTCTTTGCCAATTCCCTCTCCTCAATGGTCTCAAGGCATTCCGCAAGCTCGTCATCTTCAGCCTCCAACGCAAGAATAACCTTCAGCAGTTCTGGTTTTCTGAGTTTGTCTGATACCTCCAGACCCAACTCTTTCGCAAGTTCCAGTAACTTTGGTTTGCGCAGCGTCTTCAAATCAATGGCTGCTCCGAGTGCTGCCTTCTCTACTGCCCACTATTGTCTTGCTGCAACTAACCCAGCAGCAACGACAACCCAATTGCCAGCTCTGTTTCTGACACTAACAAAAGCCTGGCAAAACTCAGCAGAAGAAAGTCCCGCACTCACCAAACCTCGCAACCAAGAATCCAGCGCAGTCGGTCCGCTGCAGGCAACCAGTCAACACACAGGGCTCGTTGCACTGCCCCCGACTCGCCGTTCTGCTGCTCAGCGTCCCGTTGTCCGCAACTCTCCGCTGGCGTCCGATGTTTCGCGTCCCACCGCTGCCAACCAGTTTGTTAAGGACGAGGTAGCAGCATCCCACCGCTGCCACCAGTTTGTTACGGACGAGGTAGCATGGTCGTGTGCCGGAGAGGGAATGAGGGACGTCTGAGACGAGGCTGCTGGAAAAAGACAATGGGAGAGGACTTTATACAGGAATATTTACAAGTGAGCTGCAGGAACGCTGCATCACGACAGCTCATCAGGAGATCATTTTGACAAAGAGCTCCTCGGCCGTGCCGCTGCCGGCTTTTTAAGAGTTCCCTTCCCTAGGGTCCCTAGATGGGGGCCGGGTTTCACTGGCACCAATCACAGACACACACGCACTCACTCACTCCCGAGAGATCACGCCGTCGTCACGCGCTGGGAGAGGGGAACGATGCCATCCACGTAGCGCAGACGCCGGAATGTCCATGAGCGGCGTTCGCGCGCATTTCGAACGCGCGTTCACACTCGGTGTACGGGAAACGCTCGCTCAACCGGCCAGACGGACGCGGCTTCCTTGGCAATCCAGGCGCTCACCCAACGCGCGTCTCGGGGTTTGTCGGCGTTTCGCTGCTGCCATGTCGTTGTCTTCCCCACGACGAAGGAGAGACGTAACAGCGCCCTCTAAGGTGCCATTTCCTTTCCTCAAAAACCAATTTTCATATTCACGTCCAGAAAGGAGGAGCACGTATACACGAACGACGATGCGCATTTATTGTAACTCGATAGTGTTAAGGAGCTCGTGTCGTGTAAAATCCGGCGTGTCTTGAGCGCAGTTTAAGTGACCAGTGTTCGGCCACGCTTCTATTTTCGTTATTATTTTTGGCGTTGTGTTTGTAACAGCCCAAGCTATAGGAGAAAGAGGGATGAGGGAATAGTGCGCTGGGACGGAATTCGGCAGGAAGAGCAAAGGATGTGTGCGTCGCGTCTGGATATAGGTTGGCGTTTCTTTTACTATGTGTACCTGTTATTTTTTCATGAAAGCCAAAAAGTAGTTTAAAAGTGATTGCGTTAATTTTCGGAAGTAATTGTAATGTAATGCAATTGTTTTTTGGGAGCAGTAATTGGTAATGTAATTTAGTTAGATTCGAGCAATTTTTAGAAAGTAATTAATAGTGTAATTTAATTGCTTTTCAAAACTAATTTTTCCATGTGTGCATTCAAATACTCTCAGTGCCCGTCATCAAGTTTACATAGGCTTAATACTGGCTAAAAACCGTGCACAACCAATCTCATGGTGCCAACGAGAGCCCGAGTGAAAGCTCAATTCCAGCACAGATGACTCGACTTAATCGGCGTCAGCGCAACTTGCGTCATACTACTTTTCGCTTTCCACTGAAATTGGCTGAAATAATGGGTCGGTACCAATCTGTTGATTTTATAAAACCAATAGCTTGGCACTGACTCATAATTTCAACCAATTTCAGCCATTTCATTTCATATTAGTAGTACTATTAATCGAGGTACGCAAGCGCTTGGCTGTATGTGCCGCCACAGAGCACCTAATAGCGCCCGTCATATGCTGTGTTTTTTCTTGTGTCCTCATTCCATCGTGCTGGGTTTATCTTTTGAGTGCACCTCGCGGCTGATGTCCGAAATACTCAGGTATGCGCAACACCACGAACATGGTAGTGTCCGGCGCATACGCATACATTTGAATAATGTCCATGCAGGAGCTAAAATCCTGACGGTTTCGACAGAGCAGGAATTTACACATTTAGGATATTATACTATCAATTCTTTAACGTTAATAACATCGCAGTCTATGGAGCATCCATAAGTGGTTACATGTATTACTGTTAACTAGAACGTACTCGTATAATCAATGTGTAGTGGTGGCGAATTATTTTCATCATGACACTCGCCACAGTGACGCCATTTTGTGCGCTCTGCTTTAGGTATTAGTACTGTGAACCCAGCTAGTGCTAAATTTGAAGTAGTTTGAAAAGTGTAAAGATGGACGCATAGTGTGATGTGAGCGCTTTCTTTGTTAAAGCGAGCTTCTTGCTTGTTGTGTTTTCGCAGCTCTGGTGTTAGCTGCGTTTTCGCAGTTTTCGCATGGACTTACGAACCAAAGAGCTGATTCCTTCGCTCTACCCATGATATATTGTGCTGAGATTTCGATTTTGTGCTGTATTAATCAACTGTATGGAGTACGTTCCAAATTACAAGTGTGTTCATGTTGTCTATCCAGTGCAAGTTTTAGGAGTGAAGAACAGACCAGGTTAGGCAGCCACCCTGATTCGGTACCTGCATGCAAGAGAAGGGCGTTACTCCAGCAGATATCCCCAATGATATGGTGACATCTTCGGGGGAATCTGTTGCGTCAAACGACATTATAAAACGAACGTTTCAAGCTGTAGGTCATACTGTGAAAATAAGCATGGCAATTGCCCGTCAAAAAACTCCAGCACTGGTACGAAACCGTGAACAAATGAATCTATGGTGTATTGTGCGAGTCACTATCGGCAATATAGCGCAATGAACAGGTGCCCCTTAACCGACATTGACAAAAAGGATTGTGCGCGAGAAACAATTCCAGCTTTCTTGGCCATCACTTTTAATTTTGACGCAACTATGGGAGTCTGTAAGATACTGTTATGAACACATTGATGGGAATGGTCGAATCTTCCAGTGCAAAATCTTGCTTTTAAAGTTGGCCCTGTGGTTACACCGGGTAGTTAAGACTGCCATAGAAAATTAATGGGGTGCTTTTTTGACGACAAATAGCAGAAAACTACGAACCTCCCGAAGAGGGATCTGCGAATATATTGATTGCTATGGTGCAACCTTATGATATGCTAAAAAAACTGCGTTCATGAACAACTTTGCCGTTGAAAAAAAAAATGTGTTTGTCCAAAATTTCTGGGTGGATTGCCTAGAACTGGAGAGGCCCTTTGCAGGTAACATTCATGAAACTTTTGGGTGGACTAATTCTTAAGGAGGTCAGTGATTAATGTGCTCTGCCACTATGGCCAAGGAGCTAAACTAGTTAGAATTCGAAATAAATTCTAGCTCTTCAAGCCTCGAGAAGTTTAAGGTCACGCAGTCAGTTATCTTTTGTGTCAAAGGTCTCTCGCTGCCTGCAAAACCAAAGCGCACGCGCTTCCAATTAAGCCCTGCCGTGGAGGCACCGCTGGCTAACGCAGTCACAAGTTCCTTTGTCCAAGGGTTGGCGTGCAATAGGTGAGAAGAAAAGAGCGCGTCGTGAGGGCTGCTAGACAGCAAGCCCGGGCGAAGCTCCCGGTTGTAGCCAGGCATTGTGTGCTTCTTTATAGTATCTTACGCCGAGCACTCCCGTTATTTTACCCTCTTCTTCCATATTATTTTCTTCCTCCAAAAGCCTGAGCCTGTTCACTCCACTCCAGCGGCGCATGTCGGCGGACTGCGTCATTTGGAAATTTATTTGGCGCTACTTGAGCATGCAGAGTCACAGCGAAAACAGCCGCTTTATAGTCGAAGCTCCGAGGCCGCGTATCGCGAGCCTCCGAAAGCGATCCAGCCGTCGAAGCAGTTACAAGCCGCCACGATCGAGCCTCCTTTGACACGCTGCGTAGAACGTGGCCTCGCATAATCCGCGAAAGCCACCGGCGTTGCAGGAGAAAGGGCACCGACCACGCATATATTCCGGCTCGCCCGGCAGCGTGTATATGCGCGGCCCAAACGCGTATGCAGCACGCGGAACAAGCAAACGGCGATTAGAGGACATGACGGCACGCGCACGCGTACACGGTGCATTAAATGGCAGTGATCGAACTCGCGGCCGCGGAACACTCCTCGGCCGGGTCCCCGTACGCAAGCCTTCTCGCAAAGACTGGCCGGGCGGGAAGTGCGTGCGGGCGCGCATCGCGGCTGCCGCGCCTGGAAGCGGGACGCGATAGTCGTCGCGAAATGAGTGGTGGTAGCCGAGGGCGTCAACGAGCGAAGCGTGCGCGCCTTCGACTCTTTGCCGAGGCAGCGGTCACGGAAGGCGACGGCATGTTGGTTGGAAGGCAGGCGCGCAGATCCTGGCTCTCGAGTATACGTATACATAGTAGACCTCCCTTTCCCCACGAGCCGGGCCTGGGACAGCTGGGCCACTCCTCCTGGCCAGTTGCAAGATGTCCTGTGGACACAGCTTTAGCAGCACATCGAGCTCATAGCCGACAAGTAAGGGTACGTAGCCTGCACAGATGATTCATTAAAGCCCCCCTCCCCCCCCCCCCCCCCCTTCTCTCACTCTTCGCAGGCGCTTACCCGTTTGAGAAATATCACTCACCGTCAGCCACGCATGGAATCAGCCACTTGTCTTCGACAAAAAAGAGCGCGTAACCGCATCACGATACACGATACGAGCGCACCCGAGACGACGGGGATTCACGAAAGTAACTGTAGAAATTCATATTCCTCGTGAGCTTTCCCAATAATTGGCGAGACGCGTCGCGGTTTTCCCGCAGTCCACGAGGGCAGCTGAAGAGTAAGAGGAGAGCGCGAAATAGCTCGTTATATAAAAAATGGCAATAAATAAGTTTCACTGCAACTCATAAGCGAGAATACATTGCACCCAAGCTAGTGACGCGCTTCTTGCAGCGACGTGCCGCCCACCGGCGTACTGCCAGCGCACCGCGCTTTGGTCGTTGCTAGGCCTATAGGCCTAACCTGCTTCAGAACAAAGCCGCTGCGGACCGGTGCTTCGGAATTATTCTCTTTCGCTCGTAAAATGTGTAATCTTGTTGCCAGTGTGCTATAAACAGAGTAAATGCTCATTAAAATTAAAGCACAGTTTGTTTCCTCAACGCCTTCTGCAGCGATGAACGGTATGCGAGGGCCAACACCAGGCTTCATTTAGGTATGAGTGGAAAATGAGTACAAGGGACAGAAGGCCACCCACAAGCACACCCTACGTTCACCTCGTCACGCGGTCTCACAGCTCTAGCGCTGCCCAAGGTGCCCAAGGCCAAGTTTCCGAACCGTCTCCGCGCGCGGAAAATGATCGAAGAGCTCCGTTATGAGAAACGCCACTTGCAAGGGCACGGCGAGGCGTTCAATATATCGAACGACCAGCGAAATTGGAGTTAAATATGCAGTGTGACCTTCCTATACTTTTGCACAGGATTTTCAAGGGGATAGACTAAATCCGGGTTCGAATATGTATGCAACGAGATGCGTTTTGCTTTTATTTTCATTCGTCGCAAAGCATTTGGGCACAAGCAACAAAGTGACGACGAAATGAATGGATCGCGTTCCTTCCGGTCTCTGATGAAAAGTCAATCCTGGTTCGTAGCCTCTTTGAAGGCTCCGATGTTACGGCAGGTCTCATATTGCACAGCGAATGTCTTTGCAAGCCCTGCCTTCAAGATTAGTAACCGGAACTTAACTGAAGGAAGACAGGGTGGAAAAAGTAACAATCGTTCCGGGTTCTTTCGCGAAAAAGAAGGAAGTCTAGGAGCTCGATTAAGGTGGAGCCACAGTCGATAAAGGCGGAATTAAAAATGATGAGACGCGGTCTCAAGAGTGCCATGTTATTTCAAATTTTGCAGCTGTAACAGAGGATGCATGCAGTGCCAATGGCAAGTCCTCTTTCCTATCTGGAAACGAGGTTACTTGTAATGTATGTTTATACACAGCCTCCTTTAATTAGCGGCGGCCGATTGATTGTTGTTTTTTTTTCCTTCTAGATTGCCCGCTGTAGGCGTATGGGGACATCACTTCTTTTCTTTCTAAACATTGTACAGGAAAAAAGCAACCAAAACGTTTTTAACAGCTCCTAGTGGATTCCTGCGGATACAACCTAAAACATCTGAGACAGTCGATATAACCATTCACTGTTTCACTAAGAAACGAGGTCGATAGCGCTCTTTTTTCTAATTCGTTGGGGCAAGATTCAGCACGCTCGAGTCATCAGCTGTTTCTGGTAGGCCTACATACTTTCCTTGTAATGCGCTTGCCACTTAGTCACCGTCTGCAGTGAAGCTGGAAGGCGAACCCTCTCGCGAAATGTTTTTTTTTCATGACATCGGTCTAAGCGAGTCTGAAAGCCTTAAGCGTTTGTAACAGGCTCTTAGGCACATCGTCACAGACAGACGACGAGCGGGCTCCTGGCGCCGCATTCAGTGACGAAACTTTCACCTTTTATGGAGAGAAAAAAAAGCTTGTGGTAGCAATCGAGCGATGTATAACGGCACTGAAACGACATTACAGATGAAATCCAATCTGCAATGCTTATGCGAAAATCCTACGCGAGCGTCTTCGAGTCAGGAAAGCTCCTATACCGATGAATGTATCACGCTTTGACAGAAGTGCAGAAGCAAATCTACTTTAAATGGTTCAAATAAATGGAAGGAAAACTTAAGTGTCCCAGGTCGAGACCGCTATATTATAGGTAGGTCGGCTGATGCCAGTTTCGGGCTCTGTGATGGTCGCGCAACACAAAGCTGATATGGGTCTACGAGTGCAGAGGCCTGTGGGATGAATAATTCCCTTGCAGCCCTCCTTTGCGGATAAAGGATAAAAAGAAACTGGTCAGAACAGTGGACATTTCTTCTACAGTAATGATCCTGAAAAGTGTCGGCATAGCGTGTACAGTTTTTGCTTACTAGAATATTTATAAGAAGATGAGGCTTGAGACACGTCTGGTACGCTGGCTCATATGCGTTACGGTAAGCAGGCTGGTATTATTGAGACTTATGAACGAAAAACCCGTTGGTACTAACTGCGGATACGTCTCAGGGACGCATACGTTCGAAAGATAATGAGGACGTTAACTTTAGTATCAGAATTGAGAGTATCCTTCAAGAAGACTCGCCGCGGTGGCTTACTGGCTACGGCGTTCGGCTGCTGAGCCCAAGGTCGCGGGGTCGAATCGTTGCTGCATTTTGATGGAGGCATTGTGCAAAAACGCCTGTGTGCTGTGCGCTGCCAACTCACGTTAAACATCCCCGGGCTGTCTAAATTAATCGTGAGCCCCCCACTACTTCGTCTCACACAGCGCACGCGCAGCTTTGGGACTTTAAACTCCACATATCATGCCATACCACCGGATGCTTTTTTCTGGAGGGGCCCAAGGTAAATTTTTGTACTGAGCAGTGGGAGGTGGGTCGAAGGCGATAGAGGCCGGTGCTGAGTGGTGATGGGCTGTACATGCCCGAAAAAAGCACTGCCAAGAGCGCCGGAGAGGGGAGGGGGAGGAAGATAGAACTGATTTAGATGGCGGGGTCATACCATGTCATACGATACCATACCATACCATACCATACCATACCATACCATACCATACCATACCATACCATACCATACCATACCATACCATACCATACCATACCATACCATACCATACCATACCATACCATCAAACAGAAAATAATGCAAATATGACTGCCAGCAGTCCAGTATTTTGCGGGACTGTTTCGATATTACTTAACGAATCCCGAGTATCGACTTGCCCTGGTCAGGACAGGCATCAGTCTCTGATTCTGGTCTCTTGAGGCTCACATGTATTCAGACCGCACCGCATGTGCGAACAGCAGAGACACCATGCTGCCTTCACCGTGAATACTAATTCTGGCAGCGAGAGCCCTTATCCAGTTAGTACTGAAAGCTAAATATTGCCTTAAACCACAGAAAAAAAAAGGATTTGTCTCGTTTATATTATTTTCGATGTTTACTAAGCCTGTTTATTTTTTCTTTTTATTGCCAACTTCTCAATACTCCTTCGTTTAGACTTCCTTAGTTGGAAATTTTGTAACCCTGATTGCAATTAGCGCCTCCGCTAGCCGCACGTGGTAAGGAAGATTACGTTAAGTTACTGAGAAAGGGGCGGCAGGCAGTACCAGCGGTCCTCGTGGTAGCACGCGTCCGCTGTTTTTTTAGAAGTGGCGCGTTTTCCTTGTGCAGTGCCTGTGCGCACAGCCGGCAGAAGCCTGTGCGTGCCGACCAGTGGCATGCTCGCGAGCGGTCCTCATGATGCGGAGAGGGCGCGCGTATAGAAGGGGTATTTGCCTGACCCACTCTTCCTCATGCGGCCGGCAACAAGCTGGCATCGGACCGGGGTACGGCGCCCATAAAGAGTCCCGCCAGCTGCCCCCAACGCGGGAAGGAGCCCGGCCAGCCTGCTGCAGACGCTCCGATCCCCTCCCCCTGACACATTTTTTTTCTTCTCTTCTCTCGCCGAACAAAACACAAACAAGACACGCGGTCTTCCCCGGCTTCCAAAACAGCGTCGCAGGCCAATGGCTCTCTGAGAAACAAACGCCCGGCTGATGGAGAAAGGAAAGGAGAGAAGGAGTGGAGAGGTCTTCCTCGTAGACAACCCTCGCTCCACCGCTCCAGCGACCTATGACAAGAAACGAAACGCCACAATTCGAGGCACCGTTAAAGGCCCCGTTCCCTGTAGCTGGATCGCGAACATCAACTTTCACCGCTCGGATTCAAGCGCGCCTGAGCGGATCGCCGACAGGAGGATCGACCGCTCTCCGGCCCGCTCACCTGTACGGGCTCGGTGAAAGCCACGCGAGGCGAGGCGTTACGAGCCAGACAACCGTGATATCGGCAGAACTTCGTCTTCTTCTCCTTGCCGGTCTGCGCCTTGGAGAGGAACCTCGCGAGACGGTTCGCAGCCGTCCGTATATGGCACGGTCGTGAGTTTCACTGGCAAATTCAGGCAGCTCCGCCGTAGTTCTTAGTAGAGTCGTGAGAATCCGGTACTATGGAGAGATTATATTCAGTCCTGGCGAGTAGCGCCCTTCTCCTGGTGATCCTACTTTGCTTCGAAGCACACCACGCAACGGCTGTGGATTCGCCGACGACGTCGCCGGAAGCCTGGCCCGACGCGATCAAAGACGACGCCGACGAGGACGTGTCCATCACCACGACGACGGCGACGACAACGACCTCGGAGTACGACCGCTTCGTACAGGCGGTTCGAGAGCAGGAGGCCGAAGGTCGCAAAATGATGGCCGAGGCGCTTAAGAGGATCCTACCAGCCATGATCCGCATGGGGCATGAGTCTGGTATCTCGAGTGACTGCCAGATGGCCTACTTCAAGAACATGATGGGCATCAAGGACCTCAAAGCGTGGGCACTCAAGAGTGAGTACACGGCACCTGCTCGACTTTTGGCGTGTATTGTGGCGTGTGTCTAGAGGTCCCGGTAGAGTCCATTCTTCGAGCCATCTTCGTCTCGCCTGAAATGTGTGGCCGTTTCTGTCGCATTCATTTATGCTCGGGACTCGCCGGTTTTATCAAATCATTCTTCAGGGTTGCCGTAAATTAGCACCCTTGAAAGCATATTGCAACCTAATTGCAACTGCTTCAGTTTTTGAAGAAAAGAATGGCAAAAACTGGGCAAGGAAGTCAATATCACACCTCTTTCTGATTTGGTTAGTACCTTTACAAACGTGCGTATGTTAGGATATGTATTTATTTATCTCTTTAACCGATTACCAGCTGGATGGTTTATTAGCTGCCAGTAACGCTTTACTCTTGACGCACACGTACGCTTCTTTTCACCCCTTCTCTTCTTTGTTACTAAATACTCTTTTGTGCCCCCAGCCGTCAAAGTAAGCGTGAAAACGGCCTGCTATACTGCACTGGTAGTTGCGTTCAAATTGGCGCAAAACAGATCCCAGGAACAAACCTTGAGACAAGGAACGAGAGAAATGACATGAATTAATCGATGAAAACGAGCGAGAGGGAAAAGGAGAGAGTGGAAAAAAAAAGGAAAATTTGGACATACTTTTTGGCTTTGCTTCTTTGTTAGTGCATGCTTTTTACCGCTGTGCTACGCTTCTTTCCACGTAAATACAGCGGAGAGCGGGCAGTTTTTTGTGACAGCAAATAGTATTTTATTTGTCACGTAGTATTCACAGGATCTTCAGGCAAGAACTGACGAGCACGGATACGTGTTCATCGGTTCTTTTTTTTTGTTTTTCTGCGCTTTTTTGACTCATCGCAAATAAATTTTCAGTGTTGCAAAGTAAATATGGACCGCTATGAAAGTGGAATTAAGTGCAGTAACGTTGGTCGTCGACTTGTGGTTGAATGTGATACAGTACAGTTTGCTTTCAAGAGAGGAATAAGCCGGGCTAGTTGGTACATCATTTGAATAGAAACAGCGCAGTAGACGGGACCAAGAAGAGAGAACACACAGACACAGGCTGTGTCTGAGTGTTCTCTCTTCTTGGTCCCGTCCACTGCGCTGTTTCTATTCAAACAGTTTGCTTCTTTCGTGAATTATTTCTGCTCAGGAGAAAATAACTTTATTCGCTTTTACTCTGTTTTTTTTTTCCCTTTCATTTGCCCCGTAGAGATGTAGTAGCAGCATAATGGGACTCTTTCTGAGAAGTATACACAGCTTTTACCGACGTCATAGCGGCTGCCATCTCTGGGAGCGGAAAGCGAAGCGAAAGCCTCGACGTTTTGTTAACCCGCCCATCGCCAACCGCTTCCCGCGTACTCCGTTGAAGCTAACCACGGTACCCAAAGATGGCGCCCGCTACGTCGCGTGAAAACTATCTATATTATTTTGCTCATGCGAGTAGTTTTGTATCAGAAAGTCTGCTAATATCATGAATGGAAATAAAGAGATAAAGATATGAAGGAAGTCGTGTAAAACTGGCGTGAAATTGAGAAAACTCCTGGTGTTGTGCTTACGCCACAGATTTTTCTTTTATTCATGCTCAGAGAAAGCTAATCGCGACATACAATTAATGCTCCAGTCGCTTCTTCCAGGCGGGACAGAAGAGGCATGGCCTCAGGAGCTTAAACGAAGTCTCAAAGCGCTTGTCAAATATCGTGTTTTTTTCTTGGACTACGTAGGCATGTCCACGCATTTAAAGGCTGATAAGTGCGACTTTAGGAGGAGTATCTTCAATGAAAGTTAAAAACACTGTGACAAAGGACACAGTGATTTTATCAGTGGCTCCTTTTGTTCATGAACGCCAGTCTTTTTAATTCTGTGTGAAATTTAATGCGCCGTTGTTTTTCCTTGACAAACGAAAAGAAGGTAAGAAGCTGCTCAGTTTATGTGCGGAAAACTGAAAACACCAGAATAAAAAAGAGCGAATGTAGAAGCTGCCCTGCGTACAGTTTGTGGCGAGATGAAAAAAGATGCTTAGTACAACTCCTCACTCATTATGAGGGCATACATTGCAGTCAGCGCGAAGAAAGAGAAGAGGGTATGGTTTGAACACGAAGCTGCCGTTATAATTAACCGATATTATTTGGTAGGCGTTGCACCAAACTGCACTGAGAGTCAGAGGGCAGTGTCACCACTCTGAAGAGCCACCAAATAAAGAACAGCTTTACGGTTACGGCTAAAATGAATTACGTTTACGTCGTTCGTGTGTATACGGAGGTTGCGTGATTACTGCGATCGCCAAGTGCGTGTCCAGTATTCATATTTTCCTGCATCATAAACATGTTCCAGGCGGGCATTCCCTATGACACTTGTCCCGCACGCGCGGTGCGTTGAGGAACAAAGAAGGCAGACTCCTCGGCTGCACTTGTTGGACTCAGGGTGCGGTGCTCGTCGTGGCCGTGCGCTTTGTTTGTCCACTCGGCAAGCTAGCGTCATCTCTGACAAATGAGGCTGCTACAGCCAGGTCTCGCTTTCTTTGCTAGACGGTACAACGTGCGGTATTTTTTTTCTTTTCACTGACTCTAGCTCAACACCAAGGTCAACGCTTGTTGCTTTCACGCGAGTGTGCATGACCAGCCGCGCCTCCGGCATTACGCCGTTATGCGCATTTCGCCTAGAGACCGCGAGAAGAGCACGCTTTCCCAGGCGCTCAGAGGAGTGAAATCGAGGGTTGTTCGGTCGGCACTGGCGCACACCGGGCAGCCAGCCCCACTTAGCAAGCGTCCGTGAGTGAACTGAGGGATTGGGCCTCCTAACGGACTGCCGTAGCTTAAACTTGCCGAGAAGCGGGGCGCGGGTCACGCCGACGGGCAGTGCGCACATGGGCAGCACTCTGTATAACGTTTTGGTGCGTCGCTTTTCTGTGTCCGCACGTGCCTTGTTAATGAACGACACCCGCGGCAGAGCTAGCGCGTTCGGGAAAAGAAAGGAGGAAGCGCGTGAGTGCGACGCACGCGGGGTGTAAATTTCAGCGGCCGCAGAACCGGCGCCGAGCGAGAGCGGAGGGATGAGGCCGGTATCTTTCCTCGGCGTTGCCGACTGATCGCTATTCTGACCGCTCGGCGGCAAAACGCTCTTTCCGACGACGCGCATCATCCGAGTTCCTCGGCGGGGACCGACCGCCCGCGTAGTGCCGGCATCCCTCCCGGAATAGCGTCCTCGAGAAGCGGACAGCGCGACAGAAAAAGACGGGAGGATGCCGGTGAATGAAGTGCGACGGAACAAAGAATGCGACGCCGTTTTTTTGTTGCCGTTTTTTTTTTTTTTTCCGAGAAAGCGCGCGCGCGCGTGGCGCCCGCAGTGAGCTTCCTTTTCCGCCGTGCTCGCGGATCCTCGGGATTTCGTTTAATCCTGGCAGCGGCCGTGGCCAGCGCCGTCCCCAATCGGCGCTACGGCACCCGCGCTACGTAAGCGAACGCGGTCTGCTATCGCGGCCCGGGATCGGCTCCGCAGGAGCCGGAATCGGGAAGACGATGAGACCAGCGCCGCGTTTCTTTTTTTTTTTTTTTCCTGCAGCGCTGGGCGCGCCCTGCCGAGCGTGGCGGCGGCGCCCGTTCCGTGCTTTTTTCAATTGGCCCCTCGAGCTTAGCCGCACCGCCGAGTTTGGGCAGATTAGCTGATTTGCGGCATTGTCTTCATTGCGTCACCTCATAAGTGGCCCAGGCATCCGCATTGCAACTGCTTAAGTAAGCGCGGAAAGATCGCCCCCGATCTGCGTCGCCGAAGAAGAAGAAAGGAGAAAAAAAGAATAGGTTCATTTATGCGCACCCCTTTTCTCCCACGAGGAAAAAAGCGCGCAAGCTTATCGGCCAAAAATAATTTCTGTGTCACGGATGCATATTAGAGTACTACACCCGAGGTTTCTGGCTTTTGGGGATGTAAATCAATCGCGATTAGTAAAGATACACCGGCAGTCTTCTATCTGAAAGGACTACATGGCACCGCCTACACTAATTTCAAATTTCGTGGTCGAGATAATCTGGAAAAAGGCTTCTCACCAAGCTCGTCGTTTCACCAGAGTGTCCCTGTAAGCAAAGAATGAACCAACATTTTCAAGTAGCCTTACATGGTTTAATTTAAGAACAGTGCAAGGCATTTCCGACTCGTTTCCTTCGAGCGAAAATTTCAATACCAAGCCTGGGGACTCTTTGTTAGGATGACAGGATATTCGAACCCAGTACCTCCCGCGTAAGAAGCAGATACGCTTATGTATATAGGCTAGTGCCGCGATGGATTATAGTAAGGCTAAAATTCAAGCCACTTGGCGTCGTTAGGGTCTGCGGCACCCGGTGAGGTGGCCTGCCACGTCATCCCCGATGCATTACCTCCACTATACCCTCATGGCCTGCTTCAATGTCGCTCTGTACCATACGACAGATAGTTCAGTTAAACATCAATGAAAAACCGCACCCCCTTCCAGGGCTGTACTGGGTGCGGTCCGCACCCCCCACAGTGACGCCTTGAATTCGTAAGTAGCTTGAAAAGCAAAGGTACCTGAAGCTTGCGTAGTAGTTTCCTTCATGTAAGTAGACTTACGGAACAGTCTCTAAAAACAATTCTGCAAAGCTGACTTTTGTTTGCTTAATCGATTTGTTGAGTTTTAAAGCGACAGCGTTAAAGGCCCCGTACACCAGAAAGTCCGGCGTCGGCGTTGGGAGCGAAAAATAACGGGCATAGCTGTGGAAGGTGGTCCCCAGAAAGCAGCCTAGGAGGAAGGTGGCCACCTATAGGTCACGTGGCGCATCGCTTAACCATAGCACCACTGCGCCAGCAGGGTCGTGAGGACTCCCAGGGATATATGAATGTTTGGTGTATTGTTTTATTGTGGTTTGACGTCCCAAAGCGACTGAGGCTATGAGGGACGCCGTAGTGGAGGGCTCCGGAAATTTCGACCACCTGGGGTCCTTCAACGTGCACTGACATCGCACTGTACACGTGGGTATATGGAAATGAACCCATTACGCTATCGCGTCATACCCTAAAGGCGTAGCTTAAGTGTCCCGTCAAATTTTTTATTGATTTTTTACTTGCCAAAGAAACTCTGTGGGCTATGAGGCACACCATAGTGGAGGGCTTCGAATTAGTTTTGACCACCTGGGGTTCTTTGACGTTCACCTACACTGGCGCTTCTGCACTTCGCTCCGGCCAAAGAGCGGCCGGGATCGCATCCGCGAACTCGCGCTCATCAGCCGAACGACAAAGCCACTGAGCCACCGCGGGTAGTTCGAAGCGAAGCTTGAAGGCAGGCTAGCTCCGTACCGGTGAGCCACCCACTGGTGCGAAGCAAATCGAGGCACAAGAAGCAAGATTGTTTTTTTTTTTTTGACTCAGCAGAACCTACAGCATGTCCAATAATCATCACGATTAATCCAACAAATGGGCTGGAAATGGAGCCCCATCATCTCTCCAACACGGTATACGACAAGAATAAATGTCAGTAGTGTAGTTATAAATAGCTGCAGTCGCGGAAAGAATCGTACTGACCCCGCCTTAGCGTTTCAACTTTTCCTTCGCTTTCCCTAACGGAAATAGAAAAGTTTGTTGCCTTTATGCGCACAAGCGGCATTTATGTTCATGTCTTAAATACCCATTAGTTCTTTCTGGGTAACGAACGTGTTGGAAGAGGTTGACTGTTGAGGCGTGGTAGATAATATTCTGTTCGCAACTGCGCACAAAGCAATATCTGGAAATGTAGCTACAAGCGAATGCACTCGGAACGCACTCTCTATGTTTCTTGCGATCGAGCTCTAACACCACTGCGTTCAACTGGAAGGCGCTTTTTTCCACTTACCGGCGTGGGGTATAAAAGGTTAGTGTAGTCCCTCAGAAAAAAAAAAATGTTCAAGAACACCGATCACCTCGTGGAGGGCATCGCTTAGAGCTGCGAAATTTCCTTTTTAAACCCGCAATTTCTTACCTCCCTCACCTATTCTTGCAAAGAGCCGCCGCGGTGGCTCAGCGGTTACGGTGCTCAGCTGCTGTCCCGAAAGACGCGGGTTCGATCCCGGCCGCGGCGGCTAGAATTTCTTTGGAGGAGAAATTCTAGAGGCCCGTGTACTGTGCGATGTCAGTGCACGTTAAAGAACCCCAGGTGGTCCAAATTTCCGGAGCCCTCCACTACGGCGTCTCTCATAGCCTTAGTCGCTTTGGGACGTTAAACCCCAGAAACCAAACCAAACCTATTCTTGCAAAGAATTCAGCCGAGTCCTTTATGCCGAGCGATGTCTGCGTAGCACTTCGGACGCGGTACGCCCAGCGCGTGCCTATGTACTCAGCAGCAGGCTCGCTCCAGGCTCGCAGGCTCGCTCTACTCCCGTCTCCCGCGTTGCGGGGCGATTAAATAATAAGCCCTCAACAGCCCGCGCGCGATATCAGGCAAGCGCACCCGACGGTGACGCTTCGCTTTCCCTTACGCGCATGTCCCTCAATCTGGACCGGCGTGGCTTCCAGTCGGGGACTCTGCCGAAGGCCGTCGTTTCACGGCGGTTGGTAGGCGTACCCTCCCCGTTCACTCGTCGCCGGTGCGGTTACCCTTCTCCTCAGACACTGACGCGCACGGAGGTGGAGGAGGAGGCAGGGATCCGCTTCCTGGTACCTGTGCACATTCCATGACTCGATCGTGGTTCCACCCAGCTTCCGTGCAAGGGATCCATGCGTAGCGGGAGCAGGACGCTGTCGTCCAGCCGTCTGCCTTGCGAGGTTCACATTCAGCCTTGCCTTGCCGCTTCAGTCCGGCCGTGGTTGAACATAGCATCCGTGATAGCCATCGCACGTATTTACTAGTACGTCTTAGTTGCAAAGAAATGCTCATGCAATGTTGCCAATAAAACATGTGATAGAATGCGCTAGTACCTAAGAACATGCATATTTTTCTTTTGTTAGCAATATGTTGCGTTTCTGAAAGGAAGTATTGTGTTAACAAGTGTTGTTCAGGGAGATGATTTGAGGAAAAGAAAAATCATTTGTTTTTTTTTTATTCCGGAAAAAATTCTATACAGTGGTCAGTTATTATTCACTGGCGTCTCATAGTTGGTGGCACGACATCCGCTAAGCCTCTTCGGTCTCTAGAGCAGTGCAGTGAGTCCCGACCTCACGGTAGGTCACCTGGCTAGAAAGCCGCGACTAGCATCGGCAGATTAGGGGCCAAACTCTTGAAGCTCCGCCCATGTAGCACACGTGACAAAGTTAAAGCAATACCTGCTGCTCATGAGCCCGACAGTCCTGATGGCGTATACCGTATACAACAGCCAAGGTGCAGCGCGGACTGTTCTAGCGGGCCAACAGTTTTGAAAATTGATTTGCTGACCGCCAAGGCGGGTTGCCCAGCTCTGTAAAGATTTAGTGACCGAGCAATGATGCTTCAGTGAAATCTTAGCCTCGCCGACTTATCTTGCAAGCCTCATCTTTCGAGCATTTTCAATGGTGGAATCAATTCTATTGCATGCACGCCATATTTTCGTTCGCTTTTGCGTCCGCACTGCAAAACTCGCCTGAGTGACAGTAAGTACCATACCGCCCATGTCTTTAAAATCGCACACTGTACACATACTTACATGGCCACGTGTAGTGTACACCTTACATGTGGTCGCGTAGGTAGGAGCACAGGTTATCCACGCCAGCAGAGTAGAATAGGAGTATGCAGAAGAGATGTCAAGGTAAAAGTTCAACCCATTTCGCAGCGATGGCCTAGTGGGTTGCGCTTCTGCCTCGTATGCGGGAGGTGTAAGGTTCGATCCCCCCCCCAATTGCCGCCGAGTACCAACCGGTTTTTCAGTATGTACCCCTTTTGCCAAAAGTAACCGAGCAACAGGTTTTTGCTTCTCAAACGTATAACGGAGTCTTTCCGGCACCCCTAAGACCGAACGGTGTCAATGTAAGGACAAGGTCTCACCTTTCTTTGCACAGAATCAGAGCTTAAGGGCTGTCATGAGTGCTTCGCTACGCGGCTAAGAAACAAACCACCTGTGCCGGGTTACATTTGGCAAAGACGGTACGTACAAGCTTTCTCTTGTCCTGGTGCACGGCTCCTCTGGTGCGAAATGCTTTGAAAAAGCGGTTCGTTGACCACAATTCGTGTACAGAAAACACATTAGCCATGGTGCGCTTCGACCACGCTGCGCACGTGCCATTAAAATCAAATGATCCCCAAGAAGAGCAATTATAAGTCGAAGAAGATAAAGATAGCCTCGACAGTTTACAGGGCAATCTGTGACCGGTAGGTCGGTACGCATTTCTACAGCAACTGCACCGATCGTTACGCATGTCTACCGGAAAATGTTTGCTCTCTGTGCCGACAACTAGCCCATCAGCACAGTTTTGCTAGAAGCCACGTGCAGCAGCTGAGGAGCAAAAAAAGGTCGTGGGAGCCGGGATCCAAGGGACGCGTAGTTCTTGCCGCATGCGCTCGTACAGAATA
The DNA here is from genome assembly GCF_055824585.1 of Amblyomma mixtum. NCBI lineage: Eukaryota > Metazoa > Arthropoda > Arachnida > Ixodida > Ixodidae > Amblyomma > Amblyomma mixtum. The sequence continues at coordinate 175,596,566 of NC_143014.1, forward strand.
TGAGCACTGACTCACGTTCGTCGCATTTATTTTCTACAGCATACAGTAAGCCAGGCTTTTAGACCCGTTACGCAAAGCATTCTGTTTCAGTCTTTCTGGTGTTTATTACGTGTGCCCTAAGGCAACCTATGGCCTTACGAAAGCCAACCATCAGTCAGGACAAAAAGTTTCGTGCCTCCCCCTTTTATTTTATGCAGTAATGAAAGAGAAAAAAAAACTAAAGGATAACAACTTGCTGCTTACACCTTACAGGTTATGCGTAGATCTTTCTATCTGCAGCAAACTTCCTGCGTAATGACGTGCCGTATTGCAAGCAATGATTTCCAACATTGCCGCGTTATGATCATTCGGCTTTTAGCGCTATGTATATCATAATCACTTTCTATTTCTAGCCTGCAAAGCTTATATTCTAGTATCTATGTTATATTGGCAAGAAGTTCTCTTCCGCTTACGTTTTCCGTTAGCTCTTTCTTGTCCGTTCACGCTTCCCCGGGTAGATGCACTGCCCTATATCGCTTTCTGCTTCACCACGGTGCCCGCTATTTATATGTCTATTCACGCAACGCGACTAAATTGTTTGCGAAGCATCGGGACCGTGCGAAATTAGGTCACATTTAGGGATGCTCGCGACGATGCTCGCGGGCTATGACGACAGCTACTAACCGTGCATATCTCTGTGCCGGTCGCCAAACTTATTTCCTTTGCGCACGAGTACGCCGAACGATTAGCTTTCTTTGCTTGCCTGCCTGCTTTCCTGCCTCCTGGCCTCACTTTTTGTTTTTCATGCTCTCATACAGTGATTGGTTTTACTACTGGCGGCAGTGCTCATGACGACAATAAAGTCGATTTCTGTTTCACAGCTCAGCAGAATGAGCTCACAGTGACGCCTCGCTCAAAGGCGCCATCTCAAAAGCCGCGTACGTGCAGTATGTGACAAATGAGTACCCCGGGGCCTGTATGCGAGGCTTTCCCGGAATCTCTCTGCGTCGCAGTAAACAACGAACTTGGCGCACGTCACCGGTACGAGACGCGTGACCAGCGCGTGCCCAACCTCCATGGAATCAATGAAGGAGCGCAGGCCGAGAAAAGGAATGCGGGCCAATTACGCCGTCCGCGCGTTGTTGTTGCGACAAATAAGAATCGCAATACAGCGGAAGAAAGGAAAAGCGAGCCGAAGACACTAAGCGGAGAGCGCGCCCCGTTTGTCGAATGACCGCTGTTCCCGGCAAACGCAGCGCGTGATCGGCCGAGCGTTTGACGTCGCCCGTCGGCACCGAGATGGCAGCGCGATAGCGCCGTCAGTCTACTACGCGAAACAGCCCGCGGGTCAACGCGGACACTTACTGCCGCTCGCGTGCTCACCCTGCATCGCCGACTGGGCCCGAATAGCGGGAGGCAGCGGCGATTGCCGAGGTCGAGCGGCGGACCCTTCGCGAGCGCGCGTAACAGGAATCGCAGAGGAGAGTCCACATGGGTTGGAGTATTCCAGGCCGGTAACTGAGACACGGAAGGCTCGGCTCTAGGTATGCGCGGATGATGAAAGAAAGAGGAGCCAGTGACAGAACGCCGGGGGTTTCCTAACGACTGGTTTTCTAGTTTCCTGTAGACAGAGCCAGGTTTCCGGACAGAATTCATAGGCTGGGTTCCCGCTCAAAGAAACCGTGTGCGCAGCGTGCGGAGTTGAATCGGTGTTTATTTGCGGTGATCAGCAGTCCAAAGTACCTTCCGCGACAATGAAAATTTAGCGAGCTTGTAAATGTTAGCTGGATACTCAAGGTTGCTTGTTAGTCTTTCCAAAGCCCTTCAAAACTTTCTCTAGAGCCCCGGATAGTAGGAACAGTGCCGATGTACAGATGGGTCGTCTATGCAGTTGAGAGCAATGGCGGAAGACTATTTTCGTTGACCGATCCAAGAGGCCAACGTTCGTAGTGTTGATAGTAGAGGTCCCATATCCCTGGTAGCGCCGAACATTCGAATAACGTTATAAAATTGTTGTGTAAGTTGCAGTAACTTTACATGCTACAAATGAAACGTTATGCTAGCGCTAAAAATTTACAAATTACGTCATATACAGCGTGGTAAACTTTAGTCTAACGTTCGAAGTGAACATTGTGCAAATACCTGTTCAAAGTGTTATTTTAATGTACAAATCATAATTATACTACAAGACTGCAAATTGTTATGGTGTTATATTGTTCAAATCGTAACCTGCCCATATTTTTAAGCACTGTCTCGGAATTTTGTGTAATGTAATGACGTTTTTCAACTAGCAGAACTTTGCAGTTAAATATCTCAGATGTGCGCCTGCCATAGATTGCATGCACAGCCCAAAATTATCACGAGAAAACTTCGCATATTGCCCATCCACTGCTACCACTCATGGCGCCCTTCAGGGCTGTCTAAATATATAAGCCTGAAGTCATGCTATGCATTACGAGTTGAATGTGTGAGTTGCATGTATTGGTTGTGCTGCATTGCAGGGTGTGTTGCCCTTGTTTCCACTTGCTACTGGCAAAGTGCTGATTGAAGTGGTGGTGCATCACGATTGGCGGGTCACAAGGAAGTTTAATACACAAAGAAAAATCGCTTTCATTATAAATTGTTAGTTGCAGACCTAGCATACGTCCTGTCCGCCTTCGCAATGTCCGTCATTTTTGCACTAGTTCTGAGGTGTCGAGCCCAACTTCACGCTTTAACAAGAACATCTGGGAAGTATCGAAGTAAAAAATCACTACGAGAAATTTGAAAGCAGTCAATTTCCCTGGCTACCGTAATGCACTGCTTTCGAATAATTACTGCACATATACCAAATATTCGCACTATTTAGCTTCATTAAGTGACCAAGCTATAAGTTGGCGTAATAAATCTGGAGCCGCGGACTTACGACGGGCCCTACAGCACAAGGTTGTTTTGATCAAAGCGCCGCCAGCTGGAGGATTTTTATACCTCAGTTTTTGTTTTGCGCCCATAAAAGCTATGTTATAGCGCCGTCATAAGCATAAAGCGCGGGGTGTACAGGGTGTATATTACGTAAGAAAATGACGGAAAGGTTAAGGTATGGTTAACCTACAGTGAAAGCAAGCATGGACGGCAACACGAATCGGAGCCGGTCACTTTGATCACATTTCGCTTTAAAACACAGCTGCCGCGGGCGAGACAGACATGGCGTTGCGTGTGGGTGGAGTGCAGGACGCCGATAGAAAGCGCTGTGCACGACGAGAGATCCATGCCTGATTAATTGTGTTGTTCTGCATCATGGACTGCCCTTTTCAATCCTTCATTCCCGGCTCAGTCCAGGGCCCACTTGCACTAAGTAAATTAGACAGTATAGTTCTCGATCTAGCCTTATTCGCAGTTTAGACTACGCGGTGCTAGAAGTGGTCCAGACCCTCCGCTGAACGCGAGAAAAGGAAAGGTGCATAACTGGCTCACCTAGCCGGTGGACACTTCAACAACGCCGCTTAAGAAAAACACGAACGCTAGCTGGAAACAAGCTTTTAGTCGGCATCCATGTTTTTCTCTGACGGCGCGGTTGTGGTGTCCACGAGCAAAGGGAACCAGTCATGCGTCTTTCCTTTTCTGAAAACTGGCCGAGGGTGTATAGACTACGAATAAGGCTAGGCGGCAACTACATTGTCTTACCTTATTCATTGTCTAAAAACTATCTAAGTTTTGAGGAAGGGAAAGGCTAATAACTAGCTCGCTTCAACCAGCGTGTTTTGTTCTCTCTCATTGGCGCTCGTCCCACCAGCCATTGCTCGACCAGGAGGCTTTGTCTCTCCATAGCTCTCCGCTGCCACCGCGCCAAGTCCTCCTGCCTTCATCCCTTCCCGCACGTCGCGGTTGATGTCTGAACAGAGTAGTGAGACAATTACTACATCTTTCTTTTCCTCAAAAAATTCTCCACTCTCGCCGCGCCAGGTTTTTCTCCTTTTCACAGTGCAACGCATTGTTCTGCGTGGTGTTACATTGACTTCGGCGTTGCGCCCCCTATGCTTGGCCCTTTGGCCAAGCTATTACAGCTGTCGCTGTAAAAAATAATCCCGATATATTCCAACGATGCATGTGACTACAATGAAATTCCCTTCGTGACGCCAGTCTGCTGCGGTGAACGCGGCACCAACACTGCGTTATACGTTTTCTTCTTGTGTTTGTGCGTTGTATGACTGCACCATAGCCAGCAACGTAAGTTTGCTTATGCTAAAAAGCAAGAGGTAGAAAAAACTCGACGTTAAAAGCGACCTGCAGGTTGCAAGGCCTGAAATGCGCGCCGCCGCGCCACGCGTGATACCGCGGGCGCTGAAGAATTCGTGAGGAATGCGCACATTTTGATGTGCGGAACAGTGCGGAATGCTTGGCCCGCGGCATGCACGCGCTGGGCGAGCGCGCAGTCCCTCACGGCTCATTATTCCATAAACAGCCGCTGGCCTTTGGACGGCGGCGGGAAAGTCAAGAGCGCGAGGGCAGCACGGCTCGCTGCCGTGCCGCGGAAGAAGCGCCACGGCGCGACCCCGGCTCGCGCGGAATCGGCCGCCTATTTTGGTCCTGAATGGGGTCACTATTGTCTACGAATTGTGCTACGCGTACCGCTCGGACACAGGCCTTATCTGCGGGGCTGCGCGCGGGGCTCGCATACGCATTGTGAGCACAGGTTCCCAGCGGCCGCCCCGAGGCACGACGCGAATACGCGCGCTACGCATGCGCTTCGGTAGCGCGTTTTTCTCTTCTATGTTTGCTTCCATCGTTCCTCCCCCGGACCGCACTGCACTCTCTATGCGTGAGCCTCGGGTATGCGCGAGCACGATGACTGCCAACGGCGGTCACATCGAGAGAGGAGATCGTGGCGAACGTACTACTTGCGGAGGCGCGATTATGCACGCGTTTCGTTATTGAGCCTCGCCCTCTTTTTCTGGGCGCCCAGCATACATGCGCAACTCGGCTCACATTTCCTGCTTACACGCGCTGTCGTTTTGCGGCAGTGTCCGAGGACAGCTGCCCGTGAGGCCGCCTTTATCGCATCGCCACGTTCCTGACGGGATGTCTTTCTTGATTTCCTCGTTCTCTTCTTTCTCCTTTTTTCTCTACAACTCAATTTGCATTCCGAGCTCGTCGTACTCCTGATGCACCTTGAGAGAACCGTGGAACTGGACCCTACCATACTGAACTGCGCGATGGTGACGTTGGCCCGCGTCCTAGGCTCGTGGTCCCATTCCGTCTGTCTTGAGCGCTCGCTTGAGTAGCCTCTCCGCCCCGTTAGCTTCCGAGGCTGTTTGCCGGCCTCGCGGCCGCAGGTCACCAGCGCTGGACCATGTCCAAGAACGCACTGCCCGTGCCAGCGTTCGGCTGTGCGGCATACCCTTCACGGAGGATGCCGACGAACATTTCGCTATCTACGCTGCTATCGACCGAGATACGATCCAATGTCTGGTCGCGATGCAACCGACGTAGCACGTCAGCTTCGTTGCAGTCATCGGACAGTCGGCCTTAGCTAATAGCCTTGCTCTTTATGCACTACTGCCTGCTGCGCAAGGAAACGATGAACTACAAAAGAAAGCTTTCGAAATATTTCTGTGCAGTTACAGGAACATTTCGTGCGATGCCCTCCGTGACACTGAAAGCACACAGGTACTGCACAAAAGCGTCGAAATGTCGATGATAAAATATACTTACCCAATACGAGACTAAGTCTCTTTTCCTTTTCTTTTTTTTGATGAGATGCTCTCGTTGTCGAAAATCCGAGACGAAAACTTAAAAGTAACGAACACATGCAGTACTACGATTAAGCGCATATTTTATAGGAATATGCCGCCTCAAACTACCATCGGTTTCCGTGGTGTAGTGGTTATCACGTGCGCCTCACACGCGCAAGGTCCCCGGTTCGATCCCGGGCGGAAACAAGTTCTATTTTAAAGAAATTTTTTTTCAGGCCTGCGTTCGTTGTTAGAGCAAAAAAAAAAAAAATAAATGAAGATCTACGTCGGCGCCCAACATGAATGTTTTTCTCAACGCGATTTTTAGACCATTTTCAGCAGAATTTGGTTTATTAACAATAATCAAGCGTTCCGCGAAGCAAGCTAAAATTGTAAAGTCCATCAGAACACGTGCGACTTAATGTTTGTGTTTATATAACTTGAGTTCATATTGCATCACCCAACCGACATGATGTTCCTGATAGGGAGAGTAGAATTGTAATTTTATTCAAATAATTTTAGTGATTAGAAAAAATAATATACAGAAGGAAGCCAGCGATTCTATCGGAACTTGCTGTTAGGTGCAAGCAAGCCATTAATAAATCAACAAGCAGCCGCGCAGCATATTCATATATAAGCGGTAGAAAAAAAAAATAGAAAAGAACGGACATCGCAGCTTACAAAGTAACGAGCATACATATGTGCAGTTTGGAGTGTTACAAAAAATGAAGGCACTAAATGCTATATAAACGCAAATAGGAAATGTATGTGAACTGTACGCACTAAAACAAATTTTGAACAAAGTACAGGAAGGTAACAAAAAGAGTCAAATAAAAGCAACACATAAGCATATAAATAAAAAATGAAAAACATTTCAAGAGAACATATAAAATTTCCTTATAAACGTAAGACAGAGTGAAGAATAATGAAGTATTCAAAGCAAATTATAAGTGAAAAAACCGTGTACGCTAACTATTCTCTGGCCGGAAGCAAATTTTGCAGTTTCTTTGTGAACACGAATGTTGAACGAGATGTTTTTTTCCACAAAGTGGTAACGTGTTCCAAAATAAGAGAATGGAAACATAAACCGTTTGTTCATCGTAGTTAGTGCGTACCTGTAATAAAATGAAATTATTGTATATCACAAATCTTTGACATTAGTGTATGCCCCACTTGGCTTCGAAATGGAAGATAATGAATGTGAAGATAATCATGCCTTGGTGGTAGACATAATGTTGTATATGTGTAGTAATAGAATAGTACTATCACTATGTGGACTAAAGGTGACAATTCTTGGAGCTTGATTCTGTAGCCTCAAGGAAAATAAGGTGATAATTATTTTCCCCATTCGTATATTGCACTATCATATTTGGCAGTATTGTATATGAACTAGAATAGGTTTATGGTTTATGGGTGTTTAACGTCCCAAAGCGACTCAGGCTATGATGGACGCCGTAGTGAAGGGCTCCTGAAATTTCGACCAGCTGGAGTTCTTTAACGTGCACTGACATCGCAAAGCACACAAGTCTCTAGAATTTCGCCTCCATAGAGATTCGATAGCCGTGGCCGGGATCGAAGAACTAGAATTGGATTGGGTAGTATATAAGAGAAGTGTTGCGCGATTGAAGTATTGCTGGTCTTAATTAAAGAAAAGAAGAGCGAGGGGATTTTATTTTTAATGTTACAAAACTTCAAATTTCCGCCCAAATATATTCCTAAAAATTAGCAGTTGATGCCAAAAGGAAATAGGCGCCGATCCAGTGATGCAACAAAGCAGTATGATTTGCACGGAAAATAAATGCAGCATAACAATAACTGGTTTCTCAAGTTATAATGAAGTAATGAAATAAATAACTAAATACGCTATGTGACGTGCTTATGGTTAACAGTGAAGAACAACTCATATATTAGGCCTCGATAACCTTGCGGCGGTGTAGTATTACACACCACAATAATTTATTTTCGTGGCTCACTTATCGTTTACAATTCTTGGTTCCCTGTAGTTAGCATTATGAATAACTTTCCGATGATCGAGTAGTCTTATTCTTACCCTTCGCCCATACCATTTTCGTCGTCATCGACCATACAACACATTCGTCTTCCGATAACATGACACCGGTGCTTGATATACGGGATTTTTATCTATGTTTTGACCAGTATTTTTATATAAACCTTGCGGGCTTCTATTTCTGGGCATGTATAGTATGCCGACATGGCTTTAAGGCACACGTTTTCGCATGTCTACTAAACATCATGACCTTGCCCTGGAAATCACCTATGCTGTCTGTTCTTTCCTACATGCAACGTCCGAGTGCTATAGCGAGCCCCGATTGTCAGTTGGTTAAGCTCTGGAATAAGAAGCGGGACCTCGCAGACTTTATTCTAGCTGAAGACCGCATTTTTTTTCTGGCTACAATGTCCGGACACTTGTATAGGGCTGATTTGAGATGGGTTTTTTGAAGACTTAGTATCTAACTTCGTTGATGCGGCCGATAGGCGTTGCCAACCGTAATATAAGTAGAACAAATTTATTACACGTGCTCGTTGCAGTAGTCATATTAGGAGTGCTTAATGCAAAAACATTACAATCAACCACATTGGTATTTTTCAAGACGCTCGCACTCGCCGATCAAATATAGAGGGCAAACCGCGAGGCATGCCGTATTTACAAATATGACATGACATCGAGCCTGGGGTCCTTTTGATCCCGTAATCGACGTGAGCAAATAAAACCACAGAAAGTTCATAAACGTTTTTCAAAGCAACTCACAGTAATGGCATACGCTTGAGTGTTTCAGAGCATTGCATGCTCAGTAATAAATGAAATCCGACAACACGCCGAGGCTCAGTCCAGCGTCATATTTCGAGGAGGAGACGTGTTAGTAAATTAGATAGTTTTAACTATCCCATTTGCTTGAATCTAACGACCTTTGGCCTCAGGGGATATTGATGGATGCACTCCTTTGGGTTGCTAGAAAGCGTCGGACACTTGTATTAGATATCTTTAATTTGCCCCCCAAAACCATTTGCTATCTTGAAAACTGTAATGACTTATATTGAGCACTAGAAGCCATACTGGCATTCTGGAATCGTACTCATGCCTGCTGACTTATGAACTGAGTTTTTCGGGGAATATTGTACAGCAGGCTCGATTAATTCTAGATGTAAAGCAACGTGGGCACGCGCAAGTCAGCCGAACTGTTTTCTTAGTTTTAGCGCCGTCTGTGCTTTCAGGTAGCTTCGATGTGCGTGCTGCGGCGGCGCATTGGCTATGGCGTTCGGGTGCGGAGCTCAAGGCCATGAGTTGGATTCTGGTCGCGCCGGCCTTATTTCGATGCAGGCGAAATGCCAAAACGCCCATGCAGCGAGCTTTCGGCACACGTTTTGGCCCCAGGTGGTTGAAACCAATCCGGAAACTTTCACTACGACGTGGCAGATGTGGAATAAATAAAACAGTTTCGAATAAATGCCTTTCGCAAACGTCGGCCAAGCAGGCACCAGAGCGTCTTGTGCTAACGTCTACGAATTACGTCTGCGAATGACGGACGATGCCTTAACTTTAATTTCGTTTCACTCGTCTTTACCAAACGCAGCCTCTACAACAACAAAGTGACTTTGTGCCTCTTCTTCATGGCTCAGCAATGACTCTTTAACGAAGAGTTACAAACCACCATAACCGCTGGTGGTATACCATCAGTGGTTGTGCGGGTATGCCGCTACGTATGCTGTTGCGGCATTTCTGAAGTAGCTGGTCAGCAAAAGCTGCTGAAGAGCCGCTGCACCTCTAGAGCGCAGCCAAAGCTGTCGTTACGCTTCCTTTATATACTTATAAATTTTCTCTCTATCCAGAGCGATATTAAGGCTGATGTTATGAAATCTAGGGCTTCAGTTCAGTTTTCTCTATTTCCTTGTTGCGGGCCCTTCCAACTAAAATGCAGTGCCGCTTTCAAGGCATCTCAAAAGAGTCAGGCAGCCGGTAAGCCAGGTACAGCTTGGACCGCTACTCTGTCCAAAGCAAGAGTAAACAATGTGAATCTCACTGTGAACTACGATAGCGGTTGATAGATATAACTGAGACTCACTGAATAAACAAAATAAAGTCACTTGCCGCCGTGAAGAATATTCTCAAAAAAGTCCTTTTTCTTTCTTTCTTCAATGCATTCAATAGTTTTTTTTTTTCCTTTTCACATTCTCCCATGACGCGTATTGGTAAGGCAATGACCTGGTTTAATTACGCTCAGTGGAGGGCTCCGGATTAAATTCAACCACCTTGGCGCTTTGACTTGCAGATATCGCGTGAAACATTGTCCAGAAGTCTTTTTTCTTCTTGCATTCAGAATTCAGTACGCTGGGAAGCATCAAAATTCACTCTCGATAGAACGCGCGCAGTCGGCAAGTGCATCTAGGGGGGGGGGGGGGGGGGGGGGGGGATCAGTACTGTGAGATAGGAACTAAAATTGCGTAATATTGTCCAACATGGTGGCAGGGCAAGTAAAAAGAAAAACTTCTTAATCAGGTCGTGCGAAATTTAAAAGTTGTATTTTCTAACACGAATCGAAACGGCTAAAACTCCTTGTTCATGCGCGCTCGTACATGGTCTGCAATGCAACACCAACTCGCCCATCAGTCTGTGCTTAAATGCCTGTTTTTTTTTTGTTTTTCGACGCCGGCGGCGGCATCTAGAAATTTTCAAATGAATTACATTCCAAACAAGTGAGAGAGCATATAAAACCTCACAGTTCTTGACAAATAAATACAAAACTACGCATGCTTCGCGGTGCTGGGACAGCCGGCCACGTGCACAGGTGAGCAGGATATGCGCGCCTGAAGCCGCCATCCTTTCCCACTGGAAATTGTCTGGGGCTACGCGGTGCAACGGCCTAAGGTCGATAAGTGCCCCATCTCCTGTCCGGCCCACCCACCAGATTTTCCTTTTCATTGTTTTCCCCAGGACCTAAGTGCACGCAACAAGGGGCGGAATTCACCTCACGTGCTCGAGGGGGCATGAGGGGACGACCACAAAGGTCCGCTGTCCGCGGCTCGTTCGTTAGCCTTTTCTCTCAGCGCCCACTCTGTTATTTTCCTCCGAGCGTGGGACTGCGATTCGAAACAGTAGCCATGACCGCGGCAGTGGCTTCGCGTGGCGAAAAAGAAGCAGAAAATTACGGGGGAGGAGGTTCCCGGAAATCAGTCCACAGGAGGAACGGTCGCCGTTTCGCGCCTCACTGCGGCTTTCTGGTGGCCGCTGACAATGCATGAAGCGTTGCCGGGAAAAACACCGTCAGCGAGGGGGGTCTCGTGTGGCCTAGACCAGAATGGCGGCGACGGCGGGCGACGCGGCCGACACCGCAAAGCATCGTCCAGCGCACAGACCCGCGCAGTTGACGGACTGCACGCGCGAAGCACGCGAAGCCTGCTCGTCGATGTCTCCGCTTCCTCTGTTATCAGAGCACCATCGCTTCAGGGCTTTTAATGAAGTATCTATTGGCTCACCTGCGTATTGCAGCAGTTCACTGACATACACGTGCACGTTTCACTGCTGGATTAGCAGGAACTTCTGCAATATTAACCGAAACATCCTGACTCGCAGACCAGCGATGGCTGGCGCCATAGCTATTGAGCCACCGCGGAGGGTCCAGTAAACACGCAATGGGGGACCGAAGTTAATGCTAAGGGAAAGGAAACGTGTAGAACACGGCTAACCGGAGATCAGTGGAAGAGGCCTTCTTCCTACAATGGGCGTAGTAGCGTTGCTGGTGGGGATGATGGTGGTGTTGATGATAATGAAACGTTTATTCAGTCACTCGATATGACGCTTGACTCTCCTGGCCTGTTCCCTAACAAACGTTCTTACACTGCGTACGGCTGGTGTCAAGCCAGTTCGGTTTTTTCAAGGCAGGACAGCAGCAGGACTGTTAGCAACTGGTCTGGTCGCTACGGAGGCATCATTTTGCAGTAACAGCGCGTATGGCGGGGCACACAGACGAGAAATGGTTCGCATCTCCAGCTGAATGACTGCGTGATCTGTCCCCTGTAAAATTATTTTCCTTGATGTGACTAAATGGCAAGCCAAAGGGAAAAACGAGAGCTGCCATTAAGCGCTAACCCGAGAATACAATATACCAGCCACAACAAAAACTAAGCTATAGTTACCGAATTCCTGACTGTGAAAATCCGCATGCAAAACTCTTGCGTGGATCTCCGCTGAACAGTCTGCGGTGTTTTTTTTTTCATTACTTCGATGCCTTGGCTTAAAATTGAAATTTTATTCCGCAACAACATAAGAAAGTTGCTAGGAGGCCAGGTAAAAGCTGCAAGCACAGCTTGAACAGCCCTACCCCCCCCCCCCCCCCCCCCCTCCCCTCAGCACCCATGGCAATACAGTTGCGTGCGGCTAAGGAAGCACGAACACTCATTCGAAAACATGTCAGTGTTACTGCATCACGTGAGAAGTTCAAAAACACAGTGCAGGTGTAGATGAAAGTGTAAAGCATAGCACAAAGATACCGGAAAATGGACACCATAGCACATCATTATACGAACATAACACGGAATTCTTTTGGCGATACTTTGGATATGTCTGTTATTTTCTTTGAATATTTTGTTGAGGAGTGTAGGCAATAGAAATTTTAACATTTGCGTACCGTAATTTGTTGTGCATTTGTTTACAAGATGAGGCTGTCGATATGCTAGAGTAAGTTGTGTAGGTGGCTCGTGAGAAAATTCTCGGTGAAGTTGCTCACTTGACAAGCGGGCCGTACAGTGTTGTCAACGAATCCGGTGGAAGCAAACCAAGATGCTAAATGCATTGATGACGACCAGCCAACCGATGCCCGCACATGCGTGCCAGGTTATAGGGAATATGCAAGTTGTTATACCCGCACTACACGGACGAATTTAACGTCAGTAAGTGCTTATTGCCTTAAATTTTAATGCCATTCTCGCGGTGCCACATGAGGAAATTTAATGGCATTAGCCTTATTGCTATTCGCCACCTACTGAGTTCGTCACAGCACATTCGCCCGAGAAATGCGTACTCTCGACCCCGTTTCACGGGCATAGAAGCATGCAAATTTGTTAGTAACAACTTCCTATCAAGCAGAAAATGATTTATCGATAACTTTCAGTTAGATGAGGCACCCTACAGCATTTTTTATGTGAACGGCGCCATTTTGACCGGCACTTCTGACAGATGCTGCTCTCGGCTTGTGCGCTGGCAATGGATTACACGCAAATTTAAGGCTACTTTTTCGACTTGTCAAGCACGAATAATGGCATTTTCGGCAAAATAACTTTTATGTTATATTGAAACAACTGTGCCAAGACTTTGTGCTCGTTAGCACTGCTGATAATCCAGTAAAGTTCTTGACTGGATTGCAGGCCATATCTTCATCATTAAATCTTGACGTGTATCACCAACTCCGAAAAGAATGACATTAAAAAATTAAATGCATCAATAATTTCCTGGCATTTCCGGTGCACGTGTGGCACAGGTATTACTACTCATTGTAGCCGAGACGCAACTGCATCCCATGTCCTTGTGAAATGAGCAGGCGGTCCCTGTTACCTGCGCTTTTGTCTGTGAGTGGCACTTCGTATTATGACATTGTTTTTTTTGCGCGTGCGTTAACGTGCAGTCATTAACATTGTAGCCAGCGGCAACGTGCCCCCCCCCCACACGCACGCACGCACGCACGCACACGCACGCACGCACACACACACACACACACACACACACACACACACACACACACACACACACACACACACACACACACACACACACACACACACACACACACACACACACACACACACACACACACACACACACACACACACACACACACACACACACATTACTATTTCGCTTATACTACGGGGTTAGTGCTCACAAATGCACACAGCGATGTTTATATAACGGCTGAGTGGTTCGTATACGTTGCTTAACTTTTAGCTAGGGTCCTGATATATGACCTCATTGAAAAATAAGCCAGTGCGTAAGCGAAATTTCTGCCTCCCGTGCATCAGTTACCATAGAGGCAAAATGTCATTTGGTCTAACACTGGGTGTAACACGCGGCGTCTTATTTGCCGCACGCAGGTTGGAATATTGATGTGACCCTGAAGGCACCGGAAAACTCTCTCTCACGATCTTCTGGCTCTTCTGACACGAAACTCAGGGCCTGCGTTATCGTGCCGGAAGTGACTGCGAGAAAGGTCGCACGAACATTGAGATTGCGGGACCTCACGGTCTCTCTATACGCGTGGAACACCGCGACCTACGGCGGGCCTCCCCCGAAGCCAAGCGACGCCATGAATGAGCCGCATTTCGAGGATTACGATCGGGTCGGGCCTTTCCAACGCCAGATGTGACCGTGTTAAATATTACCGCGCCCCGATAAAAGTCGGGTACAGATGGCGCGCGAACGTACCAGCCAGGCAGCGGCGCGTTTTATAGTAAAAGTCACATGGCGTAACCGCCGCAACGTGCCCCCTTCCGGACGCGGAGAGAGACGTGGCCAACGTGGCGCAACTCGCGCCCTGTGAAGGAGCGAAGGAGATCGGGGGCAGCCGTTACGTTCACGACGGCTTCGCATCTCGAAATAGAGATTACGTGTGCTCCGGTCGCCTACGAGTTATCTCGGCCGTCGAGCGGTCCAAGGGCAGATGCGAGGCGATACGGAAGCCAGCAGCCCGCCTCCTGTAGCGATTCGTCTTTCTGATTGCGGCACCATCTCTTTCACGTACCTTCCCCAGGCTGCTCGAGGGCGTTCGGAGCACCATGGAGAATGGCGGCCACTCTAAACTGTTAGGGCCAACCGGTCTCGGGAGCAGTATCAACAACAGTGAAGCAGATCAGATTGCGGCAGCCCTGAAAGCAAAAGGAAGTCCGCGCTGAGAGCGGCGTGTTTGTGTACCGGTTAATCCGCACGTGCCGGCAGTTTCGCGATGCGACCCCGTCGTCTTCCGTTCTTTTCCTCGTTAATTTTTTCTCATTTGCTTCTTCAAACGAAGTTGGCTTCTCTTGTGCTGTCTCACTTCTCAACCGGCTCTTGATGGCCTCAGAGTGCAAGGTTCAAAATGTGATTAATATTTTTACAGCAACAGCTGTTAAGCCCCCGTTCTTGGGTTTCACGTCTTAGTAGTATGTCGTTGTCTGTCGTCATCGGCGCAACCAGGGGGTGCGATGCCATGGGAACCACTCGGAGGGTGGTTACCATGGAAGGAGGAAAGTATCACGAGAGCGGAGGAATGCGTGACAGGCTGGTGGTTACCACAGGAACCGTCCGGGAGGTAGTTACCGTGGAAGAAGTGTATAGGAAGAGTGGAGGAATCCCCAACCGGAGGATGGTGACCTTGGAAGGAAGAGAGTATGTCAAAAGCGTACGAAGGCGCAACTGGTCGGCGGTTGCCACGGAAACCACTCGGAGCGTAGTTACCTTTGAAGTACGAGAAGGGTTACCACGACAGGAGGCTTTATGGCGAGAGCGTAAGAAGGTATAACCAGAAGATGGTTACAACGGTAACCGTCCGGAAGGCGGTTATCGCCCAAGGAGAAGTATGTGGCGAGAGCAGAAAAATCCACAACTGGATAATTACAGCTCAAGGAGGAGGGTATGACGAGAGCGTGAGAATGCGCTACTGATATGTGGTTGCCATGGGAACCAACCGGAGAGTAGCTACCCAAGAAGGAGAAGGAGGGTTGCCGTGGAAGGAGTAGGGTATGGCGAGAGTGCAGGGAGGCGTATCACGGTGACCACCCAGAACGTGGTTACCGTTGAAGGAGGAGGACGGTATGGCGAGAGAAGAGGAATGTAGCACGGTCCATCTGCGACCGCTGTTGCGAAAGACGCCACCCGAGGAGTGGGTCATTGGCGGCACTGCGCTTCTAGAGCGGTGAACTGGAGAGCAGACCTAGACGAAAAACGACTATGTGGAAAACTAAAAAAAGAAAGACCGCCCTAGAACTGTACAGACGGGAGGTCGCTCTCTTATTCTTTACCACAACATGTCGTAAAGTATAAATGGTGTCGATGAATCTCTCACTAACCAGTGGTAACCGTCCTGTCAATTTTTTTTTTTATTTAGACAATCGTAGCTATGTCGCCGGTTTCCATTCGCGCAGAGCCTAAACTGTGCGAGTATGGAATGTTACGCGCACTGCAGTCGAAATGTGCCACTACCGGAACAAGGTCTTTTTTTTTTAGCTGGGCGGGTGTGAACAAACCGTTAATTGCGTTGTATTTTTACAATCTTTAACACACAGTCTCTCGCAGTTTGAGCCAACCTGGTGTACTGAGTTCCCAGTGACATTTCAAATGTTACCAGCCAAACGTACTGACGAAAAAAAGGAAGAAATCTGCAACGTAACATACACATTTCCGCAAACACACGCAGCTGTATCATTTCGGATGCAGAAGCACAAAATATGCTCATGCATGGCACATTCGTACGCATGTGCAAGGTGGTGAATAATACTCGGGCGAGAGCTGGAAATGCGAGGAGCCCTTCTCCCGTCTCACTGTGGCATCTCAGAAAGCTATACAGGTGCCACTCCATATCCTACTGCGGCTGAGATGACCTCCAGTTGTAGCTGTGGTTACCTGCAGAACTAAAATTCTGATCAGCCCTCAGTGGCAGTGAAGTTTGCACGTAAAGATTTGGATTCGCTGGTTAAACACTGCAGATTTAGTTGCATCCCAGACGCATGAATACGGTTTCTTTCAGATAAATCATTCAGCGGACTTAGAGCAGACCAAGGTCAAACCGATTTTTTTTTATTTATTGGGGTTTACCGTTCACTGTGGGTTGTGTGAACCTTGGCTTTCATCTATTAAAGAAATAAATAAAAATCCAGTATATCGAACTCGGCATGATTTGGGAGCAAAAGTTTTCCTGTGAGCTTTCCTATAAATCCTTAGCATGTCTGTATGCTCTATGGCAACTATTGATCGCTGAAAACTGCCCTCCGGCAATCCCTCTCAATCCCGTAACGCCTTTACATACCGGTAAAAAAAGTCTCTAGTAATGGCTGAAAGTTTCTGAACATTTCTGTATATTTTTTGCTTGCAGGCTTGCAGACTCGAGATGGTTGAAAACTGGCGCTTCCGAAAGTTCAAATTATTAGAGAAAAGTAGAGCCCGCTATCGCCGCAGTGACCGCTTTTTAATGGGCCGAGACTTCGTGGCTAGGATGTGTTTCTCTAAAACTCTGACAGAATAATACGAGGGAGTTCGAACGATGAAGAGCGAGTAGTGAAGCCCATTTGCCTATTTACCGTTACATGCGAGCGCCAATCGAGCACCTGCTTCCGCAGTGATGGATTCGTCCGGCAAGATCCCGGACGGAGTGCTGGAAGGGACGCTGGTGGCCCTGGGCTCCTACAACGAGTGTGTCGACATCGTGGCTCGGGACGAGGACCAGGAGCGCGAGTACTTTCGCGGCCAGTACTGTGCCCTCGACATCAAGCCGTTCCTGCCGCCCAAGCCCAAGAAGTACAACCCGCAGCACATGTTTCGAAACATCTCCGAAGTCCTGCCCATCCTAAAGGCGAGCAATCTGGTTCTCATTCCCCGTCAACTGGCCCTCCGCCCGTTTTTTTTTTTTTTCGCTGTGGGACGTCACAGCCGCACGAGCCACTCTGTGCCCGAGTGCTTCAGCCACAGACGCGAAACGAAAGCTTGAAAGCTGTCTGTCGGCCTGGAATCTATCTATTACGAAAAGGTGCAGCTAATATGCATGGTCGTTTTGTCTTAACCCCTTCAGTCACGGCGTACAGATATGTGAACGCGACTTTTGTGCCGCCTTTGGTTACTGTAGGGATATAATGTGCGGCGAATGGCTGGAGCCCATACTTTTAACCATTTGGGAAAAGCCGCGTAGAGCAATTTTAAGCCAGGCATGCGAAAGGGACGCCGAAAACGGCAGGCTTTTAAGATGGATGCCTTCTTCGTTTCACGCCTCGGTGTGGCTTCGTAACGTGCACTCATGTACAAAAAGTTTGCAGGATGCAGGTTAGAGGGGAAAAAAAATTATTGCGGCGCGGTCGTGCACAGCAGGCCATTGAAAGGCATAGAGGAATGAGGAGACATGCGTACTCCGTCAAGCCAGATGATTACATTCTGCCTGGCTAACGAGGCAACGAGAAAATATTTTTTTCCCCCGCAAATTCGCATCCTGCAAATATCTATCCATGACTGTAAGTTTATTGGTTGGGTTTCTTTGCGCGCATAAATGTTTTCAAAAGCCCTAAAATAAGCTCAATTCTTTACATACTGTCTTGTTTAAAAAACGAATCGAAAGAAGTACAGTTGACATTCTGAAAAGAGTGCACGTTCACGACGAGTTGATATGAGAACCTGACAGAAATTGCACGATTCGTCATTAAGGAGGGTTCTTTTTGTGTAATCTAGGCGTGTTCCTTACGAAAATATGAAATTTGAAAGCTTTCCTCTGACTTCGTAATGATTAGGGTTAATCTCTTTACTGTCGCTTTACCGCTGTCCCCATCAGCCCTGTGAAGTTCACAGCACGACAGATGCCACTGGCCTCCGATTAGCCCTGCCTTGTTCCAGCTGTAGCCACACTATACCCGCAGACTTCCTAATCAAAGCTGCCAATCTGACCCTCTGACGTCCTCTGCGATAGGTTCCTATCGACCATCTTTTCACCGCAACACGTCCTGCCAGTTAAATACGAACTGATAACGGATATCTCATAGTGCAGTCAATAGGTCAAATTACGTGCGCTTGATGGAGTGCGGTAGTGTCGCTTTGCTTGCTCATTTCCCTTGGCCTCTTTTACCAGGCAGAAATGTGCCTCTGCGAGCTGAGGTCACTGAACAGGGCTAGATATCTATAAACTGTCGTGATTTCACTGCGGCAGTAGGACTACGACAACACGTTCATTTCCCTCCCTTTTTTATTCTGATAGGTGCACACAAAATTTACAATCTTAAGATATAATCTTCGTTTTGTGTGAATAATATTGAGACAAGCAGAAAAATTGCGAAGTTATCTAATACTTCGAGCCGGTGCGCTCACTCACACTCTTTCGACGCCATCCAGTGTCATCCAGTGGAGCAAGGGTTATTGACTCACAGATTTTAATTTTGAAAAAATCTGACGCATCACCAAGTTGTCTCAAGGCGATGCAGATTAAGTGAAAAATGATGCGACGCACTTCATTCGCACATTATTGTGTCACTGTACGAAGCTGGCCGCTGGAAACTCAGAAAGCAAGAAAAGAATAAAAATGAAAAAAAAAGAAGGTGAAAGAGCAAAATGAGAATGTGCACCCTTATACCTTCTTCATAAAGCCAAGTGCATGCTTAATTGCCCCAAAAAGCGCTAGCGCACGATGCCAAGCACAACAGGAAAATGTATCGTTGGCAGTCAACTGAGCCATCCACTACGGACGTGCCATCTTGTCAGGGTATAGCTCAGGGATATACAATAATTACACTTCATTAATTTAAAGCGCTCCAATTACCAAGGATGCATATATTTGGAGGTGGAGCCAATTTTATTCTCGCGCGCTTATCTTTGAGACAACATGAATTTGGTCGTGAACATGCAGCGAATTCCAGCAATACCTATTGCGAATACACTCTTAGCTTCATATCTACAATGAAATTGTCAGGAAACGAAACGACCGCGTTGAGAAATAATCTTCAGCCTTTCTGTTCGTCCTTTACAGCTATCTAGCGCCGAAAAACTGGTAAATAAATGAACGAGGACATTTTCAAAAGACCTTGTAAGAGTCAGAAATTGTTGCGAATGGAAAACAAGCATACGGATGACATTGTTTGGGACAGCAGCTCTGCGTTCTGAAATTTATTTTGCCTTCGTGGTCTTGTAGACGCCTCGAATCTTCTCCGACACACCGTCGGCCTCAAGCCAGCGTTCGAATCTTTCATCCAAGAAAAGGAAGAGCGTGAGCTCGGCTTTGTTTGCAGGTGAAGGGGTGAACGAGAACCCCGCCGAGCGCGCCGAATGCCGCCGACCTGTCGCGTGCGTAGACGCATTTGGGTCGTCCCTGTCGCAATTACGGGCGCCGCGGCCACGGTGCTGACGCTTTTAAAGAGAAGCGTTTTTCTCAGCGGCGGCCAAGGACGGCATAAGGTGCTTATTTACGTTTCACGAGCGGCGCTTGGCGGCGCGAGACAGGCGAGTTTGATGCAGGAGCAGGTCGACGCGAGTTTCGTGCTAGAGGCGGAAAAATGGCCGCCAACGACAGGGCGCTCGAAACGGCCCTTCGATGTGCGTTGCTCCCAGCCGCCACTAAATCGCTTGGAAACGGACGGATTGTGATCACTGGGTCGCATGACGCCGCGCTTGTGGCCCGCCAGTCGTCGGGCCTCTCGTTGAGACGAAAACAAGAGGCCGTTCTGCAGGCCATCTCGCGTGATGCCGAGTTCGCTCGATAGGCTAAAATAAGCACGCGCCAGCCCACCAGCGCCGCGTACCCTGAGTATAAAACTTCGAAGAGGAGGAAGTAGTGCTGGCAGTTCAGGCAGCGTTGTGAGTTGTGGTGACAAGCTGCATTGTTTTACTCTTTCTCCCACGCTGGTGAACGGAGTTGGAGGGTACACTGCCCATATCAGCGGACTGAAGCGCCACCTGCTTCATTTGATTCTTTATGCCTTGAAGCAATAAACACCGCATGAAAAAAAAAAGGCTAAGTTACCGGATATGTTTTTCCACCTTTCGTTTTTAACCGATGGATGATCGAGTAATTGGGCTGGATATGTCAGTAAGTAATTAGGCTGGTATGTCAAACTGTGAAATGGGGCAAGTGTGGTAAATCTTGCATTACCAACCCACCGGAAGCCCGACACTTCTTTTCGCGTCTTGTGAGCCGAAGTATTTTTGAAGGATGATTGACATTAGGTTAGGCGTAGTGCTAGGCAAAGGTATTCGATTGTCCCATAATCTTGAACGCGTGTCAATATCGTGTACGAATGAATTTGCGTCATTAAAATGAAAGACGTATATAACTTTAAATCCGTGAATATAACTTTCATATCTCGGTGCGATCAAGAAATCGCGAATTAAATGAGGAACGAAAAAGCTCGTAGTTCGCGTACACGGCTAAACAAATATTTCAGATTGGCTTGTACTTTAGAAAACGTGTTTTGTTTCCTTCTTTATGTGTCGAAAATGTATTTATTTGTTTATTCATGCTATTAATGCTCTAATGAGGGTCATTACAGGGAGGGAAAACATGCATAAATACAATTACAAATACAACTCTCATTACAAAATATACATTCACAAAAACAGAATTACAAATTTCTATCCCGTTCCCGCAAAAACGTCTCCACACGCACCACTAATTTTTCTGCATCAGTCTGCTCAAAAAATCACTTGGCAATTGATTCCACATTTCAATCAGATCTCGGAAAAATGAATACCGGTACACATCGGTACGTGTAACCATGGGTTGTATTACCCTACTGTATTTTTTTTTTCGTAAGCAACGTTCCAGAGGCATTTTCACATTGAAGATATCTATTCGAAAGCTTACCGGAAGTTTTGTTTTCTCAGGAGAAAGCTGCCTACTGCGACCAAAGAAATTAAACTAATTGCCTGCAAGACGTTTATAAGGCCAATTATAGAATACGAGAATGCTGTATGTAGCCCACATTATAAGGGTTTAAAAAAGAAACTGGAAAGAATACAACGGATTGCAGCACATTTTATATGTTCTAAATATCGCCGCACTGACTCGGTCGCATTTCGCATAGATTACCCCACTGTGGTTTTTTTTCGTAGGCAACGTTTCAGAGGCAATTTCACATAGTTTTATTTGCTAATCTTTAATTTGCTTTGCATTATCTGAAACAAAAAGTTTCAATCCGTGCTTTTTTCTCCTCATTCCTATTAATTCTAACACATCCTTTCAACACGTATGCGACCGAGTCAGTGCGGCGATATTTAGAACATGTGCTGCAATCCGTTGTATTCTTTTCAGTTTCTGTTTTAAACCCTTATAATGTGGGCTGCATACAGCATTCGCATATTCTATAATTGGCCTTTTAAACGTCTTGTAGGCAATTAGTTTAATTTCTTTGGTCGCATTAGGCAGCTTTCTCCTGAGAAAACAAAACTACTGGTAAGCTTTCGAATAGATACTTTCAATGTTGGTGCCCCAATCAAGATTATATCATAATGTGACTCCCAAGTACCTGAACCTCTGTGCCTCATTCAAGATATTCTCACTGATATTATATTGAAACTTCATAGCATTCTGCTTTCTTTGTTAATGGGTGTACGGGGATTTTCTTTAGTTTATTTCTATATGCCCCATTTCAAGCACCATGACCTTAATGACTGAAGGTACCTATTTATTTTAATGTGATCTTTCGGGCAACCTACAGGACAATAAATTAAACAATGATTGGCGAAAAGTTTGATATCAACAGACGGTCCAGCGATAGCAGGAATATCATTTATTTATTTATTTTATTTATTTATTTACACATACTGCAGTCATAGAGACCAAGCAGGGGGGCAACATTCAAAAAGTAAAAATAATATCAAACACTACGCAAATCCAGCGTTCCGGCAACAATAAAAGAAGAAAACCAAACAGAGGGCAATGATATTGTTAAGTTTACACATACAATAAGACACTCTTTTCAAAAGCAGCGGCATCCTGAGCCGAAAAGACATTTGCTGGCAGTGAGTTCCATGTTGTGATTGTTCGGGGAAAAAATGAGTTTTTGAACGTATTTGTGCGTGCAAAGTACGGGGTAAGGTTATGGTTGTGGCTATTGCGTGTCTGTCGTGTAGAACGGGGGGATATATAGGGAGCAGCATTAATATTAAATTGACTAGAGTAAAATGAGTACAGAAATTTAAGCCTTGCGAGTGCTCTCCTTCTTTCTAGAGAGGATATGTTCTTCGTAGACATCAGAACGGATGGCGAGATAGAGCTATGGTAAGCGTTAAAAATGAAACGGACGGCTTTTCTTTGGATCATTTCAAGTTTCTTTATATCCTTTTTTAAGTGCGGATCCCATACGACGGAAGCATACTCAAGTTTCGGACGAATTAGTGTGTTGAAGGCAAGTTGTTTAAGTTCAGAGGGAGCGTGTTTTAATTTGTGTCTTAGAAGGCCGAGGTTCCTTGAAGCAGACGAGCAAATGCTATTAATGTGGCTGGACCATGAAAGGCGATTTGTAATGGTGACTCCAAGATATTTGTATTCGCTCACCTGTAGCAGTGGAAGATTGTTTATTGCGTAATTAAAACTGTATGGCGCTTTCTTGTTAGTAACCTGAAGAAGAACCGATTTGTCGCTATTTATTTTCATGGACCAAAGGGTGCACCACTCTAGGACATTATTAAGATTTGACTGCAAGCATTCTTGGTCGGTAGTGCTGCTAATTTTCTTAAACAGAATGCAGTCATCTGCGAATAGTCTAATACTGACTTCGGACGTATTTACGGAGTTAACCAAATCATTGATATAAATAAGGAATAAAAGAGGCCCAAGTACGCTGCCTTGAGGCACACCAGAGGTAACGGGTAAAATACCTGAATGAGATTTTTTAACATCGACGAACTGTTTTCTGTTGGAAAGATAGGTTTTAATCCATTTGACAAGTGCTGTTGGAAGACCAAGATGCTGAAGTTTAAAGATGAGCTTATTGTGCATGACGCGATCAAACGCCTTGCTGAAATCTAAAAAAATGACGTCAACCTGTCCAGCATTGTCAATCGATGAAGCGAATTCATGAACTGTAGTGACGAGCTGAGTAACCGTAGATAAGCCTCTTCTAAAACCATGTTGAAAGGGAGACAGGATGTTATTTTTTTCCAGAAATGACATAAGATATTTAGATATAACATGCTCCATAAGCTTGCAGGTACCTGAAGTTAGCGATATGGGACGGTAATTGTTAACGTTCAAACGATCACCTTTCTTAAAAATTGGAACAACGCGAGCTAAGCGCCAGTCATCAGGGACAACAGAATCTTTTAATGAAAGTTCGAAGAGGCGAGTTAAAATGTGGGCTAATGGTTCGGAATAACGGCGCAGAAACTCATTAGCGATATCATCAGGCCCCACTGCCGATTTCGTTTTTAAGTTTAGCAGCATGTTTAGTACGCCTTCATAGCTTATAAAGTCACCTGATATATCAGATCCAGATACCTGAAGTTCCAAATCTGGATCACTAGAGGCAAAGACAGAATGAAAGAAACTATTGAAGTGATTTGCAATATCCACAGGAATCTCCGAGACCATGCCGTCAATAGATAGCTGATTTACCTCATCTTTAGAATCACGTAGGTAACGCCAAAACTTCTCAGGGCTCTCTCTTAAGAAGTTGGGCAGTGCCTGCGAAAAGTAGTTTTTTTTTGCTTCGGAAAGCTTAGAAGCTAGCTGAGTTTTCAGCGTGCGAAAACAGGTAGTTTTATGAACGCTTCGTTTAGCGCGTTTAATTTTGCGATGCAAATGAATGATTTCTCTAGTAATCCACGGATTAGGCTTATTTGTACGTACACGCTGGTTGGGAACAAAATTTTCAATGCAAAAGTGAATAGTGTCCTTAAATGTAGTCCATATTGCTGTGACGTCGCTAGGCAGGTTATCACATAAATCCCAGAGTTTGTCTAGGATCGCAAGATCATCGGCACGTGAAAAATTTTTTACAGTGTTATTGTTCGCTATCTTATGGTTTTTCTGGACATCAAGCAGCAAAGACAAACTATAAAACAACTATAAAACAAAGATAAACAACAAAAACAAAAGTGGGCCCAAAATAGAGACAGCACGATAGCCTCACACGCAGTTTAAAAAGAAGTTTAGTACACAGAACTTTATCAAAAGCCTTCGCAAAAAGCCCGCCGCGGTGGCTCAGTGGTTACGGCGCTCGGCTGCTGGCCCGAAAGGCGCGGGTTCGATCCCGGCCACGGCGGCCGAATTTCGTTCGTGGCGAAATTCTACTGGCCCGTGTACTGTGCGATGTCAGTGCACGCTAAAGAACCCCAGGTGGTCGAAATTTCCGGAGCCCATCACTACGGCGTCCCTCATAGCCCGAGTCGCTTTGAGACGTTAAACCCCAATAAACCAGCCAGCCTTCGCAAAGTATACACAATCAACATCTACCTGCTCACGTTCATCTATAGCCTTACAAAAGTCATGGACGGTTTCTACCAACTATGTCACTGTCGAAAGGCCGGACCGGAAATCATGCTGTAATGGACACAACAGATTGTTTTCTTCCAAACAATGTACATTGTGCTTTGATATTATATGTTCAAAGATCTTGCAACATACGGAAGTAAGTAAAGCCGGTTTATAGATATTTGGTTATTAAGTAGTCGATTACCGCCTTTAAAAACCGAAATAACAGTAGCACTGCGCCAATTATGAGGTAAAGAATGCTCACTGAAAGGATTTTCAAATAAAACTTGCAGGTAATATGACATCCATTCAGCATAGCGTTTAAGAAATTCCGTCGGTCTATCATCGGGGTCGTAAAGTTTCTTCGGGTCCAAAGTTAGCAGCTGCTGAAAAACGCCCTCCCTATTGATGCGAAGCTCTTGCATTGGATACGGCAACGTGGAAACTAATTAAATACTTTCAATGTCTGTCGTATCCCCGCAGAGTACCGATTGAAAAAAAAAAGATTAAACAGGTTTGCAATATCACTTTTTTCTGTCACGACTTCTTCCCCATCCTTCATTTGTTCGACTGTGTTCTTCTTATCTGAAATTTGCGACGAGAATTTGAGAAAGCTGGTCAGCGTTTTGTTGAAGAACGCTTTTAACGACTCTAGTAATGCAGTTTTGAGCCTCTTCTTGACATTTGAGTGTTCTGCCACCTCATTTTGTTTCTTTCGTAATCTTTTTATTTTGCGCTTTAAGTGAATGATCTCTCCAGTCAGTGATCCAGGGATTGCGCTGCTTTGATTTCTTTGAGCGAGTAGGAACAAATTTATTTACGCAATATTTTAGTCTGCCTTTAAAGCATTGCCACAATCCGTCGACACTTTATGGTGTGATGAAGTTTCAAATTCATCAAACTTTGTTTCTAAAGCGTCTAAGATAGCCGTGTCGTCTGCTCGTCTATAATCACTGACACATACTAAATCACAGGGTTTTTTATGGACTTGTGTGTTACACAGTACATTCAAGCAAACCATGTTCTGGTTGGATAAACCCGTCTCGACAGATAAAGTGTAGTCTGCAACTTTGCTGGATATGAAAACCAAGTCCAACAATGACTGCGACCATGGTGTAACCATTGTGAAATCCTTAACTATTTGCTTAAGGTTACGGGAAAACATAATCTTGATCATCTTATTAGCACTGCTTATTTCTGCATTACCCTTTGACAAAGTTTCCGAATTAATATGTGGCAAATTTAGGTGGCCAGCCATTATTGCAGGTTTATGGAGGCTGAACGTCTTAAAGCGACTCAGGCTATGAGGGACGCCGTAGAGAAGGCCTCCGAAAATTTCGACCACATGGGGTTCTTTAACGTGCACTGACATCGCACAATACACGGGCCTCTAGAATTTCGCCTCCATCGAAATTCGACCGCCGCGGGCATGATAAGTCTTAACCCGCGTCTTTCGGGTCAGCAGCCGAGCGTCATAACCACTGAGCCACCGCGGCGGCTTCAGCCATTATTAGTCTGGTGTTTTCATTTACATGAGAATTCAGGAATGAATTCAATTCATCCAGAAATTCAGATGAAGTGGAAGGAGGCCTGTACACAGCACCCAATAAGTGCACAATGTTTCCATGGCTAATAATGCACCACACCATTTCAGGAAGGCTGCAATCAACAACGACTGCAGATTAAGTGGTTTTCATGGCCATAGTCACATCACCTCTTATCAAATTTCTATCGAACCTAAACACCTTGTAGTCTGAGGGCAAAATACTTGTATCACTCATTCTTTAATGCAACCAAGTATCAGTTATAAGCAATATGCCAGGGTTCTCAGAAATTAGTAAATATTCCGAGTCTTTCTGTTTGCTACACTGCGGACGTTCAACAGCTGCGGTTACGGCGATTCGCTGTGTGTATCAGAAGCGTCACATGAACTGACCGACAGTAGCGATTTGTGTCTACCAGCTTTATCGGTACTTTGGGTCGACCTATCTCAACTCGGTGCATCGGGTACCGACAGTGTTCATTCCTTTTATGATCTCAGGCGTAAATAGTAATGTTAACCTTAAGTTTTCCATGTAGCAGTTTTACCTGCGTGCAATTTGCTCAGTCTGTTTCACTGCTTTGGCATAGCTTCTTTCGAGCATCTGCTATTTCCTTCGTGTAGTCTCGGCTTTATACTTATGAAGCCTCCTTTCAGCTTTCCGCAGTACCGAACCACAATATCTTTTTCCCGGGAGTAATAAAAGTGCATAAGTACAGGTCTATTGACACAGGTTCTTTAGGGCATTTAAGGCCTCATCGTTGTCGACAGAAGGTTGCCAGCAGAAGGTTGTCAGCAGAGGTGTCACGCTTTTTCTAGTCAGACCAGAAAAAAAAAATTTGTGCACGATGGGATTCAAACCACCATTCTTCCGTTCCGCAGCCGAGCTTGCTAATGGCTACGCTACTTCCTGCCAACGCGTATATTATTATCCTTGTCTAAGACGCTGAAGAGTGTTTGCAGAAAGGCGTCGAATCAGACGGATACATCCCAAACGTCCTCCAGTGTCTCCAGCATCCAGCAATTAAGATTCACAAACAATTGTGCACTTAAATAACATCGTAGCCACACATCAGTGACACAAGCAGTAACACCTCGCAAAAGGCTTTCTCCTCACCGCACTTTAGGTCAACAAAGTGCCCCCCCCCCCTTCACCCCCCCGGAATTTTTTACCGGTGACGGCAACCGGCACCCTTTCGTAAGCACGCTGTTGTAGTTAGTTAAAAAAAACAACATGGCTGACAGCTATATATGCCCCCGCAACGTGTAGACTACCGCTGCCACTCAGCTTGAAAAAAATATTTTTTCAGAAGCACAAAATTGCTCACACCTGGCGAACACACATAAACGACATAAACAAGCTGGGCTATATGCATTGCTTGCATTCGCATCTATTCTATTTTACGTATACATTTCTCTGTTTTTAACGTTATCACCTTTTTCGTTCTGTTTTTGCGACTAACACACTCTGAAAGATGACTGCAACAGATGACTGCAGATGACTGCAACATGCCTAAGTGTAGCTAGCGTCGGGTGTAGCTCAGTAGGCATCTAAGTGTACTTGTTGTCACGGGTCGTTTTCGTCACGCCGCTGGAGGAGCCTGGAAGACGCCCGAGCGTGGATCCCGAAAGAGATTACCGCGCGGGGAACTCCGCAAAAATAGGCGCTCCTGAAGTGACGAAACTGCTGGTCGGTGCCAACACATAACGAGCTTTCTTGCAGAGGTTACCTCTGTCACTTGCATGCGACCAGCAAGCGAATGCCGTGCAGATCTGCAGTGCGCTCTCAAGGCGCCGTGCGCGGCAGAAATATTTTCAGTGGACCATCAAGGCGCCGCACTTGAGCCTAAACTGTTTCGAAACTCAAACCACGTTAAGGACACCGGTCACACACAACCCGCAGAATCCAACCGGCTTTTCAGATTTTTTTTATTGTGCGTGTGTTTGTGTTCAAAATTGAGCAGACGACATCTGATGGTTGACGCATTGGGCGTAATTTTTATCCGTCTGAAAGAATTTTGTCAAATGAAGTTAAGCGGCAAGGCAGTCGACGTATTTTGTCGTTTTTTTCATGGAAACTACAAAATTACCTGCTGAACAGCGCACGAACGACGGTACCAGATGTTGTTAGTAGTTGAAATAAGGAAAAGGGTGGCAGATTTATTGTTTTTTTTTCGCGCGGAAAGTCAGTATGAGTGTAGGCAGTTCGCAGCCTGTCAAGAATACTAAACGTGCACGTGAAGGAAGGTAAAGGAATGGGCAATGAAGAATGGGCCTTAATCAGAGCGGTGAAATGATAGCAATGAAGGAATACCCTTCACTGACTGCTATAAATGCCGAGGAAAAGGAACGAAGAGTATCGGCTCTGAAACAGTGGTAAAAAAACTTTACTGAGCATTGTAGCAGCTATTGGCATTTTCACGACCCAGAAAGGGCGCCTGAATAGATCCAACATGGCGGCTTTATGGAGCACGGCTTCCGAGGCTAGTCTTGGCACAATAGCGTTTGTTCTAAAATTCCACGATAAACTCGCTCTTGCTCGCCGATAGTGGAAGCCTCCTGTGAGCCAAACGCTGCCAGTTTTCGACGATGTAATGGAAAAAAGAGCGCTCTATGGTTGACGCACGCTCTGGAGAAAATTTTGGATCACAACATTGATTATGTAAACTCTGGCACAACTGGTAAACAACAGAACTATCGAAGCGATATGTTTCGTATTTAGCACTAAATATAAGCAAGACATAGTGGATGCCATGCTGCTTCCGCAGAAAACAAGCTAGAAAAGTTTGAGTTTGAACTGATAAGGATGCGCCGTTTTGCCTTGTTTGTTCTCATACATTTTAATAACCACGTGCTACTCCAAATATCAATATATATGTTGCATGGTTTATGGGGATTTGACGTCCCAAAGCGACTCAGGCTATGAGGGACGCCATAGTGAAGGGCTCTGGAAATTTCGACCACCTGGGGTCCTTTAACGTGCACTGACATCGCACGGTAGACGGGCCTCTAGAATTTCACCTCCATCGAAATTCGACCGCCGCGGCCGAGATCGAACCCGCGTCTTTCGGGTCAGCAGCCGAGTCCATAACCTCTGAGCCACCGCGGCGGATATATATATTTTTCAGTGTAATATTTTTCAGAGGATACATTTTTCCGTCGTAGGTTAATGTGGAAAGCAAGAACAATAAAGTCGCCTTTTTTCGGTGCATATTTAATTGCGTTGTGGTTAATTACGGTTAATTGCTCACATTATTCAATTAACCGCGCTCTGTGCTCCCAGCTTGTTGGTAGGCAGTGGATGGAAGGCCCGTAATGAATGTAAGGTCGGTAGGTGCAAATCTTTTTTTATTTGATTCTTACCATCCGCCAATCTGACTGACTGATTTCAATGACAGGGAGGACATGCGACAATAACGAAGTACAAGAATAATCAGAATGAAGTAGAATTCGAATGAAATCATTATATCGCCCCTCACTCTCTGTGGATTACAGTGACAGCTACGCGCGAAACTGTTCGCGCTTGAAATGTGCCCGCTACTCACGTGTGCACATCGATGCTGATAGATAGCACCTGGCATTTACACAGGCCCTTCTAGTCCGGGCAATTCATATTTTTAGAAATCTAGGCTCGGTGACTGATAACAATCGCCCTGTCATCGCCCCGCAAGCTCTCCTCTACAGCGCGGAAACTTCATCTGCCCGCGGTCTGTGTCTATTGCCAGCACCCGAAAACTCACTCAGTTGCTGTAAGCGGCTCTTCAATCTCGTTATCGTGCAAACGTCCACGTAACCGATCTCCTAAGGTATATTTTTGCAGCAAAACTCTGACAACGGTGTCTGAATGTGACTGTGATTCACTGAAGCAAAGGTGCAAGGCACATAGTTTCGCGCTCGCAATCCTTCTTGGGCCCGTTTCACATGCTGCGAATGTCACCGCCCGACACCGCGAATTCATTCGGTCTGCGAATGAATTCCAACCGGAAGGAAATCATTCGCAAGCCATCTGCGGCTAGACCGGCGGCCCTCTCCAGCCTCAGACCGAACGAATTCGCAGTGTCGGGCGGCGAAATCCGCAGCGTGTGAAACGGGCTTCAGACAGTTCGCGGCGCCGCCGCTGCGTCGTGCCGATTTCGTGAAAATCGCAAATAGTTCAAATCCCGTGCGGCGCTCGCGACTTTTTCCATCCGTTATACTCTAATCTCTTTAATCCTTTAATTTACTTCAACCTCTGCAGCATCGGTGAAAAATCCCGTATACAGCTATCGCCGTTACGAGAAGGAAAGAAGGGGCCCCGCATATCAGTTTTAGTACTACTCAGCAAAGCGGAGCAGTGTATCGAAAAGCATCACAGCTGAGTGTACTTTGTTATCTAACAACAATGACGATCGCGATTGCGATGGTGGTGCTCAGTCACTGTCCTAAAATAGTTCACTAATAAAATTCCCCACTTTCCAGATAAGGCACGCGGAACAGCGCGGAGCGAAAGAAGATATATCGAGATGAAATACCAGGTTAAAGAAATCAGGTTAATAATTAAGCCTATTTCGCAATCGGGTCATGTCCAGAAACACGGAATATATTTTGAACTGATTAATGATGTCAACTGCCTGGAGATGCAAAAGGAAGGAAAGGCATTCTTAAACATATTTTGCGTCCCTTCTATTTCACTGTAGCTGTATGTTATGCTTGCAAGAGCTGCAGGCGTATACTTCCTCTTTCTCAAGCAGAACTACGATGCGTCGCTTGCAGCTTTAGTGGCTCGGAGCACGTATTTTCTGACGGAGGAAATGGAAACGTAAGAGTAAAAAACAAAGTACGGAACGACACGTGTAAGAAGGAATCGTGCAGTGCATATGGCGGGTCATCATGATGCTGACGGTCACTGAACCTGGATATTTTTTTTATACGCTCAAGAGAAAAGAATAAACGAAAAGAAGTTTTGGGGAACGCTACTTCCAAACTTGGCGCGCGGGATAACTCGCAATGACGGCGGCACGCCGACGTTACCTACGCGTCGGTGCGCAAGCCTTTGTCGAGCACACCGTTTTCCTTGTATACGTATCGTCCACTGGAAAATAAGAAACACGATTAAAAAAAAATACAAGCTGGAGAACGGCCAGCTAAAAGGATCGCGCCATCACCACGTGGTTACCGCCTTGGTTATTTTTTCACCCGCTGCCGGAAAGCTGGAAACGGAGCAGCCTTCTCCTTGCGCGCCGCCGGTTGCTACAAAAGAGGCGAAGTGAAGTCAGTTTCGATGCATGACGAGAGTGGCGTCCCGCGCTGCCGCTCCGTATAGCATCCAACAGCGGCAGTTGAAAAACGGACACTGCTGGCTCAGTCTGCTCCTGGGAATAACGGGAACCGGTTTTAATTCTGTTTGTGGCTATTCGGGCATAAGTCACTTTTAGGGCTTCTTTGCACAAGGAAGGCGTCCACCCTACTGCGTCGTTTCGCTAACGAGCGCGAGTTAGTAACTTCTGCGTAGAAGGAACATCCACACTGAAAGGTCTTTCTAACTGGAGCACGCGTTTCTGCCCTTGGTTTATACAGCCGCACTCCCGAAAAAGTGCGGTTCACTGTACTGTGTTCATCACAGTTGACGGAGCTGTTGCACAAGTTGAAAGATACGGATATAAAGTACCAACTGAAAAGCCATAACAGTACGTTATGCTTCAGTTCGCCTGATCGTGAAGGCGAACGGTGACGAAGGTGTTCTGAAAATCTGAAAAAAAAAAGAGGTTGTGTTTGCAGCAACACGTACAGGCTATCGCCGGACTGGCGTGCCTTGGGCATTTCAAGAGCAAACGGGGGCGGATTCAAGACATGTGCAAGCGGTTTGTGCTTTCCATTTTGAAAACGACTCCTCACCTACGTTACAAGCACCTTTACAGCTGGCTGCTGTGGCCAGTGGCCGGGAAGCTTTCAGAACAGAAATAGTTGTCACCATCGAATATGCCTGCATAGCCGAAAAGATGTTGACTGCATTTATTGGTAGACATTCTGCATACGCCAGCATTGCAAAGATGATGACACTCATTTTCTCAGGCTTCAAAATATTTTGAAAATTTCTCAAAATGAGCGCCACAACTTTCATGAATCATTAAGCACCAGATGCACGAAGCACGCCGCGGCGCCGCCCTCCGCCCTGCGTACAGCGCGGGTTCGACCCATTTTTATAGATGCCTGTCACACGAATGGCTTCGAGCGAAAATCTCAAAAGTCGGAAACGGCACTGTAATAAATATTTTTCACGGAACTAAACACTTTTGAACGAGGAGCGAACATTGTCATGCGTTTGTGTGGCCCCCGCATTAATACTGCGACTGCACTTGAGTACATGCTTAGCAGAAATATATTTTAGTACGTTATATCCATTACCGAACTGCCTACTTCCGCTCCACATCACTGCTGGAATAGTAGTCATGGTGGAATACATCTTTGAAGGATTGCAGTAAGTCAGTGCTGCTTCCAGCGAGATCGAGAACGTTAGTGGAGTGCAGCAGTAGCGCACAGCTGTTTTTCACTGGCGTGAAAATTGTTCTGTGAGCAGCATTCGACTATCATTCAAGGTGATCTACCTTGTGCAAATGAGCCCCTTTTAGTGAGCAGCCCTGTTACCTTATTTTGTTCTTGTTCACCTGCCGCGGTGGCTCAGGGGTTACGCGTTTGGCTGCTGGTAATTTGGTCGCGGGATCGAATCCCAGCCGCAGTGGCCGCATTTCGGTGGAGGCCAAATGGAAAAATGCTCCTGCATTGAGGTGGTCGAAATTAATCTGTCGTCTTCCACTGCGGGGGCTCACAAGGCCCCAGTGAAGCTCCGGGACGTTAAACGCCATGCATCATACTTTATTTTTGACTCGGTGCGTCATGCCCATCCTCAAGAACGCAGAAGTAGCAGACACTGTTCGTGGATATACTTTGGGAAGGATATTCCACACGGCCAGTGCTTACTCCCATCCAAAAGAAAATACTCAGTTGTGATCTTGATCGCCGCCGAAGCTCCTCAAAACAAGTTGAAGTTTGGTAAGTTAAGCGCACTTTAACTGCTTTAAATTTTTCGGGATAGATGGAATAACCACGTTTAGTTCCTGCTGACGATGTGATCTAGGAATGACAGAACTCACTGTGAAAACATTCATTCTGTTACTGCAGGTTTTCAATGTATTTCGCCGGTCGAAGGTCGAGGGCTGGCTTGCTTCCGAGAACATACAATGTTTACGAGACTGCATGGATTCATGAACAATGATCAGTCATCCAAAAGAAGGCTTTTCCCTTGTGCAGTATGGTGCCAATTTCCGCCAATTTCCAATCGGCACAAGTTACACCTATCGAACGTGCTAAGGAACGAGTGCACTTAATTCCGTGCAACCAAGCCATGTATTTTTATGCCATGATGTTCTGGGTAGTGTTCTGAAGATCGCACTCTTTTAGAAGTGTGCTAGAACTGCGCTAGAAGTGTTCTTTAAGTTTCCCTCAGTTCTGCAGGGCATTTGATGGGGCATTTTATTAATCTTTATTCCGTGGTAAGTTCAAGTTTTATACCAACTTACTTTTTCCTGGTCGTACTCAAAACCCTGCCCGCCATGTTGCATACCACGTGACTTGCGTTGCTACGTTGGCGCCACGTACAGAGATAAGGAACAGTTGTCAGTAGTCAGCATTAAGACCAGTGTGTGCTGGCATCTTTCTATGCCCTTATAAAACAAAACGTCCAGATTAGAAATGAGCGACCCTTGTAGAGCTTCGCCTCAGTTGAAACTGGTATGGCCCTTGATAGTTGATGCTAAAAACTATGCAGTTTTATCAGATACGTCAGATGAAGAATAATAAAAAAAGCAGGTGGAGTGTTATTATTTATTACCTATTGCTAAACGACTAGCCTGTCAATAAAAGTTATTAACTCCCGGTATATTCGAAGCGCACTCCCATCGACGACTGAGCGTGCGCTGTGCAAATATGAGCTAGCTTCTGAGACAGAATTGCTGTCATTGCCATAGATTTTTTTTTAACAGGGTAGGGAGTCTTGCAAACAAAAAGTCAATACCCGGTATTCCCCACCAGCCGGCGCTTTTCTTGTGGTCACTTATCTGCCTCGGTGGCTCAGTGGCTACGGCGTTCGGCTGGTGAGCCCATGGGGGGGGGAGCAAGATACAAAGACGTCCGCGTGCTGTGCGATGTCAGTGCACGCTAAAGAACTCCATCAGGTGGTGGAAATCAGACTCTCATCACCCCCCACGCGCAGCTTTGGGTCGTCAATAAACCCCGTGACATTCTCGCGGTTATGTGGATTGGAGCGGATCTCCAAGCTGCGTTGCACGATGGCGCAGCGCAGCAAGCTGTCGTCTGGCTGCTGACGTAACAGGCCGCGTTCGGTGGCCCAAGCTGTTGCGCCTGTTTAATAGTTTCCCCATGATGTTCCTCCGAAACAGATAAATCCTACGCGGCGAAGTGCGCAGGGCTAAAGAAAAAAAAAGAGAAAAGCCGGCTTTTATTCTTATTTCTCGTGTTTACGTGCGTACAGCAAAACAGCGACGGGCGCTGCGCATCGAAATTCACGTCGGCCCCCTGGTCAATTGCCCGTTCCAGACGCTCGAGCTGGACACTTCGCTGGCCTACATGTACTTCCTCAAGTTTCGCATCGGCATCTGCGTCCCTTCCACCTGCAGCCTGGACGACGTCCGGAGCCTCGCCCGCTACTGTGCGTACGCAGCAGCCGCTCTCTTCCTTGTTCGTGCATTGTCCGCGCGCGCGCCTCCCGGGGCGGAACGCCGGGCATCGGCGCGGCGCTTCCGCCGCCGCTCACGGTTCCGCCCGTCTGTCTTCTCTTTCAGTCGGCAACCAGATGAAGACCAACGTGACGGTTCCCTGGTGCGAAGTGAAGCAGAAAGTCGTACTTCCCGATTACTACGTTGCGATCCTGTGAGCCCCCTCGACCGCACTTTTCTACTCTTCTCCACGTGGCGCGCAAAAGTCACTTTTTCTTTTCTTTTTCTTTTCATTTTTTTAGAAGGAAACTCTTCCCTTCTCAAAGCACTTGAGTAAAACTTTCCTCATTTCACCACTTGTGGTCTGCTTTGGGCAGAAATATATGATAAAGTGCAGATGCATCAAGGAAGGAACGTAGCAAAGTTACACGGCCCTTCGCATGCGTAGCTCCAGTTGGGAAGTCAATGGCGATGAAAGAACTACGGTGCATTTTATTGCTCAATAAAAGTATCATTATAATCCAAAAGTCAGCGCTGAATATAACTGAGCACCAGTGCTTAAACGGGCACCTGAGTGAATTTTGCTCATGGCTCTGTGAAGTAAAACAAGCTGCACGCGATACAATTAGAACTTCTAGGCATTCTGCGTAGCTTTTATTCGTTTATAATAGGTAGAAACATTCTAAACCCTACGCGATGTTATTGCAACCCGCGAAAAAAAATGCGCCGAATTCCTAGTGACTCGCATACCGTTTTATCGACCTCCCGGTTTGAGCATGCTGGCTTAACAAGCAGCCCATATAAACGGCTTAGCCAACATGACCAAGCCAAGCTGAAGAGATAGCTAGAGTCACATATACGGTCCAAAACTCGCCACTCCGAGTATTTATAATGAACTCACGCGTGGCGTCACCACTCATGTTGAGAGAACGCTGGGGAATATTTGGATGCGCTTCCGTTGTGAGGAAGCACACATCCAATGCGGTTTAAGTGCTCCGAGGAGAATCCCGTTTATTGGTCGAACAGGCGAGGTGTGAAATCGTCTTTATCGTCGTCTTAAGATGTGCTGTGAAAATCAGATGCTCGTAACCTGTCACTGTATCACTTTATTATTTTGAGGTACCCACAGAACTTTTCCGAGCACGAAGCCATAAAGTTAAATTCTCTCGACTCGCAGAACGTTCAAAGGAAGTAAAGAGAAGCCACTTCGCTATATATATATATATATATATATATATATATATATATATATATATATATATATATATATATATATATATATATATATATATATATATATATATATATATATATATATATATAATGATAAAGTCACCAGAAATTGAAAAAATAACAGGATTTAAGTCACGACATTTGGGCTGGAAGACCAGCCTTTTTCAAGTGCGAAAAAGGCTGGTTCTCAAGCCGGAACGTCGTGAATTAAATCCTGTTATTTGTTATTTTTTCAATTTCCGGTCACTTCATCTCATATTGATCAATCAGCTGCCATGAAATAAGTTGATATATATATATATATATATATATATATATATATATATATATATATATATATATATATATATATATATATATATATGGACGCCTCTGCATATGTCACACGAGGATTGCCTAGAAAGTGCGGCTGTTGCCTCGGGGCAGCAAAGACAGCGACTGCCACTTCTGACCGCGGTTCGTAGGTTTCAAACGCAGACGCTTTGCAAGGTACGCACGCACGACATGCACTGTGTCCAACCTTGGCAGCTTTTGTCAGACTTGGATTCTTTAGCTTAATGTTTTTTTTCCTCAGCTCAGGGTTCCTTAGCGTCATTTGACAAGCCCTGCTCCTTCTGTAGACGCAAAAAAATGTTACTTTCCGAAAGACATATTCCACACATGAAGGACATAGTGCATACCAGGTCTACAGACCTTAATTCTTCGAGGGAGTCAGAATGTAAGAGAACGCAGGAGTGAAAGGCGGTCCACAACGCATCTCACGTGCTCCACTTTCGGTATCCTTTCAGCATCGCCGTGCTTTTCGAATCCATTTGCATGAACACATGAGTGCGTACTGCGTGTTCTCGGGCGATGAATAGCGACGTTTGGTGTTGTTCCACAGATCAATTTTTGGCTGTGGAGTTCTCATCGTCATCGCGGGCACGTTGTCTGAAATTGTGCCCAAAATCCGAAGAGTTATTAGACGAGAGCCGGAACCCCTCAAGGAACCAGAAAAAGGTAAGAAAAAGCCAAATCAACCGCGACATTTAGTATGCAGAGCGCATGACTATTGGGAGAACAGTATGCAATATGTACCCGCGCCAGAAGTCAGATAGCTTTTATAGCTTTTGGCTCTAAAATAACCTGTAGTTTGGTGTTTTTATTAAACTCAAATCAGGCATTACGCCTTCGGATGAAACTCAAGGGGAAGTGGTTGGTCCAGACTTAAAAACTGGTTAAATAGAAAATTACGTTAAGCCGCCAAATCTAGCTGAGCTGCACGGCACTGAACCAATGCGACGCTGTAGTTGCCTATGGAAGTGACAAATTTACGTGAAACTAGTCACAATGATGCTTCCTTAGTAGTAAAAACAAATTAAGGCAAGCAGAAGGCAGCTCACGAAAATGGTTTCATATTTTCGTAGCAATTGCATTACACGCTCGTTTTTCTCTCGTTCCATATGCAGCAATACTATGAGATCATATAATCCTGTACGTGCTATAAAATTGTCGATAGCGCAGAAGGCAGACGACATTGACTGACTTTGTTTTTTAAAAAAAATGAGGTACGGCAATATAGTGGACAGCAGTGCAACTACCTGTTTTCCTTGACACTGTTGAACTCTCTGAACAGAACTGCCGGACAACGCACCATGGCTAAATATTGGTTCGAGATATGTTGCTGCACTGCAATTGTTTCTTGTGCTCCAATAGATGTGTGGAGGGCTTTTTTAACGAACGTCAGGGGGCATTGCAATCGCAAGGTCGGTTTGCTCGTTAACTTCAAGCGTATGACGTGAGGCGTCATGAGAGCCGAACACCGGCGCACTAAGGGTCAAGGCGACACTCCGTATACTCTGTCAGCATTCCTGAAGGAGCCCGAAGCGACGCGTATTTTAAACTTGAAGCTTAAAACGCGTGAAGAGTGCGCAAATATCGAACCACGTATATCCATGAAATCATACAGACGCCCTCGTGCCTTGCCAGGGGCTGCGTTGAAAAACAACCCGGTCAATTTTTCGCAGGTATTCCTCGTCAGCTGTTGGAGGCATTTTCCGCCTACTCCAACGGCCGGAAAATCCTGTCGACGAAAACCAACGACCGGAGCATGAGATGCCTTCACGGGATTCGCTTCATCAGCATGCTATGGGTGATGCTCGGTCACGTGTACTTCAGCCGCAACAATTCGATAGTTTGTAAGCCCGTTCACTGATTTTGTAGCCATCTTTTAGGATCTGTCGAATGGAGTCCATGCTTTCAATTCAATTATTATTGGCCTACAAGATTGCGACCATGGCCTGAAAGGGGGCGGGGGAAAGGAGGTTAAGGGGGCTGAATATTGTAAGTTTAGGCTGACTCTGCACACTAGAGATCTCAACACGACACCCTTAAAATGGCTAAAATTATAACTTGGTGCAATTCGCGAAAACTTTGTTGCAGCATTTTTTTTTACTTCTTTCCTAACGCTGCCTAGCTTGAAAAATGAGAACATTTACGCTCGGCCAAAGTTATTCCCACGTACAGTTTGAGGTCAAAGTTACAAATTAGTAATCATGTCTTGCCTCCCCTAATTTTTCTGTTATTGCAGTGAACGCTTTCTTTTCACTCGAACGTGAGCAGACACGATATCAGTGCTCGGATAAA
This sequence comes from Amblyomma mixtum, assembly GCF_055824585.1. Lineage (NCBI taxonomy): Eukaryota > Metazoa > Arthropoda > Arachnida > Ixodida > Ixodidae > Amblyomma > Amblyomma mixtum. Next base: position 175,635,504 of record NC_143014.1, read on the forward strand.
AGGACGCCCGTATAGTCCGCGACGAATGTGAAATTGAACTGAAAGCGTATTTATGGAGCACGCACGCACGCACGCACACACGCCCGCACGCGCACACACACACATACGCACACACGCACGCACACGCGCACACACAAACGCGCGCGCACACACACACACGCGCACGCACATACACGCACGCACGCACACGCACGCACGCACGCACACGCATGCACACGCATGCACACGCACGCACGCGCGCATGCGCACACGCGCACACATTCGCACACATGCGCACACGCGTACACGCGCGCACACACGCACACACACACACACGCGCGCGCACACACACACGCACGCACGCCGCCGCACGCAGGCACATGCACGCGGGCACGCACGCGCGCGTCCCTGAATAACTATAAACATGAGGATGGAAACGCAAAATTCACGGCGATTCGAGGCACTCGTTCGTGCACATATTGTGCCCTTGTTTAAACAAAGACTGAAGTAAGCCTTTATCCGCTTCAGTTCAGTAGGTTTGAAAGGAAGGCTTAACTCAAACCTATAAAAGGCAAAGCGTTCAGATCGCTTGTTTGGCTGGGGCTCAGCACTGTCCTTTTGACGGAAAAAGATCAGGTTCAAACAAAGAACAAATCTTGCAGCAGGAGCTATCCGGGCGAAAGAGTTGGGAAAGGATGTTGCATTCCAAGTGGTCCTGAACGCCTCGTTGTCCGTGGACACGTTCTTCCTCCTAA